>NC_034596.1:55784388-55796520 GCF_900095145.1 Mus pahari
GAAAAAAAAAAAAAAAAAAGGTGTGCACCACCACTGCCTGGGTTTAAATTATTTTTGCTTTGATATGCTTTCTCCTGTTTCATTGTTGAGGATGTTGATGTTCTTTATGTTGCCTTGTTTCCTTTGCATTATTTTCTGTTTTACCTCAAAGCCTCACTTTATTTTCAGGTATTCATGGCTGTTTATTTAATTATGAAGCAGTCTGAATCAAATGGGAAGATTTGAGAGTGTCCCTGGTGTTTTTTTTTTTTTTTTTTTTTTTTTCTGTATTGTGATATGGTTAAGGTGCTTCTTTGAGGCTCCCTAGTTATTGGTATCTGAAGATTGTTTCCATAGAAGTAATTCTGCATCAGTTTCCCTTTGGGAGGAGTTAGCTTTTTCTAGCAGTCTTGCAGCTCAGTGAGGTCAGGAGAACTCATATCTCTCTCACTGCTCAGCAAGTCGGCTTCTGCCTCAGCTCTTACATTTTCTGTATGTTACTCCCACTTTCCTATCTGGTCAAGTTATCCCAGAATCTCAAGTTCCGTATTTCCAAAGAATAACTGTTTTTGACTCTCTCTCTCTGTGTGTGTGTGTGTGTGTGTGTGTGTGTGTGTGTAAAATCAAGATAGATAGATGAATGGCATAAAAGGAGAGGATGTGTATGTGCATGTTCTAGGAAAAGACAGAAACAGGAAGGGAGGGAGGGAAGGAGGAAGAAGGAACCACAGGACCAGTGCAGGTGCTGGGACTAGGTGTGGATCCTCTCTGAGAACAGTCCCAAGTGTTTTTAACTGTTCAGTGGTCTCTTCAGTCCCCCACTTCTCCCCTTGTAGTTTCTACCCATCCTGCTGTTATTACTGTCTTCAGACCATGAGCCTTTCTGGGTTGTGTCACATTTCTTGTCTTATTTTTTACCTTTTCTGCTTAGGTTTCTTCTATTGCCTTTGGAGTCTTCTATCACAATTATGTCTCTGCCTTCTTTCTATTTCTCTAGTTTTCTTGCCTTCATTTCTTCTTCCTCCTCTGCCTCTCTCCCTCCTCCTCCTCCTCCTCCTCCTCCTCCTTTTCTTCTCTCCTCGTTCTCCTCCTTCCTCGTTCTCCTCCTCCTCCTCTCTTTCTCCTCCTTCCTTTTCTTCCTCTTCCTCCTCCTCCACTTTTTTCCCTTTCTGGGTTTATGTCTTTTCCTTTTCCATCTTTGATCTATCATCTTAGATTTTAGAGAACATGGTGGTGATGCCAGTTGTGAATTTTCCATGCTTTAATTCAAAGTCCCCACCCTACACCCTGTAAATTCTAATCATGTAGCCCAGGCTAGACTGGAACTCACAGTGGAGTTCAAGCTGAAATTATCTGTAGACTGTCTGTTCTAGATAGTAGTCTTCTTAAAGGTTACCTGTCTTTAGGACAGAACATCCTGGTGGCTAAAAGAATATCCTTCAGGTAAGTGAGAGAGATGTGGCATGTTCTGTGGGATTCAACGGTAAAAAGACTTGACTGGACACAGCAGATCACAGTATGTGTCAAAGACCTCTTATTGGATAAAAATTTACCTTTAATCCCAGCACTTGGGAGGCAGAGGCAGGCAGATTTCTGAGTTCGAGGCCAGCCTGGTCTACAGAATGAGTTCCAGAACAGCCAGGGCTACACAGAGAAACCCTGTCTCGGAAAACAAACAAACAAAACCCTTGGAAATCATTTGAAGAATATTGGTTATTTTATACTCTTCTGTTGTGAAAGTTCTTTATAGGTGGGGCGATGGTGGTACACACCTTTAATCTCAGGACTTGGGAGGTTGAGGCAGGTTCATCTCTGAACTGGAGGCCAGCCTGCTCTACAGAGCAAGTTCTAGGATAGTGATGGCTACACAAAGAAACCCTGTCTCAAAAAACCAAAACCAAACAACCAAACAACCAAACAAAAAGGTTCTTTGTAAATGGGAATCATATCTGGCAGTCCTACCTTCTTAATATATCTTTTAATGATAAATGCATCCAAACATTATGTTCACTTTTACATCTTTTGTTACTGTTTTCATATCAGCTTTTACAGGAAACTGAAATAATGAAAGAACAAGTGAGTGATCTCGATAAACAGAAAGTCGCATTGGAAGAGTCCAGAGCACAGGCGGAACAAGTTCTGAGTGAGAAGGAGACTCAGATTGAGGTAATGGCCCTTCAGGCTGGGGCTGCTTGGCCACAGTTTGGACTTGGAAGTTCAGATACTCTAACAGCTGTACTGCTGTTGTGTCTCTTGTCACCATTCACTTGCTTCTTGAAGATGCATAGATCTGTCAGTCCCCTGACTGTGTCCCCCAGGATTTTAGTTTGGTATTAGTGAAGAGGAAAATAAATTTTTTTTAAAATTTTTTTCTTGGTATGCTGACATCTGCTAAGAAGATGTTGAAAAGACTAAGAAATTGGGTTTATCATTTTTATGAATTGACTGAAGATTCTTAGCATCTCTACTAGTTGATGTTACTTTCATCTATATAAAAACTTTTTTTAGAAAAATGTTATTTATTTATATTCCAGTCATCAGTCCCACCAGCCTCATCCCATTCTTTCTCCCCTTGCCTCCCAAGAGGGTGGTTCCCCCACCCCACCAGACTTCCGTCTTCTCTGGGGCCTCACGATTCCTGACCCAGAATTGTTCTAGTCTAAAAGAACTTAAGGGACAAAAATGGAGACTGAAGGAAAGGATGTCCAACGACTCACCCAACTTGGGACCCATGTTATGGGGGAAGCACCAAGGCCTGACTGTTACTGATGCTATGGTGTGCTTACAGGCGGGAGCCTGGCATGGCTGTCCTCAGAGAGGCCCTACCAGCAGCTGAGTGAGACAGACACAGATACTTACACCCAACCACTGGACTGAAGTCAGGGACTCCTGTGGTTGAATTAGGGGAAGGATTGAAGAAGCTGAAAGGGAGGGTGACCCTATAGGAAGACCGGTAGTCTCAACTAACCCAGACCCCTGGGAGCATACATGGGTTGGTCTGAGGCTCCTGGCACATATATAGCAAAGGACTGCCTAGACTTGCCTCAGGGGGAGAAGATGTGCTTTAAAGGCTTGTATTTTTTAAACCTGATGTTGTGAGTTCAGATTTCCAGAACTCAGGTAAAAGTCAGATACAGTAGCATAGTATCTAATGCCTATGCTGTGTAGTAGAGCGATGGAGGCAGAGTCTAGCGACTTTCCATAAACTTGGGGCCAGCTAGCTGGCTTCCATGTGGCAGTGGAGTGACTGTCTCAAACAAGGTGGAAAGGAAAGGACTGATCCTCAAGGGGTTATTGTGGCATGTGTCCCTGATGCTATACATAGGAACAGGTGCATACATATGGCTCTCGGGTCACACACATAACTAGTTGGAATTTCACTCTTAACGGTAGGAATACAGTGATTGACTTTCCATTGAGATTACGCAGTGGAAGCGCTTGCTGTCCAATCTTGGCAGCCTGAGTTTATTTGGTTCTTAGTGCTCACAGTGTGGAAAGAGAATTAACACATACATTGTCCTCTTTATTAGTTCATAAATGACCTTCTGTATATGCCGTGGCACATAATGTCACTCCCTACCTAAATAAGCCACTGTGAAAAATAATTGAAAAAGTGTTTTCAAGAGACTCTGGGTTTGGTTTTCTTCACACTTTGCTGTATAGTTGAGTCTGTAACTTTTCTAACTCTGAATTTAAGTAGTCACAGAATTGTGCCCCGTGGATGTTGAGGCTGACTGTCCTTCCCCCACTGAACAGTCTACTGAAGAAGCTTAGGGCCCTTCCTAAACAGAGCAGGGATGGGAGGGGAGTCCTCAGCACTGCACAGACACAGAGGGCATTTTATTTGTGCCAAAAATCTCAAAGAAAGGAAAGAGATTGATTGGCAGCAGTTTTAGGTGCACCTCTAGGAGAACTACATGGTGTGGAGTTGCTCTTTTTCTTTGCTCTTTTTCTTGGACGTCACTCCTGACCTTGGCCATTTGGCTTGGAGGCAGTGTTACCTATGTACTAGACATTATCCCTTACTCCAGAAGATTAAAAAACAGCACTGCTGAGCCAGGCATGGTGTTGCACATCTTTAATCCTAACACCGGGGAGGGAGAAGGAGAGGCAGGTGAATTTCTGTGAGCTGCAGGCCAGCCAGTGTTTCATGATGAAACTGTCTCAGAAAACAAAAACAAACCAAAATACTGTTGGAGAAATTCCAGTGCTCTATTGAAATTACTTTACTCTGTGTGTGTGTGTGTGTGTGTGTGTGTGTGCGCGCGCGCGCGCACACGTGTGTCTCAGTTGAACTCTAGTTATTTAGTTGGATAAATCAAGAATCTGTGGCTAAACTGCTCCACACTGAGACCTTTGCCCTGGCTGCTGGTGAATACTGAGTTCCCTTCTGAAGACTCAGGCCTTTCATCATGAACACTGCTCTGTTTTCCGAGTTGGTTTTGTAGGTTCCTTGAAAGGCCTTCCTTGTGGAGAAAGCTTTCCTGAGGAAATGAACCTAAAAGCCCACAGAGGGGAGAGAGGAAGCTGTGGAGAGAGATGGCGTCACAATGAGAAAGCTGGGTGGATCACCTGCCCTGACACCCTGTCATCTCTTTAGCTTCACAGTTACTTCAATTTGAAATTTCATCTTAATATCAATTGGTTTGCCTAGCTCTCTCACCAATACAGGGGAGACAATGGCTTATTGAACTGAAGTGGAAATTTAAGGGTTCTTTGGAAAGTCAGTNGTGTTGGATGGTGTTTTGATGGGGCAAACATGTGAAGGAGTGTTTTCCTGAAGTGGACACAGTGAAAGGATGTTTTTAAATTTAAGTTTTATTGCATTATGATGAAAAAAGATACATAATTTCTATTTATCTTAATTTGTTAACATTTAAAAACATATTTTGAGTAAATAGACTTATATCACATTCTTATTTCCCTTTTGTANACCAACTCCTCCTGGAGAGCCCCCCATAAAAACCTTCAGTATCTTTCATTTTTTATCATATTCTTTAAAATTTATAAAATATTGTAACAATAAAAATGAGTATTATAAAAGTTTATATAAAACAACAACAACAACAAAAAAAAGAATCTGTGGCTAATTTTCTTTTTAATTATGTTGGTATCTTTTTGTGGGTGTGTACAAGTGAGTTCCAGTGTTCTTGGAGACTAGAGGTATTGGATCCCCAGGAGCTGAGGTTACAGGTCGTTGTGAGTGATCGGAAGTGGTGTGTTTGTGTGTGTTTGTCAGAATGTGAGTGCCACATGTGGATGCCTACCAAGGTTAGAAGAGGGCATTTGATCCGGTGCAGCTGGAGCCAGTCGTGGTTGAGAGACGCCTGATGTGGGTGCTGGGCTATGGCCTGAGACCTGCCAGAAGAGTAAAGAGATAAGAAATGAAAAAAATATTGTGGGGCTGGGGAGATTCTCAGAGGGTTGGTGCACTTGCCATGCCAGCATGAGGACCTGAGCTTGAATTCTAATCACCCACTTAGGAGATGAGTGTGACTGTGTGAGCCCAGCACTGGGGCAGCTCGGTGCATCCTAGAGCTTGCCGAGCGGCGAAGCTTCTCAAGTGGAGTTGTGGTTCTGTGGAGTGGTCCTGACAGAAGATACACTTAACTCCTCTTCTTGCCTCATGACTGTGCCGCTGCATATGCACCTGCATACTCACGGGCCTGGGATGTACACAGGAGAAAAGAACTTACTGTTTGTAGTCATAAAGGACGGTTAGCAAGAATGAGCCATTGTAAAATACTGTTGACTAAGGAAGTAGTTTTCTTTCTCTCTCTTCCTCCACTCTACCCAGTTCCTGTTGCTCCTTTCCTCCCTCCCCCCTCCCTCCCCTCCCTTCCTTCCTCCTTCCCTTCTTTCTTTCATATAAAGTCAAGCTATATGGCCCTAGCTGAACAGACTAGTCATCTTATAGACAAGGCTGTCCCAGAGCTCTCAGAGATCTGCATGCCTCTGTCTTCCAAGTATCATGCTTGGCAAGTTTTGTTCCTTATCTTTTAAGGTTTAATAGTCAATAAATGTTGTAGTTAAAAAACAAAACAAAACCCAACAACAGTTAGCATATCTTTTTTTTTTTTTTGGTTTTTCGAGACAGGGTTTCTCTGTATAGCCCTGGCTATCCTAGAACTCCCTTTGTAGACCAGGCTGGCCTCGAACTCAGAAATCTGCCTGCCTCTGCCTCCCAAGTACTGGGATTAAAGGCATGCACCACCACACCCGGCTTCAGTTAGCATATCTTAATGGCAGGTAGAAAATTAGAGCACATGAGGACTTATTTATGTGAACTGATTTAAAAAAATTTATTACATTTTTGAATTTATTTGTGTATATGTGTGTATGGGGGATATATGTAGAGTTCAGAGGACAGCTCTTGGGAGTCAGTTCTCCTCTTCCATGTGGGTCCTGGGTTCAAACAGGTCATCACTAGGGGCAGATGCCTTTATCTGCTGAGCCATTTCTTTGACCTGGGGTTGATTGATAGACTACTGTACATTTCTAACTTGTAAAGCTATTAGCAAGTTCTTACCTTCTGTTTTTCTGTTTGTTCACTGTCCAGAGTCTGATCAAGAGCCTGCTAAAGATGAAGGATTGGGCTGCTGTGCTTGGGGAAGACATAGCAGATGATGGGAATCTGGACTTGGACATGAAGAGTGGCCTAGAGAACACTGCTGCCTTAGGTATGGTGACTGGCTTCCTGCTTCCTCTGCATTGCGCATGTGTGCTGAGCTCCTTGTACACTCCTCCTTGGTCCACGCTGTTCAGCTTCCCAAGTGCCGTCTGCTCTCACCACCTCATGGCTAGATTTTCTAGTAAATCTTTCTTCACCTCTTCAGCATTGGAATCCCCTTCTGCTTTGACCTGGGTGTCACATGTCTTCCATGATAATAATGTTAGGATTTGGATCATAACCACTCTGGTGCCCATCTCTCTTGCTAGTTGTATAGGTGTTAGAGTAACTTAGTTCATGCCGCCTTTTTGCTTTAGACAATTATGGTACTTTATCTTGTTTGCCACAAACTTCCTATCGTTGCTTGTTATATTATGGTATTCAGAAAACTAATGATCATTTAGCCACTGCTGTAGTTTTTAAGCTATTTCTCTTGACTTGTTAGAATTTAATTTGAGAAAATTACAGAATAATGATAAAAATAATACAAAAAGGTTCCATGTACCCTAGACCTAATTTGCCCCATTGGTGATTCTTAAGCTTCAAGTCCAGTCTCTTGGCTCCCCAACCTGTTGTATAAAGTAGTCTTCACAGAGTCTGGTTTTCAAGTTGTCTAGTAGAGGCCTATAACTGCACCTAGTTGATGAAACCTCTGGGTGCTGTGCCCTGCCCTCTCCTGTCCTAGAAATATAGAAATATAATTTATTGCATAGCCACAGTCAGAGACTTGGAGCAGCAGTAACAGAACAGGATAGTTATGACAATATACAATATACTGTTATGAAGCCTCCCAGTGCTGGAACAGAGTGTCTGGTAGAGATGTCTGCAGAGTGAGAAATGAACTGTGTCCTGGGCCATGCCTCAGGAAGAAAGTGCTAAGACAGTGAGACTTCTTCATGTTGCTCAGAATGACACGTAATAGTTGTATAGTTTAAAGTTGTTTTAATGGAGTGATGTATGACACCTATACAACGCAGAAGGAGGCTCCAAGTCTGAGGAGGTGAAGAAAGATTTACTAGAAAATCTAGCTATGAGGTGGTGAGAGTAGATATTACAGCCTGTATTTTACACAGGCTGCTGCTAAAACAGAAAGTAGAGCTATAGTGAAGTTGTATTTGTTCTTTTTCTTGTATACCTTATCATGTAACAAATAGTTTTCTAATAGAATTTATGCTTCATATTACTTTATTAGGAGCTACTATTTCACTAATACGTTGGATGCTACACTATCATAAGAATCCACGAGTAGTTAAGTTTGTGGCCAATGTTTAGGTGAATATTGAGTTCTTTTTTTGTTTGTTTGTTTTTTTGTTTTTGTTTTGTTTTTTTGTTTTTTTGTTTTTTCGAGACAGGGTTTCTCTCTGTAGCCCTGGCTGTCCTGGAACTCACTTTGTAGACCAGGCTGGCCTTGAACTAGAAATCCGCCTGCCTCCTGAGTGCTTGGACTAAAGGTGTGCGCCACTATGCCCGGTGAATATTGAGTTCTTATTGGTACTCTGTAGTTAGTACTTTGATTGCTTTTAAGGTGTAGCTTCCTGAAAGGAGGTCACTCTACCTTACGCAGACTGTTATTTTTATTTTAGCTAATGTTTTTCTGAGACAGTGTCTCACTGTAGCTCAGGTTGGCCTGGAGTTAACTTTGTAGCCTAAGCTGGCCTCAGACTCATGGTAATCCTCCTGTCCCAGCCTTTGGAGGGTTGGGATTGCAGGCAGGGATACTAAGCTCAGCTCCAGGTTATTTACTGAGGCAAGAAGAGGGAGGGCTCGTAAGGTTAGCTGAGGGGATCGTGAATCCATCGGGTGTCTTCAGTAATTATGGTTTCGTTTTTCTTAGATAATCAGCCAAAGGGAGCTTTGAAGAAGCTGATTTATGCAGCTAAGGTTCGTATTATATAAATACAAAGATGGGAAAGAGGCCCTTGAATAGGGATTAAATCTATATTTTCTTAGTAGCTAATTTAAAGATTGGTTTTACTTTTTTCCATATAAGGTTATCTGAGAAATTAGGATTTTCTTTGTTAATTGCTTTTATATTAACTTTAGAAATTCACATAATTTTAGAATTCAGAAAATTTCAAGTTCTATGGTAATTCCTTAAGTTAAAAATACTTTAAAAATTTATTTCATAGTTCCCTTTGTATGTTGTTTTTCTTCTGGTTTTATTATTTTCTTACCCCGATAGCTCCATGTCCTATTTTATGAAGTAAATAATAGCTTTGTTTCCTTCTGGTTTATTCCTTCTACCTGTCCTCGGGCAATCTGTATGAGAAGTCCAGAGAGTGCAGTGTGAAGGCTGCTTATGTCAGCTCGAGTGAAAACAGCTGTAGAGCAGTGTGGGGTATGTCGGGAGACGTGTGTGTGCGTTGTGTGATTGACTATTGCTTTTTCTTCATTCCTTCTTTAAAGTTAAATGCTTCTTTAAAAGCCTTGGAAGGAGAAAGAAATCAAGTTTACACTCAGTTATCTGAAGTGGATCAAGTAAAAGAAGACCTTACAGGTAAGGTCTTCTCAGTGAGTGAATCTCCTGAAGAGAATGAGAGGATGGATGGCTGCTGAGGTCTTCTGATTGGTAACGGCATTTGTAAAGCATGTAAGACTGGATTGCAGTCCTAGTCAGAGTTGGATCGCTGTGAAGGGGCACCACGACCATGGCAACCTCTTTCAAAGGGAAGCAGTGAATCAGGGCTGCCTTAGCGTTCAGAGGTTTGATTCACTGTGGCGATGCTGGGAAGCATGGCAGCACACACGTAGACACGGGGCGGAGACTTCTGAATGTCAGGCAGCAGAAGAGACTGAGACTGGGACTGGCCTGAGCATTTGAAACCTCAAAGCCCACCCTCAGTGACGCACTTACTCCAACAAGGCCACACCTCCACTCTCTATGGGCTTGGGGGCCTGTGGGGCCATGTGTCATGTTTGGTATAGTTTTAGTTGTTAAAAAGTATCAACTTGATTCCAGGACAGCCAGGAACCTGTGTTGAATGCCCCTCCAATATTAATTAAACATTTTTATTTGTGATTTTTTTTTCAATTGTGAATTGATCTTCAGTAGTAGAACTACTAGTTTAATGTGTATAACGCACGCGCGCGCACACACACACACACAGTTTATTAGCATTTGTAGGTGTAATATTGGATCTATAAAAATGACTTTTTGTATTGAAAACATTAAGAAATTTTGCTGATAGTGTTTACATTGAAAAATATATTCTATCAGTTGTGTTTGAAATGTTTAAAAATTAGTATAAGTCATTTTTTTATATCTGAAGAGAATGTATGGTCATATTCAAATGTCTTCCCTGTTTAATTCTGAATATATGGCCACAGGCAGGTTTTTTTGTTTTTGTTTTTGTCTTTTTTTTTTCTTGAGAACAGGGTTTCTGTAGACCAGGCTGGCCTTGAACTCAGAAATTCACCTGCCTCTGCCTCCCAAGTGCTGGGATTAAAGGTGTGCGCCACCACTGCCTGGCCACAGGCAGCTTTTTAAATTTTATTTCTTCTAATCTATATTTTCTTTCCTTTTTACTTTCTAAAAATGTCTTTATTGATCCAGTTGCATGTGTGTAAATCATGCCAAGTTTCTGCTTACAGAGCTCTGTTTTTCCTGCCTGGTCTTTCCTGTGTGTTTCTAACTGTAGACCAGTGATTGCTGACCAGGGTCCCTTTACTGGTTACATAGTTGAAAATAAACAAACCAGAAACAAATGAAAACTCTTGCTCAGTGGGGACAAGGAAGAAATAGCCCAGCATTTAGTCAGCCATTGCTCCAGCTGCCCAGAGCTTTTCTCTTAGTTCTCAGTGTATTCTGTCTCACACAGAGCAGTCAGACCTGTGTAAGACCTGAATCTGGACAAATGCCCTATACGAGAGAGACTACATCACTGGGAGGCCAGCGTCAGTGTACCCTTTTGTCCCTTTACAGCCATCATGACCTGCATCAAGATCTGATGAGGAAGGGACAAAAATGGGTCCTTGTCTGAATTCCAAAAGCTTTTTTTAAATGAGTAAAATGTATAAAAGGATTGAACCACTGGATATAAAAGTTACTAAAAGATTGTCATTGCTCTACACAATGAGTGTAGTAGTTGGAGTTTTATTTGACTTGAAAAAAATGGTAGTCTAACTTTTAAAAAAAAGCCTCTGTCAGCCAAGAGCCTGGAAGGAAGGTCCACAGAGGAGTGAGCACTGTGTCCCCGGGGCCCCTGCCCTGTAGCGTGTGCCACCATAGATGTGCTTTAGTAGGGAGTGCCAGTGTAGCAAGGGAGCAGTTCACCAGTCATCCCATTGTTTCCTGTTGGCCAGTGGAGACCTGTGTCTGTGTACAGTGTTCCTCTTAGTCCAGCTACTCAGTGTATCATAAAGACTTGCACTGATTGGTTTTGCTGCATATGAACATTTCCTTTTAATCTCTCTCCCCTAGTCTGCCTCACTGAAATAATCTACAACAGTCTTTGTTTTGGAGTTGTTTTTATGTAACCCCAGGCTGTCTTGAAGTCCTACCCTTCTCTCTGAACCTCCCATATGATAGGGTATATGTAGGCTCATGAGTACCATGCCTAGCCTGCACTGTGCCCTTTTTATACAGCACGGTATAAAAGAAAACATGTGGGGTGGTGAGACAGCTCAGGGGGTAAAGTCCTCCCTGTTGAGCCTTATGACCTGAGTTCAGTTCCCAGTGGAAGGAGAGAACTGACCCTTGACCCCTGCTAGTTGTCTTCTGACCTTTGACTCCTTGACCATGTAGGCATTTAATTACTAAGCTTTTCCATGGTTGTTACAGTTTTGAATCTAATACATTCACACATGTTTTGGAAAATGATCTTAGAAGAGATTAGAACTGAGGTTCTCATTGTGGTCCTTAATATGAGCGATGTTCAGAGTTGAAGTAATTATGTCAGAAAAGTAGCGGTGTGCTGGTTTATACAGAATATATGGTTACTTTGGTTTGTTCCTTTTCATTTTTGCGTGTGTTCTTGTACCTCTGTATTTACATGTGCGTGTGTGTGTGTGTGTGTGCGCGCGCGTGTGTGTGTGTGTAGGACAAAGATTGATTGATGCACAGTGTTTTCTTTGGCTGCTTTCCACCTTGTTTGTTGAAGAAAGGGTCTCCCCCCAATCCTGAAACTTGCTAATTTGTCTAGAACAGCCGACCAGTGAGCCCCAGGGATCCTGCTTTGCCTCCTAGTGCAGTAATAGTAATAAGGCTTGCAGGCTTATTTTGCTACCCTGCTTTCCTATGGGTACTGGGGACCCAAACTCTGGTCCTCATGCCTGTGTGGCTATCTACCATCTCCTCATTTTCATGGTCATTCTTTTAGGTAGCTTAGCTGTTGAAATAAAGTTAAAGTCATTATTATTCTTTCCAGTCTTCATCTTGTTTGAGACATGGTCTCTCACGAAACTGGAAATGAGCATTTGTTATCAGCTAACTTGAATTACAGCATATGTAATATCAGCTAGCTTGAATTACAGCATATGTAATA
>NC_034596.1:55796925-55802843 GCF_900095145.1 Mus pahari
CAGCTAGCTTGAATTACAGCATATGTAATATCAGCTAGCTTGAATTACAGCATATGTAAAATTTTGGCTTAAGTGGTAGGGCAGGGTATTTATGCACACCACGGCTGTGTACGTTCTAGGCACGTGTTCTGCCACTCAGCTGTCTCCTCCAGCCTGAACTCGAGTGTAACTGAGCTGATGTTTCAGTAGTTAGAACAGATAGTCAGCATATGAAATAGGGAATGCGGAGCGGAAATGCTTGCCTTTGAAACTCTCGTCCTTATAGCCTTCCTTCAGAAGCTACTAACTCAGACTGAGACTCAGATTAGAATGCCGAGGACTTTGGTGATCCTCATACTAATAGTATTAACTATTTAAAATAGTGTTAAATAGTGAAAAGCAATTCGGCAAAGAAAATATCCTACAGGTTTTCTACTATTGCTGGAGGAAGTTTGGTTTGTTTGTTTGTTTGTTTGTTTTTTTGTAATTGTCTACAGCCTTATCACCCAGGGGAATGTCTGATCTTGTCTATTTTTAATAAGGTTTTATTTTTATGAAATTCCTTTAGTTTTGTTTCTTTATGACTTTTCAATAATTTCTTTAGAGCATATCAAAAGTCTTGAGTCTAAACAAGCATCTTTGCAGTCAGAAAAGACAGAGTTTGAAAGCGAGAGCCAGAAACTTCAGCAGAAACTGAAAGTGATAACTGAACTGTACCAAGAAAATGAAATGAAGCTTCACAGGTAAGCAGTGTTGGGGTATTCCATTGCACGGCCAGTGACGCCTGACAAGTGAGATGCTACAAGTAGTGCTCTCAGCCTTCCCCGTGCTGTGGCCTCTATACAGTTCCCATGCTGCGCTGACCCCAACCCTCCAATTAGCCTGTCCCCACTTTACAGCTGTAAGTTTGCTACTGTTAGGGATTGTAATGTAAATCTCCGAGGTGCACCCCAAAGGGCTCCTAATTCACATGCTTAAAACTGCTGCTCTAAAGTAAGGGTTACATATTCATGGCATTAAAGCTGTGATCATTGGAAGTTATTAACTATATTGCACTATTCACTTTTAAGAATATTACTTGATCGTGAAACAAGTGTTTCTTCATGGAAGAAAGTGTAAGTGATGTTCGAATTTCCAAGCTATCTTACAAAATCTTCCTTAATTTCTAGTAAACAGTTTTCAGATTATTGCCTTAAACTAACACTGGTAAATGGGCTCAGGGAATGTGAGTGCTCTCTTTGGATGGAACTGCCTGATGCGTGTAAAACTGATTCCTTTCTCCTGTGCAAATTAGTCTTGTTAATAAATGACAGTGTCATTTGCCTTGTGTTCAAGGCAGCTGCTCAGGTCTCTAAAGTGCTGCCTTTTGTATCCCATATTCATCTTGTTAGCCTTTTTTTTTTTTAGATTTATTTATTTATTATGTGTAAGTACACTGTAGCTGTCTTCAGACACTCCAGAAGAGGGCATCAGATCTTGTTACGGATAGTTCTGAGCCACCATGTGGTTGCTGGGATTTGAACTCCGGACCTTCGAAAGAGCAGTTGGGTGCTCTTACCCACTGAGCCATCTCACCAGCCCTTGTTAGCCTTTCTATCCTTAGCATGATGGCAATTCCCCTCTGCCACTGTTTTGGTTAAATCACCATTGGCAATAGTTGGTGTGTCACAGTGGCCTCATGAATGTCATCTTTATACCTTAACTTCCTGTGCTGTCTTTTCTCTGTAATCACAGAATAACTGAACACATGAATTATGGTTCCATACCTTGTCCTCTTGGACCTCCTAAGTACATTTAAATAGATGTAATGCAAACCTTCATCTTGTCTATCACTGCATGCTGTAACTTGCCTTCTGGCTATCTCTGGAGCTTATTCTGTTTCTCTTTGTTGCTCTCTGTGGACACGGGCTTTCAGAGTTTTGGTGTGTCAAGCACATGTGTGTCTTTTATGCATGCTTCTTTTGCCTTCAGTGGTTGGTGTTCTCGTCTGTGTTTGTATGGTTTGATCCTTTGTTTCATTTGGGTCTAGGTTCAGCTGTTACCTTAAAATACTTCTTTGGCTGCCCTAACTAAAGAAATACCTGAACATCAAGTGTGTCCACCACCTGCTAATACATTTAAACTGTGAGAAATACCATAGTTTTGTATATATTTCCAGTGCCTAAACTGGGAGGAAAATGGTAGGTTTCCTGTCAGTATTTGTTGAACATACAGATGTGTGTCCTCAGTGTGCTTACCTATTGCTGTTTGCTGTACTTACGCATAATGACGCCCAGGTGGAGGTAGAGAGAAGACCCTTGAGGTACTGATCTGGAGACTGCAGAGTTTCAAGTACAAATTATAGTGTAGATATTACAGCATAGATATTATAGCATGGATACTACAGCGTAGATATTACAGCGTAGAATTTTCATTAGGAAACCTACAAGACTTTCGTTTTTCTTTAGGAAGTTAATGAAAGTTGGGAGTCAGTCCTTATCCTTCATACATTCTGGATGTAAAGTTGGTCTGTTGATAAAATTTGTTTGTAACCTTAAAAACGCCTGTTCCTACAGAGCTTTCGTGGCCTTTCATGAATATGCAGAGAGTTATAAAGGATTTTCCCAATGTGAGCACTCCCAGTTGAGGAGAGACTTCTTTCAATTCTGTCTGTAAACAAGTACCCTCCTTGCAGTTACCGAGTGCCACAGCGAAATACCATGTATCAGATAAATTTTGTTTGGGCATAACTTACAGTGCTGTTGTCTGTGAGTTTAATGTTAGGAAATCTACAACATATATAAAATAAGACATGTTTTATTTTGTAAGACTTTCACGTGATGACATGCTGGCTTGATATTGGTATATAGTTGATGATGACATTGAATTCCTGACCTGCTTTCACTCCCGAGTGCGTAGATTACAGGTGCTTTCCACCGCTGTAGTCTTTATGCATTTATTTTTTTAGAGTGCATTATTTTAAATTTTGAAGATAAGTGTAGCTGTGTGCACACGAGTGCTGGTGTCTGCACGGGGTTGGATTACCCCTGGAACTGTAGATACACAGTTGTGAGCCACTAGACATGGGTTTGGAAACTAAACTCACCTCCTCTGCAAGAACAGTGTGGGCTCTTTCTTCACTTGCTGAACTACCTATCTAGCTCATAAATATTCATTTCTATTTTCTGTATATGTATGAGTTCCTACGTGTTTGTCTATGTGGCACATGTGTGCCTGGTGCCCTCCAAAGGCAGATGTTGGCATTGGGTCCCTTGAAACTATAGTTACAGATGTTTGTGAACCAATATGTAGGTGCTGGGAACAACCTGGGCCTACACAAGAGCAGTGAGTGTTCTTAAACATTGAACTATTTCTCTAGCCCCTGGCAAGTTTTTTTTTTTTTTCAAGACAGGGTTTCTCTGTATAGTCCTGGCTGTCCTGGAACTCACTCTGTAGACCAGGCTGGCCTTGAACTCAGAAATCCGCCTTCCTCTGCCTCCCGAGTGCTGGGATTAAAGGCGTGCGCCACCATGCCCGGCCCCTGGCAAGTTTTAAATAAAGTGTCTGTACGTAAAACAAAGTTGTGTATTGTCTAGTTGGTAAGTTTTATGAAGAAAGGTTAACAGAACAGTAAGCTTGCATTATCCCCAGGAAAAGTGGCCCCAGTATTTGCTAATTAACAATCTATGGTCACTTAGAATAGAATGAGCTCAGATAACAAAAGTCCACGCTATGTATTTGAAGAGTAGTAGGGAATACTGATGCTGTACTGAGAGATGACTGCTGGGTTGTTGGTCACTCTGTTCACTCCCCACCCTGAACCACTCATTCACACGGACCCGTCAGTCATCGCTCAAGAAAATGCCCCACAGGCTTGGCCACAGCTTAGTCTTATGCAGGTATTTTCTCAACTGAGGTTCCTTTCCCCAAATGTCTACAGTTTGTGAGAAGTTAACAAAAAACTAACTAGCACAACTTTCTGTATCCCCAAATATTATATATTCTGTTCTGAAGATACTCACTACTCAAAATGAATTATGCCACTGCTTCTTCAAGGTAGGAAAGAGGATGTTGGTAGAACTCTTAAAATACTAGATTTGATTCTTGCCTGTATAGGATACAATATTGGCTCAGTAAACCCTGTCCCCAGAGACAGGGTTTCTCTGTGTAGCCCTGGCTGTCCTGGAACTCACTCTGTAGACCAGGCTGGCCTTGAACTCAGAAATCCGCCTGCCTCTGCTTCCCAAGTGCTGGGACCAAAGGCGTGCGCCACCACTGCCAGGTTCTAAATCCGTGGTTCTTTAAAGTTCCACCAGTGGAAATTACTTTGACGATGCCATTTTCAACGTTAAGGGTGTACTAGTGACTTTTCTGTTGCTGTGATAAAACACCGTGACTGAACACACCAGAGAAAACCCAAAGCCCACAGTACTGAGATTAACGCGGCTGGTAGGAGAGAGAGCCGGTATGGTGAGGGAACGTGGAAGCTGAGAGGTCACACCCTAAGCTTGAAGAAGACAGAGAATACTGCAAGTACAGAGAGGCTATATGCTCCCAAGGCCTGCACCCAGTGGTGGTCATGTGACACACACATGTTGGTCAGCTATGAATCATAGATAGGATGAGCCTTTTATGACACTGCCATCCACTGATTGTTAGCCATCTTGGATTGTGTAAGTACACTCTGACGTCCACAGAGTAAGGCAATGGCTTCTCGGTGCATTTCTCAGAGATAGTATATGACTATATTAGGTTCTTTGTACTGCATTTTCCTTTTTGTGTCACAGGAAAAATAGTCCCTTCTTTGCTGGTGTTCTTTATTCTATTAGCATAATTATAAGGCCTGGAACCAAATCCTTCCTTTTTACTACCAATTAAAAATATGGGGGCCGGTGTGATTGCATAGACCTTTAATCCTAGCCCCCCGGAAGCAGGGGCAGGCCTGTCTTTGTGAATTAAATAAAAAGCCAGCGTGGTCCACACAGTGAATTCCAGGCTGGCCAGGGTGACGTTGTGAGACCCTGTCTTACAAAACAAACAAAAGCAAAAACAAAAATCAAAAAGCCACAGCTTATTAGTTGTTAGCTTCTTTTTTTTTTAATATTTATTTATTTTATTTATATAAGTATACTATAGCTGTCTTCAGACACACCAGAAGAGGGCATCAGATTCCATTACAGATGGTTGTGAGCCACCATGTTGTTGCTGGGATTTGAACTCAGGACCTCTGGAAGAGCAGACAGTGCTCTTAACCTCTGAGCCATCTCTCCAGCCCAGTTGTTAGCTTCTTATTAACAAACACAATGCTTTATTACAGGAAATCTTGATTAATGGTATATACTCATAAGTTTTTATTATATTTATATTAGATAAAACACTTGAGACTATTAATAGTATTAGCACTGTAATGAGCAAAATATGATCTTGGGTTTATAATGCAAAATTTTATGTCAGAAATACACAGGTCCTTTTGCATGTGACCTTTGCAGCAGTGTATGGCAACTGCTTTGTGGGATGCATCAATTCTAGTGTGATATAAAAAAATGTAGTTGGTTATATGTATTACTATATTGAAAGAAATAAAATACCCTGTTTTTTGTTTGTTTTTAAATTATTTATTTCCATTCCAGCCTTGCCCTCCCTCCACTCTCCCCTCCCACAGTTCCCCTCCCACAGTTCCTCATCCCATTCTTCCTTCCCATTCTAGGTGAAGTCACCCATTTCATCTAGATTTTCCAATTTTGTTGAGTATAGGCTTTAGTAGTAGGATCTCATGATTTTTTGTATTTCCTCAGTTCCTGTTGTTAGTCTCCCTTTTCATTTCAGATTTTGTTAATTTGGATACTGTCTCTGTGCTCTTTTTTTTTTTTTTTTTTTTTTTTTTTGTTATTATTTTTTATTTACATTTCAAATGCTATCCCGAAAGTCTCAACTCAGTTTCCAGCCCTGACTGGATGCCC
>NC_034596.1:55802969-55804187 GCF_900095145.1 Mus pahari
TGGTTATGAGCCACCATGTGGTTGCTGGGATTTGAACTCCGGACCTTCGGAAGAGCAGTCGGGTGCTCTTACCCACTGAGCCATCTCACCAGCCCCCGTCTCTGTGCTCTTTACTTATTTTGGCTAAGGGTTTATCTATCTTGTTGATTCTTTCAAAGAATCAGCTCTTGGTTTGGTTGATCCTTTGTATCCTTCTCTTTGTTTCTAACTGGTTGATTTCAGCCCTGAGTGGGACTGTTTCTGGCTGTCTTCTCCTCTTGGGTGTGTTTGCTTCTTTCTGTTGTAGAGCCCTCAGGTGTGTGTTGCTTGTATGGGATCTCTCCAGTTTCTTTATGAAGGTACTTAGTGCTATGCATTTTCTTCCTAACACTGCTTTTCATTGTGTTCCATAAGTTTGGGTATGTTGGGTCTTCATTTTCATCGAATTTTATAAAGTCTTTGATTTCTTTCTTTATTTCTTCCCTGACCAAATTATCATTGAGTAGGGAGTTACTTCCATGAGTCTTTAGGCTTTCTGTTGTTTTTGATGTTACTGAAGTCTAGTCTTAGTCTGTGGTGATCTGATAGGGTGCATGGGATTATTCCAGTCTTCTTGTATCTGTTGAGGTTTGTTTTATGTCTGATTATATGGCCAATTTTGGGGAAAGTTCCATGAGGTTCTAAGAAGAAGGCATATTCTCTTGTTCTGGGGTTAAATGTTCTGTAGATATTTGTTAAATCCATTTGGTTCATCACTTCTGTTAATTTCACTGTGTCTCTGTTTCTGTTTCGATGACCTGTCTATTGGTGAGAATGGGGTGTTGAAGTCTCCTACTATTAATGTGTGGGGTGCATTGTGTGTTCTGTGCTTTAGTACAATTTCTAATACAAATGTGGGTGCTCTTGCATTTAGGACATAGATGTTCAGAATTGGACTTCCTCTTGGGGGATTTTTTTCTTTGATGAATATGAAATGTCTTTCCTCATCTCATTTGATAACTTTTGGTTGTACTCTTTGTTTTAAGGAAATTAACAGTAGAAGAAAATTACCGATTAGAGAAAGAAGAAAAACTTTCCAAAGTAGATGAGAAAATCAGTCATGCGACTGAGGAGCTGGAGACCTGCAGGTATGAAGCACACATTTTTTTTTTTTTTTTTTTTTTTTTTTTTTTTTGGTTTTTCGAGACAGGGTTTCTCTGTATAGCCCTGGCTGTCCTGGAACTCACTCAGTAGACCAGG
>NC_034596.1:55804387-55806248 GCF_900095145.1 Mus pahari
TAGACCAGGCTGGCCTCAACCTCAGAGATTGACCTTTCTCTGTCTCCCGAGTGCTGGTACTACATGCATGCACCAGCAGCAGCAGCAGCAGCAGCGAAATGGCTTATATATATATATTTTTCATTACTTTTCATTGAGATTTATTTGTATTTTGCAGATATTCAGAAAATAGAAGGGAAAATATTCTTTTTAGGGATTTGATACTTAAGACTCAAATTGAACATAGACATTTAATGTGAATGTCAGGAAGTTTGTAAATAGTTATTTATGCCAATGTGGTGGTATATGCACATTAGTCTGCTCTGCAGTCCTAGCACCTGGGAGGTGGGACAGAATGATCACAAAATCAAGGCCAACCTTGGCTAAATAGTGAGTTTGAAACCAGCTTGGCCTACATAAGACCCTGTCTTGCAGAAGGAAAATGGAGAGAGCCGTTAGTTCAAGCTCAGATGGCTTTGCTCAAATGGGAAGAATGTACATAATAACATTCAGTAAGAGCGCCATGAAAGGAGCCAGGCACACTTGGCATTTGAGCGAGTGCTTAGCTGTAGTTTTTGGTTCAGTCTTCAGTGGATCTAAGGAAATAGGATATCTGTCAGAAAGGCAAGCAAAGCGGTGCTCTGAATCCTAGTGGGACTTCTCTTTACTCCAGGAAGAGTCAGCTTGCATTTTTGTCCAATAGAGAAATTACCTGTGTTTCATAAAGGCAGTAAGTCATATTTCACCTTCTAAGAGTTCCTTTCCTGGAACTTCTGCTAAGATTATAGGCACCTGAGTTAATCTCTCAGGATTTTACCTCCTGAAAATGAAAACCTGAGGGCCAGGATGGTGGCATTTGCCTGTGACTCCAGCACTTGGGGTGGAAAGGGAGGAGATTATAAATTTGCTCAAGGCCAGGCTAGTATACACGGTGAGACCTTGTTTGTTGTATAAATCCTTGTGTGACTTTGTTTTAGCCACACCCAAGCAGTGGTACTCATACAGCTTACTTGAGGTTAAAACTAAGGCAGAAAACCTGCTTTGGTGGTGTGTGCCTTTGATCCCAGCACTCAGGCAGAAGCAATTGAGTCTCTGAGTTTGAGGCCAGCCTCCCTGGCTACTACCACCCCTGTTGATACTTTTGTAGTCATGTGCTCTCGTTTCTTACTATATGTTACCATAGTGGAGTAATTGCTTATTCCTTATAGGCAGCGTGCCAAGGATCTTGAAGAAGAGCTGGAGAGAACAATTCATTCTTACCAGGGGCAGGTATGTGTGTGTCTTCAGTTGTGTACACAATTAAAACAGTTTGACTCTCTAGCTTCTTTTTCTCCTGAGGAGTTCAGGAGCCTGTGATATAGTTCCAAGGAGCTAAAGATTTTAAAATCAAAATTACAAACCTTTTTTCTATCTTTGGGAATGAGGATTATATAGTCCAAATAAATGTCTGTCACCTTTGCAGCCACATACAGGGCTCCTTATTTGCTCCTTGGAAACTCAAGTTATCACATGTGGTTTGTTGGCATTACAAAAATGTACATTCAGTTTTAATTCTAATGTATGTTTCACAGTTTTAAGTCAAAGCTAAATTGAAAGTAGAGTTTCTTTTACTTGTAAGTGTTTGATGGTTATAGACTATTAGCTTTTTTTCTACCTTTGTATGGTAAGCCGCTTTTCGCATTTGATCCATTTAATATTTTATATATTCTGCGGCTAACTTGTTTAAGAGTTCAGTAGAGTAGATCATGTGTATGCCTGTAAGTGTACTACTTGATCACGTGTATGCATGTGAGTGTACTTGATCACGTGTACGCCTGTGAGTGTACTTGATCACGTGTATGCATGTGAGTGTACTTGATCACATGTACGCCTGTGAGTGTAC
>NC_034596.1:55806678-55814095 GCF_900095145.1 Mus pahari
TGTGAGTGTACTTGATCACGTGTATGCATGTGAGTGTACTTGAACTGCTTCTTCAGAGTTGTTGGAGAAGCTTGAGTTTATAGCTTGTGCACTAAATTTTAGTGCTGGGAATGAATGTTTTTTTTATTTATTTAAATTTTTAAAAATAACTTTATTTTTTAGGTTATTTCTCATGAAAAAAAAGCACATGATAATTGGGTAAGTTTTAAGTCCTCCTAAAGCCCTTTGTCAAATTCCTTTTAGAAAATATACTAGTCATTTTAGATTAGGGAAAAATATAGACAGTATTTAAAACATGATCACTTCTTATTAATTTTACTAATTTTACCAGTGATGAAAATAATAGTAGAGACCACAGGATGCACTGAGAAGTGATTATCTTTCATTTTGTACTTTTCTTCCTGAATGCACTTAGTAATAAAATCACATAAATTATAAATTCCTTTTAATGGAATCCTGGGGCTTGGAGAGATGGTTCAGCAGTTAAGAGCACTGCTGCCCTTCTGAGGACCTAACCTACATTTAGTTTTTCTGAGCATGTCAGCTGGCTCACGAGTGCCCGTAATGTTAGTTCCAGGAGATCCATTGTCCTCTTCTGCTCCCTTGGTACACCTCCACTCACATGCATGCACATACAGCAAACAGATCATCATTCTAGTAATTCCACTTATGTCACATTCAACCAGAGTACTTGTACTTATAAAACTAAATACAATTTAAAACAGTTCAGTGAATTGTTACATTTTACTTGCTAATGTTGTTATTGGTATAACATTATTGGTGTAATTGTTTTTGTTCAAAATTGATTTTATGATTACATATTGGAAAATAATTTCCATAAAAATCTTTGTTGATAGTACTAAAATATACTTAAGCTTTGTTTTCTGTGAATGTTTAGTTTGTTCATTGGCTGCTGTCAGTTCTAACGTATATTTCACAGTTTTAAGTCAAAGCAAAATTGAAAATAGAGTTTATTTTATTTGTAAGTGGTTGATGGTTATAGACTATTAGCTTCTTTTCTACCTTTGTATGGTAAGCCACTTTTTGCATTTGATCCATTTAATATTTTATATATTCTGTGGCTAAACTGTAGAGTCCATAGAATGGTTGAAAAGTATGTAGAACACCATATATTTAGCCTTTGTTAATAAATAGACTACCAACACAGAAAAACAAACATACACACACACACACATACCACACATACACATCTCAACACAGAAAAACAAGCACACACACGCACACACACACACACACAACCACACACACTACTTAAATAGTATTTGTACATTGTTCTATACTTAATAGGTGTGCAATACACATTGATTGTATTTAGTTATTAGAAACATGACCACTGTTGACATTTTGTGAAACTGTTTGTAGTTTCCCAGAATTATGGACATAATGACCATGTATTTCCATTGACTTTCCTAAGCTTTTCTGCCAACATGCTTCTTATGATTGGATATGTTCATCATCAAATAATTCTAGGCCCTGATTTTTATCTAAATAGTAACATTCATTAACAAGTACCTGTTAGAGTCCATGTTCATGCTTTTGACTGGCATGAAACTCATTCCTCTATTGAATTAATTCCCCAAATTGAAAATCTTTTGCATTGAGTTTAATAGATACAGACTTATATCTATTTCCAGTTATATTATATGCTATCATGCTGATATTTCTGTTGCTCTTGGATTTAAGTTTATTTAGATATATTTTCAAGTGTACTATTTTCTTTAAGCTGGCAGCTCGGACTCTTGAAAGAAATCTCAATGATTTAAGAAAAGAAAATGCCCACAACAGACAAAAGTAAGTGTCCTTGTGGGAATATTTTAAAAGCCAGAAATAGTTTCTTCATTATATAATATTTGTATGAAAATAAATAAAAAATTGTAGTTCCCACAGAATCTCTTATGAAATATCTAGTTTTACTAGGTGTGAAGTTTTATTTATTTTTTGTTTGTTTGAAATGTTTTTTTAGTCTACTACAGTGGCACTTTTACAAGTTACACTGTAAAAAGTGTAACTTAAAAAAAAATTGCCAGGCAGTGGTGGCACACGCCTTTAATCCCAGCACTTGGGAGGCAGAGGCAGGCAGACTTCTGAGTTCAAGGCCAGCCTGATCTACAGAGTGAGTTCCAGGATAGCCAGGGCTACACAGAGGAAACCCTGTTTTGAAAAAGAAAAAAAAAAAAAAAATTAAAGAACTCCCAGTACCTAAACTACCAACCAAATTGTACACTGAGGAAACCATGGCTCCAGCCCACATGTAGCAGAGAATGGCCTTGTCGGGAGGAGAGGCCCTTGGTCCTATGAAGGCTGGATGCCCCAGTGTAGGGGAATGCCAGTGCGAGGAGGCAGGAGTGGGTGGGTGGGTAGGTAGGGGAGTACCCTCATAGAAGCAGGGGGAGGAGGGGATGGAATAGGAGGTTTTTGGAGGGGGTGTATGACTGAGAAAGGAGACAACGTTTGAAATGTAAGTAAAGGAAATATTCGATAAAACAAAATTAAGCCGGTATGAGTGGACAGAAAAGAGAGTGTGCGAAAAAAAGGATGTTTCTCTCCAGCACAGTGATGCTTAGAACTTCTCGTTCTTCACTGTGGGAGGGATAAAGTGCTTATTGTCTTAGCCCCCGGGTTGCTGTTGTTGGGAGTCACGTCGTGCAGAAAGAAAGTGAAAGCAAGAATAAAAGGAGAAGTAAATGCTTTTCTCAGGGGCAGTGTGAGTTTCTGCCTGCAGCAAAACTCACTTTAATCTGGTCTGGGTTCATCCTGAGAGGCGGGCTGGGCTGAAATGGAATGTGTGAGAGAAATTTGGAAGCCAGGACAAAATATTCTGATTGAGGCTCAAAGTTTAATGTAGGAGCTCAGTTTATATAGCGTGAGAAAAACCCCAGTCCCCATCCCCAGTCCCTGAAGGCACACGTGAATGTCCATAGGCGGGTCCAAAGGATGTTGTCTTCTGGGACATCAAATGGTCTTCTCAGCAGGCGGTGGAGACACAGTGACAGCAGAGCAGCTCTGACACATCTGAAGATTTCCGCAGGTGGATCTGGGCTTTGAAAGACAGCGATCAGTATAGACAGTAAAGCTTGGCAGATCTGAAGATTATAACCGCAGGTGGTCCAGTGGCAACCAAGAGCTGGGAGGCCCCAACAGGGCGTCAGTCTTCTGGAGTGTCTTCTGGACTTGCCTGCCAAACAGTACTTATAGCATCATTCAAAGCTAGTGTCTCTCTGCTGGCTTGTAGCTCAGAAACTAAAGTCAGATAGTTGTGTTATTCTAGGTGTAAGGTGTACTAATAACAATTGTTTAGAAATGTGACATTTAAGACATGAGGTTTAGAAATAAAGTAGTAGAGTCACTTGGTGGGATTTCCAGTTTCCCAAGGGCAGTATAGGTAACTCAGGGACAGGATCTGTGCTGCAGACCTGGATGCAGTCTGATTTTCATTTAGAATGGGTCAGTTAAACTCCATGCCTCAGGTTCCTCAGTTATAAAATGATATATTTGCATTGGTTCATCTTGAATGGTTCTCCTGCTTCAGAAACGTAGACTCTTCAAGGTAGCACTGCCAGTCTAATTGTAAAGAGCCAAGTAATTCCAAACGTCAGTGCTCTGACAGGAAGCCAGTCACCCTAGTCAGGGTGGGGCCGTGGCAGGCATCTGGGCAGGGCACATTAGGCCCTCTCTCTCTGCAGATGTTGAGCTTGTGAGAGCAGCTGGTTTGGAAGTGGCCTTTGCTTAAAATGTGTTTCTCTTAGATGTGTAACTAGAGATGTTTGTTCTTTATTTGCAGATTAACTGAAACAGAGTTTAAATTTGAACTTTTAGAAAAAGATCCTTATGCACTTGATGTTCCAAATACAGCGTTTGGCAGAGGTAGTTTTTTTTTTTAAACCCCTTGTTTGAAATACATATTGTATATCATATATATATATATATATATATATATATATATATATAGTATATATAGTGTACATTAGTGTAAGTTAACATTTTCACTTAACAGTACTTTGTATTTTGTAGCCAGTTTTCTATTTGAAACTATTTCATTAACTCTTAAGTTTCTGGGTTTTGTTTTGCTAACAATAATGAAAATGATTGGTAACTTCCTTTTTCGGTAGATCTCATGACAGATATTTAGTGTTGTCAATTCCTTGAAAAGCCTGGTGCTCTTAATAAAAATTCCCAGCAGCTAATTTTTGAGACAATGAATGAGAAATAATTGAGTGGAATGGTATTTTGACTGTTTATATATTAACAATACTTGGAAATGTGCTTGATTAAAGTGAGAATTAGCATAGCTCTTCAAGAAATTCCTGAGGTATTGACTTAAAGTCAGGGCAGCCTTAGTCTAAAGTGCCATTACTATAATTATCCCAGGGAGGGTTAGCCCTTTAAAGATGCAGTTGGTATCTCTGCCCATTTATTATTGAGTTAAACATTTGTAGAGTTGAAGTGGAATTAAAATCTTGTAGTTATGAAAAGAAATCTTTATAGATGGAATCTACTTTTAATGACCTTGGAAATCGTCAAATTTTGAGAGTCAGCTTTCATTAAAATGTAACTATGTCTTACATGGTAAAATATCAGATTAGTGTAGATTTTAAGTAGTAGGAAAGTTTGGAGTGGGACAAGTCTACAAGGGGATTTTAGTGTGGACCCAGGGCAGGTGTCTGAGGAGAGGTAAACCATGCTGGGGTCTTTCTGTGAACTATTTGGGTATAACAGGTACACTTTATAAGACTTACTGTGTTTGAAGTGTGAATTTCTTGACGTTTAAGTTCATTTTTTGTTGCTGTTTTTTGACCATTAGAAGCATAACCACAAGTTGGGAGTGATTAAGATTAAGCTCTTGGTCATCCGGAATACAGAGAAATTTATTGGATGCATGATAGTATGTAACTGAATCTTTTATTTATAGGGATACAAAAGCGACTCTGATTCTTTGGAGTATTTTATGTATTTATTTATTTTCAAATTCTGACTTTTACTAAAGTGTTTCATGGTTGAACATGGCCTGTCTGGCTCTGACATAAATTACACATTATAGATCTTCCCATTTGAAATATTGGGAAGGAATATCAAAATCTCCAGCCATCTGGGTGTAGTGGCAGACTCTTTTAACACTAGTGCACTGAGGAGAGGACCAGCCATCTGGGTGTAGTGGCAGACACCTTTAAGACTAGTACACTGAGGAGAGGACCAGCTAATCGCTGAGGCTGAGGCCAAGCTGGTCTACATATCCAGTCCTAGTGCCACATAATGAGACTGTTTCAAAAAACAAAACAGAACAACAAAACAAAACAAACAAACAAAGCACACCAATTTCATGCTCCCAAATCTTTCTATAACTCCTGAGTATTGATAGCGTCCTTGTTTAGCCTGTGCTGTTACTTACAGTAAGCTAACATTTTTGTTTTGTTTGGGATTTGTCTGTGGGTTGGTTTTTATGTACCATGTGTTCTGAAAAGTGCATTTATTTAACCACATAATATTTCTCTGGGAGCTTGTAACTTGCCTTCAGCATTGCACAGATAAAAATCACGACATTCAACACAGACAGAAATACCTTCACATTTTACAAATCATAACTCCCTCAGGGCTGAAGAGATCACTTAGCTGTTAAGAGCACGTACTGCTCTTCCAGAGGACTTGAGTTCGTTTCCTAGCACCCTCCTCAATTGGCTCGTGGTCCCTGTTAACTTGAGCTCCAAGGGATCCACTGCCTCTGGTCTTGTAGACTATTGCTACTTACATGTACATACCCACACATAGACAAACATGTATGTGCAAAGTTAAAAATAAAATAAAACCTTTGAAAACACCAGAATACTATTTAGCTGTATATATAAGTATAAAGTTGACAGAATTCAAGTTCATATATACAATCTGATGTTTTTAATTGACTAATACCTAATTTGTTGAAAAGCTTTGAAAGCCTGGTGGCTTCCTATTTTATTTAATCCTGTGTAGTGTTCAAGGCACAGATTAGACTTAACCTGACAGTAGGGTAACCTGAGGACAGTTGCTGAATGGATTCTAATGTTTTGGTACAGCTAACTGGATATGCATTTATATCTGCTGTTTTAATTATTCCAGAGCACTCCCCATATGGTCCCTCACCATTGGGCCGACCTCCATCCGAAACGAGAGCTTTTCTCTCTCCTCCAACTTTGTTGGAGGGTCCACTCAGACTCTCACCTTTGCTTCCAGGGGGAGGAGGAAGAGGTATATTTGTTTAAACATTTTTACTACTCTAAATTCCTTCCTTCCTTTATATTTTCATCTCAACTTACCTTTAAAGTCTACAAATAGTTATTTGGAAAATACAGGCATTCCTTGCACTTATCAGAGATTTCCTTTTTTTTTTAACTGGAGAGAGAATATTTGACCAAATACGGTGGTACACACCTTTAATCCCAGCAGCTGGGAGGCAGAAGCAGGAGGATCTCTGTGAGTTTGAGGCCAGCCTGGTGTACAGAGTAGTTTCCAGGCTATTCAGAGCTGCATAGTAAGATTCTGCTTCAACAAACAAACAAAAGCAAAACTCGGTAGCACCTTGTTCTGTTTTTGTCTTACAAGTGTGGTGCAGGCGGCCGTCCCAACTCGGACTGCAGTGCAGTGCAGGCGCTGGCTTGGTTAGGGTTTCCATTTTTGTGAAGAGATACTATGACCGAAACAACTCTTATAAGGACAGCATTTAATTGGGGCTGGCTTACAGGTTCAGAGGTTCAGTCTATTATCCAGGCAGGAAGCATGGCAGCATCCACTCAGGCATGGTGCAGGAGGAGCTGAGAGTTCTACATCTTGTTCCAAAGGCAACTAGGAGAAGACTCTTCTAAGCAGCTAGGAAGAGGGCCTGAAAGCCCATCCCTACAGTGAGTGACACACTTCCTCCTACAAGGCAACACCTCCTAATAGTGTCACTCCCTGGGCCAAACATAGTCAAACTACTACAGTGGCCATCCCTACTCTGGCACACAGTGTAATGCAGGTGGCTGTCCCAACTCTGACATGCAGTCAGTGCAGGTGGCCATCCCAATTTTTTTTTTTCTTTTTTCTTTTTCTTTTCTTTTTTGGCCATCCCAATTCTTAACAAGCAGTGTAGTGTGAGTGGCCATCCCAACTCTGAAAATACAGAAATCTCAGAGTGCTCACCATTTCTGAGTACTCTTTGGGTGTACTTAAAAAGTTGTGAATTTTGAAGCATCTCATATTGCAGATTTTAGATTTAATGATGCTCAGCCCTGAAGGTTTGTAGTTACAAATCAAAAAAAAAAAAAAGGGCTGGAGAGATGGCTCAGNGGTTAAGAGCACCGACTGCTCTTCCGAAGGTCCTGAGTTCAAATCCCAGCAACCACATGGTGGCTCACAACCATCCGTAATGAGATCTGACGCCCTCTTCTGG
>NC_034596.1:55814254-55820603 GCF_900095145.1 Mus pahari
AATATATAAGATATAGCAGTATAACCAGCATAAAATGTGTATTTTATGAAACAAGATCAGAATGTAGAATTTATATATATTTATAATATATTATAAATATTATATATAAATAAACATTTTTTTAATTGTAGAAAATCAAAACATGAAAGTCCCATCCTCCTTTTTGAATCATGAAGGAAGTCAGAAGTGTTGTTTTCTACAGCGTTTTGATGGGGCTTTTTTCAGGAGACCTAACTTTTACTTAGACTTTGAGAGAGAGACTAAGCCAGGATTGTCTGCATTGTTCCCATTCCATCTTGCTTTTTCTGTATTTCCATAGCTACATTAAGTACATGAACTGCTAATGAATGTCTCTAACCATTTATGTAAGTGATTTAACAAACTAAATGTGAAGCAGAAACAAATGAGACTATAAAACAGCACCATTTCACACTGAGTCCACGCATCTCCAGAGTCTCCCAGGCAACAGGTACTTCTGCTAAACCCACACCACTGTACATATTTTACAACCTTGTTCTTTGGAGTTGACTTTAGTCAGTGAGAACACCAGTTTCCCAGGCTCCCAGTGTTCAGTGCCGCAGGTGGAGCAGCCTGGATCCTCTTTGTTATCTCCTTGGCCCTCAGTTTGCTCCTGAATTGGGTGCCAGCCATGGCTCACCTCAGGAAGAGCTTTGCTTGTGTTGGCTGTGAACTGGAAACTTTGAGGAAAGTGACTGTGCCACAAACATGGAGCCCTAGGGGGTTGTAGTGAACACTCCAGAATGGGGGTTTGTTTTGAAGTTTACATGTCTTCAGTAAGCTTTGGGCTTAGGACTGTTGGTCAGTGCCACCACCATATACACTTCAAATTAAAGAAATGTATGTCATGTCATGTTACATGCCTATAGCAACACAACTGAAGCCAGCCACATAGCATATTTGCCATTGCACTTTTGTGATTTCCTGTACAGTGTTATCATATTTCATTAAGAGAAGAATATTCATTAAGACAAAGTCAATTTAACATAGCACACATGGGTAGCAGCTATCTATACCTCAGCATAGTACCTGAGAAATAGGATTTAATTGGCTAAACTAATTCACTGGAAGTTGAATTACATAAGTCAAGGATTGCTTGTAGTCAAATGCATGTTTGAAATTAGAGTAAAACTTACTTTTCCTTTCTCTTCTCCTGTTTCAGTACTTTCCTCTTCTATTTAATTTCTTTTATGTGATAGTATGTTTAGATTATTTGCAAGGTTGTTTACTGTCTATTCAAAAAGCTACAGAAGTTCTTGGTAAGTAACCTGCAGGCTTAAAATCTTGATTTGGAACACATTTCCTATGACCAGTGAAAGGAAAGAGTGGATCTTTCTATTTCCTCTTGGTATCTTGAAATTTGAATTTGAGAGTGAATTGTATATAACTTGTTCTTAAAACCCTTTAAGCTTTTGTATTTTTAGGTTTGCAATGTCTACCTGGTAGTCTCTTGCCCTGTGACTCTGGTCCTCTGGTAGCAAGTGCTGAGGAGAGCCTTTTTGGTCTCTCATGAAGGCCTGTGTGCTTCAGTGGCGATGAGCTCAGCCCAGTGGACTCCTGAGTCTCCTCCCTTTGTAGTCTTCTCATGAACCAATGATGGGGAGCTAGCTAGCAGGAAGATGTGGGGGTTCTCTAGACGGTATAATCATAGTATGTTAGGATTAGAAATTCGGATTATAGCTTGTGGTACAAGTTTTGGCCTCTTAATGTTTGTTAGTGTAGTATACTTCCATAGCAGTTGTCTGAAACTGCTCGGTTGATAGAGTGCTGAGATAGCCTAAGAGCTGGAACAGAGCAAGCCTGAGCTACAGAGCCAGAGTCTCCCTCACTTCTGCCATTTTGCTTACTGTAAGTCTTCACAAGTTCCTTTCTCTGCCTTATTTTTCAGATTTAGTATTTATTTATTTAACCACCGGATGTAATTATAAAGTGCTGATGGTGATAATGCTTAAAGATGCATTTTATAGGCAAGTGTTGTTGGATATTTATTTCCTTATGTATTTTATGCTATGGGAGCGTGTTGGCTAAGCAAATACTTTAATCTCTGAGCTATACATCTAGCTCATAAGCATTTGTACATTGTAAAATTATTTTTCCTGTTTCTTAGAAATGGTTTTGGTAGAATTATAATCTAAATGTATACTAGAGAAGCTTTGTTTGAATTAGTATTTCCTTTAAGAGTGCTTTGATTTTGTTTGACAGTGTCTTTTGTGGCACTTTGTGAGATAAGGTGGATTTGTGGGTTCTTTAATTAGGCTCACGAGGCCCTGAGAACCTTCTGGACCATCAGATGAACACTGAAAGAGGAGAGCCAAGCTATGACAGGTTATCTGATGCTCCCAGAGCACCTTCCGACAGGTCCCTGTCACCTCCGTGGGAACAAGATCGCAGGATGACAGCCCATCTACCACCAGGTGTGTGAAACAACAGTTCCATCTTAAAAATCATGATATATTTTAGAAATAAGAGTAAGTCTTTAAAAAAGAATATTAGGAGGTGACGGTTCACATTAGAAGAAGCTTTTCCCAATTGTTTTTGTTGCTTATAAAAGTAATAATGCTTATTTTTGAAAATCTGAGTAATGTGGGGATGTATACTAAAAAGTGAAAATCTTCATTGTTAGCCAACATTTCTTGCCCAGAATTTAGTTATATATCTTGAGATTTATATATATATATATATATATATATATATATATATATATATATATATATATATATATATATTCATAGTTGTTGAAATTTTCTTGCTGCTGCTGCTTGAACTCTCAGCAATCCTTCTGCGTCCTGAGCAGGTTCTCCTGTCCTTCTTGAGATTCCCCAGACGATACTCTTTGAGGTGACCAGCGTTCTGGCTGGCAGGTGTCTCCTTGTTGGGAGTAAGGGAAGCAGCCACATTCCTGAGACATGGGCAGGACCTGCTTCTACCTTTCAGAGCTCCCAGGCTTGTCTGTAGACAGGGTGCCTCTGTGGATGCCAAGGACGGAGCTGAGCTCCAGGTTCTCAGACTGCAGCTGTGAAGAGCTGACTTGGGGTCCCAGAGGCTGATCTTCCTGCTGCCACTTGTGGCCTGCGCTGAGCCTCTTGCTGCATACACTTTTCAGCTTGTCACAGCTATTTCCTAGAGGTGTCTAAAACTGGTTGTGGCTGGTTGAATTCAGGCTTCTTGATTTATGGTTGACCTTTGTTCTTGGTCCCCTAAGTTAGCTCTGTTCTATGTAGGTTCCCTCTCAAGTCAATGCTCAGCCTTCACCCTCCAAATAATTAGAGAGTAACAGGATAGGATTTCTTCTATCGCTGCCTTCTGCTTAAGAATCTCTCTCTCACCAGAGCCTGCCATTCTGTTTGAGTCCTGTGTACACCGTGGGTCTGTCCTAGTTTACGAAGGCCAATCTCCTCTCACCAGGGATGCCTGGCTAATGGGTGAGGCTTCTGCTTCCCTTACCCCACCAGAGAGCCATGTGACTGGAACCATGTTTGGCTTAGCCTCTTTGGCTTAGTCAGAAAGAGCTGACTCCTGAAAACTATCTTTTGAGTCTCCACACTCATGCCATGGCATATGTACATACATACACACACAGAATAAATGAATGTTTAAAATAATCAGCCACATTTTCTAATTTCTATTACAATTAAACTAAGAGCATATACTATATTGAGACCAATATATTGTTTAATACCTGACACACAGTAGGCCCCAGATTTAAGGAACAGATTGGTTTTGTTCGTGGAGGGTAAAAGGTATATATTTTGTTGAAGAATAAAGTCTGAGTTTCTGATATTTTGAGCAAAACACAAATGTGTTCTCTTGAGACCTGATTAAAGATGCGTTGTTTCAGGTTTCTCCACTTAATTCTTCTAATTAATCCCATGTTTGAAGAAAATGGGGGCATTCTGTTTAGATATAAGGCTCTATTCGCTCTTTGCTAAGATCTGAAAGGTTGTATATGAGTTTTAGGACTTTCCTTAGTCACATCCCCTTACTCTTGGGAGCTCATTAAATACCATTTTCTCCACCGACTTTCATCTAAGTGGTTTCCTTGGCTTTGTGCAGGAGAGATGATTCAGGCTATCTCATGTGGTTATCAGAAGAGGAGTGACATAGCTGAGGCTGAGTTCTAGGACTTCATGTTATGAACCCCTGCCTAGTGAGGCCATTGGCAGTTTGTTGATGTCCATATGATGGTATCTTAGTTAGGTTTCTAGTGCTGTGATGAAACACCATGACCAAAAGCACCTTGGGGAGGAAAGGATTTATTTGGCTTTGTTTTCCACACCATAGTCTATTACTGAAGGAATACTGCCCGGGGGTGGCACTGCCCACAGTGGGCTACACCCACCTCCATTGATCACAGAATTAAGAAAATACCCTGCAGCTTGCCTTTGGTCAGATCTTATGGAAGCATTTTCTTGACTGAGGTTCCCTTCTCTCAGACAACTTTAGCTGTGTCAGGTTGGCATAGACACACAAGGCACACACTGAGAACTGCTTAGCCCACCTGCTTTGTTTGCAGAGACTGGAGTTGCTATCTTCATACCATCCTGAGTAAGTCTGCCATCACCTCTCAAGACTAAAACAGACTCCTTGTTGTTTCTTCCAGACTGCTGAGTTCCACTAGGAATTAAGAGTTTGCCACTCTAGATGACCCTTCTGACTGAAGGAGAGTGGCCACAGGCCCTCATTTTGTAGAGTTCGTGCACGAATGTGTGTGTGCAGATGCCCTTCATCTGAGCTGTGACCTTCTGCTTACCAGTTGAGACGCATCTTCCTTCAGTTTGGAATAAATGCTGTAAATGTAATTTTGGGGGAATTCTCTTTGCCCCTGTGAGTTTATACCCATTTTAGCTCCTGAATAAAAGACATAAAAGGCCTGTTATTTTTTATTAACAAGCTGCAAGCATGAAGCTGGCCAGGCTCTGAGCTGTCTACCCGACTAGGCTGCCACCACCCAGCAGTATGCCCTGTTATACACCCTCTGGCCTTGCCCTGGCTTGCTCTGCTCCAAGTGTGTCCTTGTGGCTGCTCTCTCTTCGAGATCTCATGGCGAACCCCCCAGGTCCATCTCTATTCCTTTTTTTTTCTTTCTTGTGGTCCTTTTCTCCTCTCTGGTCACCTTTGGGACACCCTGACTAGGATCAGAAGTCCCACCCTGTCTCTCCTTCCCAGCTAAGTGGCTGATTAGCTCTTTATCAACCAATTAGAGGCGATAGAAAACAATTTGTATATAACTTTAAGACTTGGCCATGCCATCTTCCTGGACTGCAACCAGATGTCTGGGCATAGAAATCAGCATCGGAATACACAGTGCACAAAACCATCCTCCAACAAAATGCTAAAACAGAAATGCTGAAGTTAGTGAAACTTGGAGCACACATGATGTCTGTAGTGCTTTTTGCTGTTGGTGACAAATGTGACTCTGGTGCTGAATTTCTTACTCTGCTTTTCCTTCTCACTGAGTATCTGCTCAGCATTTTCTTTGACATGAGTTACTGTCCTTCTTTCCTTGAGGCACTATCAATAATTTGAAGGTGAAATGAGTAAGTTCTGTCTCTACAGATTGTAAGCTGTCTTGTTTCAGCATTTCATGTGTAGATTTAACCTACATATACTCAGTAATTGAAATATTCAAATAATTTTTTTTTTCCTTCGAGGCAGGGTTTCTCTGTGTAGCCCTGGCTGTCCTGGAACTCACTGTGTAGACCAGGCTGGCCTCAAACCTAGAAATCCGCCTGCCTCTGCCTCTGCTGGGATTAAAGGCGTACGCCACCACTGCCGGGCTGAAATGTTCAAATTCTAACGTGTCAAAGTATGCAAGGGTAACTTTTCTTAAATTGCTGACTAGAGCTTTCCCATAATATAGGTTCACAGTTTTTGTTTTTAATTTTTGGATGCAGAGGAAATGTCTTAAGTCTGATGTGTAAACATAAGTAATTAATGAAGATATTCTAAAAAAATATTTTCTAGGCCAACCATATTCTGATCCAGCTCTACAGAGGCAAGATAGGTTTTATTCTAATTCTGGTAGACTCTCTGGACCAGCAGAACTCAGAAGTTATAATATGCCCTCTTTGGATAAAGCGGGTAAGAAATACTGTGTGTGTGCTTGCGCGTGTGGGTGAATGTATGCTCGTGTATGATTAAACTGTGATGGTCTAGAGGACTGTGAATTGAACCGAGGCTAATAGAGTGACTACCTCAGAGAGCTCTGAGGGCCAGGATATCTTTCCTGAACTTCCTGTTTGTAGTTCTTACTGTCTTTCTTAAAGGTTTATTTATTTTATATGAGTACACTGTAGCTGTCATCAGATGCACCAGAAGAGGGCATCAGATC
>NC_034596.1:55820648-55853734 GCF_900095145.1 Mus pahari
CAGATGGTTGTGAGCCACCATGTGGTTGCTGGGAATTGAACTCAGGACCTCTGGAAGAGCAGTCAGTGCTCTTAACCACTGAGCCATCTCTCCAGCCCTCTTATTGTTCTTTTTTAAAAAAGATTTTACTTATTTTGATGTTATATGTGAGAATGTTTTGCCTGCATTTATTTCTGTGCATCACATGTATGCCTGAATCCCGTGGAGGCCAGAACAAGCCATCAGATCCCCGGAACTGGAATTACAGTTGGTTGAGTGCTGCTCTATGGATGCTGGAAATTGAACCCAGGTCCTGTGGAAGAGCAGCTGAGCCATCTTCCCAGTCCTTCCTTGTATCACATTACAGGCATGTCATATAAATGAATAAGTAAAAAAAATAAAATTAAACAAAAAGTAAATAACAAGCGGAAAATAAGGTGTTGAGGTTAGTTTGGGTTCCATGGTAAGGGTTTATTGTATCTCTCTGTGATATAAACCTGTCTCTGTTCCACAGTTGAGTCTAATTGTTTTCAGTCCATTTACACATACCCTGTTTTATAGTCAAGTATATTAGGCGGCCAGATGATAGTGGGTGTATAAAAGACTACCAGAAAAATAATTTGTGTTCATATTCTTAATCAGTTCTCATTTAATCATTTGATATTCAGTAGATTGGATCTGTTTGTTGAGACCTCTACTACCACTGAAGCACCCACTGATGGTAGGAAGTGTGTGTATCTACAGTAGCACAAGCACACAACATCAAGAAGAACAAAAATTCAGAAATTAAGTTTTCATTGTGCATTCACTGGGTACCGTAAGGGAAGGGTACTTTTACACCAAAACTATATATCATATAATGAGGGAAGGAGGGCAAATAGCAAGGACAGGAAGTGGGGTGCTGTCCCCTGAGGAGTCCCTTAGGAGGCCGTTGGAGTATGATTGCTTAGGAGCTAGCTGGAAAGGTCATCCTGGCACTGCAAAGAATGCAATTCCATTGCAATGTCCACAGGCCTCAGGCTGCTCTTGGGACCCTAATATGGAATACTCATGTCAAGTTGTTCTGCGCCAGCAAGGGCGCACTGTCATCTGGTTCTGTAATAGTCCAGGAATGGAAGAAAGAACTCAGTAATTTTTTTCCTGTTTTAATTTTTTTCCCCCTAGATGGGCCAGTACCCTCAGAAGCGGAGTCCAGTAGAAACGATACCAAAGATAATCTTGGTGTAAGTGGTGAAAATTGAACTCTACCCATGTGTCATAACCAGCTTCTTGGTTTTGCTAGAATAAGGCTGGAACTAGTCTACCTTGTGATATCAATATATTATTAAAACATACTTCTACTTACGATTAACACTGTTTCCTTTCTGGCTGTGGTTTTACCTATGGTAAAATATTTCAAATCACAAGCCATGTAATCCTGACGTTTTGACAGGCTGAGGCAGGAGGATCATGAGGTCAAGGTCAGTGTGGGCTACATAAGGAAATGTTGTTTCAAAAAGCCAGATAATGGGCTGGAGAAATGGCTTACAGGTTAAGAGCACTGGCTGCTCTCCTAGAGGGCCTGAGTTTGATTCCTAGCAACTGCACGGTATCTTACAACCATCCTTAACTGAAGTCCCAGGGGACCTGGGACTTATCCTCCAAGAATTGTACATGGCTGTGCATGATGTGCTGACATACATGAAGGCAAAATACCTATATACATATGGTAAATGAAACATTTAAAAAATAAAAAGAAACCTGACAGCTTCCCTGTTTTAAAAAAAAACAACAGGGCTTTCAGATGGGTTTTAAGCCAACTTACTAGCTAAACACACTTTTAGAATTTCTTCCTTGAAATCTTATTTGAATCTTAAAGTATATTTTAGTTTTAAAATATAACATCGATTTTGGTCATTTTGGAAATATCAGTATCTTTTTTCCCATTAGTTTATTCACTTTATATCCTGATCACAACCCCCCTCTCTTCCCAGTTCCTTCCCCCCCCCCACCCCCCCCCCCCCCCATCTCTGAGAAAGTGGAGGTCCCCACTGGGTACCAACCCACTCTGGTACCTTACGTCACTACAGGACTAAGTACATCCTCTCTCATTGAGGCCAGACAAGACAGTTCAGTTAGGGGACAGGATCCACAGGCAGGCAAGAGAGTCAGGGTAAGCCTTTGGGGGGACCCACATGAGGACCAAGCTGCATATCTGCATGTGTGAGGAGGCCCAAGGCCAACCCTTGTATGCTCTTTGGTTGGTGGTTCAGTCTCTGGGAGCCCCCAAGAGTCTAGGTTAGTTGACTCTGTTGTCTTCTTGTGGAGTCTCTATCCCATCTAGGTCCCTCAATCCTCCCCCAACTCTTCCATGAGACTTCCCAAGCTCTGTCTCGTGTTTGGCTGAGAGACTCTGCATCTATTTTGGTCACTGCTGAGTGGAGCCTCTCAGAGGACAGTTGTGCTAGGTTCCTGTCTGCAAGCACACCAGGACACCGTTAATAATGTCAGAGATGGGTGCTTGCCCATGGGATGGGTCTCAGGTTGGCTCATTGGTAAGCCATTCCCTCAGTCTCTTTTCCATGTTTATCCGTGCACTTCTTGTAGGCAGGACACATTTTGTGTCAGGTTTTATGGGTGGGTTGGTTTCCTTATCCCTCCACTGGGGTTCCTGCTTGACTACAGGAGGTGGCCACTTCAGGCACCATATCCCCCACTGCTCATAGTCACCCTCATAGACTCCCTAGAGCCTCCTTTATCCCAGGTCTCTGGTGGATCCTAGAGATGCACCCTGCACCCCCAATTTCTGTTCACTTGGCTGGTTCTCCCTACACCTGATCCCCTCTTTGTTTCCCTCCTCATCTCCAAAATACCAGTATCTTAACATTTTCTTCGTACATGTGTGTTTGACAACAGTGTTTTTATCGTTTTTTTTTAAGATTTATTTATTTTATGTATATGTGTACACTGTCGCTGTCTTCAGACACACCAAAAGAGGGCATCAGATCCCATTACAGATGGTTGTGAGCCACCATGTGGTTGCTGGGAATTGAACTCAGGACCTCTGGAAGAGCCATCAGTGCTCTTAACCACTGAACCATTTCTCCAGCCTGTGTTTTTATCTTTTTAAATGTTCATTTTGATATGCTTGAACTGTACTTGAGTTTTAGTTGAGCTAGGTAGACTATTAACTACCATGCTTAAAGTTTTCTGTTGAGTTAATAAAAATGTATGTTAACATGCAACCCATATGCCGATATGGAAAACTGAGTCTGTCGTGCAGCCTTCTAGAGTGCCATGGCCCACGTTCAGCATCGGCACCTAAAGGCTTTCTTCGATGCCTACTGTTCCCAGGAAAGGGGCTGGGAATTGAGCCGCCACTGTGCTGACTGCTGCTTGTCAATCTGTTACAGAACTCCAATGTGCCTGACTCTCCTGTCCCTGCTGAATGCGAAGCAGCTGGCCGTGGCTTCCTCCCTTCACCCTTTCCTCCAGTCAGAGACCCATTGTTTCCAGTGGATCCAAGGAGCCAGTTCATGAGGAGGGGTCCCTCTTTCCCCCCACCTCCCCCAGGAAACATCTATGTGGCTCCTCGAGATTATCTCCCACCGAGGGACTTCCCTGGCCCACCTCTTCCTCCGTTCCCAGGTAGGGTTTTTTAATAGTCCGTGCATATGACAGTTTATCTGTGCTTTACTTCTGGTTTGGTCCCTGTTGCTGTGATACACACTATCCAGGACCACCTCAGGGGAAGGAAGCTCACAGGTTATAGTCCAGCATCAAGGGAGCCAGGGCTCCATCCACCTTAGCTAAGTTTTAATTTTAACTGTATTGTCAGAAAACCACTAAATTTACAAGCATGTGTAAATTATGTGTAATTCATTTGATAGAAATGTATTGTGGCGATTAGTTAAATTATTACTTATATTTTAGTTTTAAGATTACTGACTAAAATGTTGTAAAGTCTTTTTCATAAATAGTTCCTAATGACCATATTTATTTAAAATCTATGATCATGTCTAGTTATTTGTCGAACTTACTGAAATTCCCTAATACCCTTTCGTTTTAAAATAAAAGTAATGTATTGCTTTTACAGCATACTTTACCTTTGGAACCCAAGTTTCTACACAGTAAATCCTGAGTACTTAGACAAGAACCAGCTTAGTCGTCTACGAGGTTGCTCTCTGATCCCATCACTAGTTTTAAAGTTCAAGGTCAAGGTGAATCAAAATGAACTTTGGGAAGTTTTAAGGTGGTCCTTAGTATTATAGGAAATATTTTTAGTAGACTATCAAGGGTTTAAAGTCTTGAGCGTATCAAAATCTTGTGTAGCTGCTAAGATAGGACAAACATACCTGAATTTAATAATATTCTTATTAATCCTATGTTTGTGAAGAAGTACATTTTTCAGTGACAAAATTAATTCTTGAGATCAAGTACTGTGGTGTGAGTGTTTGAATATCATAGTAGCTCCTGGAGCTGCTAGTTTAACAAGTGCGCAGTACTCAGTTTAAACTTGCAATGTCTTTTGCTAATCTCTTTGAACAGGGAGAACTGTGTACGCACCAAGGGGCTTTCCACCTTACCTTCCCCCAAGAGCTGGGTTCTTCCCCCCGCCCCCACATCCTGAAAGTAGAAGTGAGCTCCCCCCAGACTTGATTCCACCTTCAAAAGAGCCTGCAGCTGACCCTCCAGAAACACACGAGGTCTGACAGCGTTCGGTCTCACCGGCAGTCGATTCCTTCTCATTTTCAGTTTAAGTAACTGCTGTTACTTATGTGATTATATTTTTGCTCAAATTGAAGCTTAATGGAATTATAATTCTCAGGATAGTATTTTGTAAATAAAGATGATTTAAATATGAATCTTATGAGTAAATTATTTCCATTTTATTTTATTCTAGATAGTATATTTTACTTTGATTACCTCATCTATAATTATGGTAGTTTTATATATGTAATCTTATAGTTGGGGATATCCCAAATTCAAAAGGCTGTGTCTTTATACCAGGAATGTGTTCACCATGGTTGTAGTCAATGTAAAAGTAACTTTATGTTTAATCAAATAAAATTTTAATTGATTTAAAGTCTTGTTTGGTATTAATAATAATAAAACTAGCCAGTTTCCTGTAACATGGTTCCATGTTAGTCTTTGTACCTGTACCAGTAGTTCAGTGGTTCAGAAGGAAGGCATTTGGGGTTGGAGAGAGTGCGGCTCAGTAGTTAGGACACTGGCTGCTCTTCCAGAGGACTTGGGTTTGGTTCACAGGTTGGGCAGTTCACAACCCTCTGTAACTCCAGTTCCAGGGGATTCGGTGGCCTCTTCTGACCTCCACAGGCACCAGGTATGCATGTGGTGTACAGTGTGCATATAGAGAAAACGCCTGTGCACATTATGTTTAAATAAGTAAATTGTTTTATGGTTTTTCTGATTTGATTATCTTACAAAATATGTACCCTAATTCTTTTATTTATTTATTTATTATATGTAAGTATACTGTAGCTGCCTTCAGACACTCCAGAAGAGGGCATCAGATCTTGTTACAGATGGTTATGAGCCACCATGTGGTTGCTGGGATTTGAACTCCGGACCTTCGGAAGAGCGATCGGGTGCTCTTACCCACTGAGCCATCTCACCAGCCCCGTACCCTAGTTCTTGTAGTTAGATACGAATGACCCAAAACAAATTAACACACTTTAAAAACTTAAATACGGATACTTTTAAAAAATGCCCAGATACTATCTAATGTTGAATTTCATTTTTTTTTTTAAACTTAGTCCAATGAGTAGTTTTCTTTTTTATTAGTTTAAAAACAAGCTGGGCAGTGGTGGCACATGCCTTTAATCCCAGCACTTGGGAGGCAGAGGCAGGTGGATTTCTGAGTTTGAGGCCAGCCAGGTCTACAGAGTGAGTTCCAGGACAGCCAGGGCTACACAGAGAAACCCTGTCTCGAAAAAAACAAAACAAAACAAAACAAACAAACAAAAAACAAAAAACAAAAAAAACCAAAAAAAAAACCAAAAAAACCAATGTGTGTGGAGGGCGGTATACAGGCATCCACTCTGATGCAGGGGTGGATGATGGCCATGGGCGGTGTTCAGACATCCACTCTCATGTAGGGATGGATGGTGGTCAGAGGACCACTGGAAGGTTAATCTCTCTGCTGTAGGCTCTGGAGAGGCTTGGGTTGTCAGGCTCACACAGCAAGCCCCCCAGCCCCCACCATGCGGGCCCCACTGACTGGCTTTCTTATATGATTTGTCTTTCATTTTAACTATTTCATTAGTGAGTTTGAGACAGGGTTTCTGGGTAGCACTGACTGCCGTGGAACTTTGCCTGTAGACCAGGCTGGCCTTGAGCTCAGAGACAGTGCCTACTTCTTGTCCTCGAGTGCTCCGGATAAAGTCATCCTGGGAATAGAGGCATGGGCCACCAGGCCTGGCTCTCATTGTATCTTAACTTGTAGGGTGGTGACAGCTTTCTGAGGCAGTGTTGAGAGAATTGCCACAGTGTAACTAGTGTTGAGGCAGTGTGTCTGCACTTTGAGCTGGGGTTCTCCAGAGGCTCTGTGTTTGAGTTCTTAGTCTCTGAAGGCCAGGGAAAGGAGAGAGTGGGCCCTAACAGATTTCACAAGGGATGTACTCAGCTGCCGTTCTCACTTGCTTAGTTGGGTTTCCCCTTCAGAGTCAAAGGTCAGCACTTTAAACATTCTCCAGCAAAGCAGTGTGATCATGATTGGAACATTTCCCATGTGTTATTGGAAGCATTAATGTTGTGAGGTATTTCTGCTGTCTGGACCGGAGAGAAAGGCTTTGCATGGACTGTCCTGTATTCCCTGTTCTTCTGATCCTAGAGTTTTAGAACACATACTTTTCCCTCTTGATTCTCAGTTTATTACTTGATTGAGCATACTTACCAGGTTGTGTGTTATTTCTGTGGAGTAAGAATGTACGGTTTTGAATTTTATAACATACACCCCTTAGTTGCCACTGTTGACCTGCACTTGTCCCTGCCACCTCTCCAGTTGCGCCTCTCTCCACAGTGCATGCACCTGCTCTTCCATTTTCCCCACCTCTCCATCACGCTTCCACTGCTCAGTATCATTTAAGTCTTATGTTGATACCTTTGTAAGCTTAATATCTTTGAACCTATGTTTAAACCTACTTTTCTTCCTTCTTTCCCTGAACCAGTCAGTATCTTACTTTCTGTTAGGTATGTATTTATATTTTCACATATGCTATTAAATTTATTGTGCATATAAATATATGCATAATTGTTCCATATTTGACCTAAAATTTGCAAGTCAAGAAATCAAAATTTATAATTTAAGTGTTAATTCAGCACAGTAGAAAATCACATGTTAAGTTTCTGTTTCCTTCTCTGTGACTCCCAGTGACATAATTTTTGGCCCAATTATAAGTTTGTTCTTAAGCATCAAGAGTCTAAAACAGTGACACATTTTAGTTTCCTTTATCCATATACTGATTGAAGTTATAAAGGTCAAGAAATTGAGTTGGGCATTATTTTGACTAGTGTGAATGTATAATCATATGTGTAACTTTTTCTGATTCATCTTACTTTAAAAAACAAAACAGAAAAGCAATATATAATCCTTGTAGAATGGTAGACAACGATTGAAACAACAGAAAGAATTTGTTAGGAAGCGGCCTTTCCATCACTTAAGGTGATGTTCCCTTCCGGCCTTCATCCTTCCAAAATATTTTGAATATAGATACATGAATTTAGGTCCATATTACATATTCGTATAGATCATTTTATATTTTTCATATAAATAATCTAACATTGTTTTTGTTACATAGTCTATAAGCTTCATGCTGTGTGACGTTAGTTCGTGAAGGCAGTTGTAACTAGCCTTTCCTGGAGCTAGGGCTGGAGAGATGGCTCAGCTGTTAGGAATTAGGCTCTCATTGCCCATGTCAGCTTAGCTACAACCTTCTCTAACTGCAGTTCCACGGGATCTGATGCCTCTGGCCTCCTTGAACATGCACGCGTGCGTGCGCACACACACACACACACACACAATTCAAAATTTAAAAAAATGAAGAGTAATACTTTGTACATACACTTTCTTGTGTTTTGTACTGACCTTTAGGAATTTGTTAGAATTTGGGTTAGAAAAAATTACATTCTTTGGTAGTAGGTTTGTTGAAAAGACTTTTAAAGTTTACTTGTAGGTAAGTGTGAAAGTATCTTTTAATTTGCCTGATTGTGATTGTCAACTTGGAGGCTTATTGCCTCAGTCTGCTAACCCAGGGCTGGTCCCGGAAGCTTCTAGTCTCTGTGTAATCTTGTCTAGGCCAAGAATGTTTTTGGCCTCTAAGACTTACTTCTCAATATATTCATCTTTTCTAGTTCTTTCTGATCTCTGGCTGGCTGGTTCAACTCAGCTGTTCTGGCTCTAACTCCTCTCCAAGCTGACTGATTCAATCTGGCTTCTCTCTCAGCCTCTGACTTTGCTCTGCTTGGCCTTAAACTAACTCTGACAGTCTGTTCTAATCTTCGGGCTCCTCCTCGTTCTCTGGCTCACTCTGTCTTCACCTGTGTCGAGCCTGTTCTCTCTGTGACCTGTCTCTGTAAAACTCGCCAGTAAAATAGCCTTCCCCCCTTTTCTTTCTCCGATGTTCTCGCGTAAGTTGCTCCTCCGTTCTCTTCTTGAAACTTGGGAATATCCTGTTCTATCAACTCTTTCGCTGATTCATCACTTTGTTTGCCACTTAATTAGACATCACTTTCAAACATGGGTACTTCCTTTTACAAACTACCTTCATTTTTTTGAGATTAAAGGTGTGTGCTAAAGGCTGAGACACAACACAACTAGAAACATTATTTTTTTAAGTAAGGAACACAATCCCAGGGTTCAGGGTGTAATCAAATATCCTGCAGCAGATAGGATTAGGAAGGTATAAAGTTGTTTTGTGAACTTTGTTGATCATTGTTGTATCTGCAGAAGTAGTTCCAGGTTCACTGTAAGCCTGTTTAGAAACAACTTAAGGCTTCGTTTTCACAACTTCAATCACTTATTTTTTTTCATAGCTATTTCACAGAACTTGGTAGGAGTTTTAGAAAACTTTTTTTTTTTTTTTTTTTTTTTTGGTTTGGTTTTTGTTTTAAATTTGAGAGCCCCATAAACAAGCTCTGAAGACCATAAACTTACTGTGTGTTATGGCGAGGGGAAGGAGAGGGGGCTCTTGTTTTAAGATAGAAATGTGATTAAGCTTCGTTTGAGAAACATAAATGGAGTATTTCTTTGTGTAAGAATTTCAAAGCTTTCCAGTGTGTAGTGGCATGAACTGTATTACTGGAAGCTGGTCACTCCTGGGCTGTTCCTCGACCTTCTTTCCTTTGTTTAAGTCCTCCTCAAGCTTAGGCGCGCATCTTCGGGCTACACAGTATCTAGTCTGTATAATGTCAAACACCAGCATTTCTTTTTATTTTAAATTTCAGCAGGCAGGCCCAAGGTTGGCTCTTGCTTTTCTGGCAGTATTTGAATGTATAAATGTGTCAAATGACTGGGCAGGGAGCTAGGACTCTTACCTAGAGGCCGGTTAAATGTGCACAGTGACTGATAGCACTGTTGTTACATTTTTTTTTTAAACTTATGTGTACATCTGTTTGAGTGGATTTACGTGTACCATGAATGTGCAGGTGCTTGCAGAGGCCAGAGGGTGTTGGATTCTCTGGAATTGGAGTTGTAGTCATTTGTGAGCCACCTGATAAGGGTGCTGGAAATCAAACTGGAGTTTGCTACAAGAGCAGTGGGAGCACTCAGGAGCTGGAGTCAAGTCTCTAGCCTTGTGATTAGTTTTATTTGGGGGTGAGGGGGTGGGATCAGAAAGTCTTTATTTGGAGAAAAGATATATCAGAGGATTTTAGGTTATAAGTGTACTAAAAATGATGTAACATTCCTTTATGCACACACCTGTGAAGTAGATGTCTTGATTAATTAGAGCAAATAGATGTTTATCCTTAGAGAATTTGTTTTGCATCCAAATAGTAAGCAGTGGGAAGTTGCCCTCTTCCTATCAGAATACAGAGGTCACAGGGGCACTGGTTAACTGTGGGAGAGATGCTTATGTACCATGAGGCTGGAGTGGCAACCAGGATTCCCGACACCTCTAGGTCTCTGAATGTTAGGAGAAACTTATTTTTGCATCTGATGTTTCATACTTATTCAAAAATAACTCTGTAAAGCAGTTACAGCTGGTGTTTTCATTTTTGTTTTAGATTCAGGAAGCTGGTCTTTGTAATTTGCTTTTTAGAACCAAAGCTGAAGCTCAAGAGGATGTAGTTCAGCATGAACTAAAGCCCCTTCATCTTTCCAGCTAGAGTTATGAGCATGAGGCAAAGATTTATGAGGATGTGCCAGAATATCACAAACCCCTGAAAACAGCAAGATTACACTTCTTACTACTCAAAAATGCTATGCTTAAAGGCTGTAAAAAAAATTGTCCAATGAGCCAGAATATCAATATCAATGTTGCTGCATGTGACCTGCATGTGCTTGGTATTATAGACATTAAAATGACCTTTTAATTTGTTTGAACTTGAGCTGGTTTTGACTCTAACTTCATGACTACTCTAACAGATGGAATGGTGTGTAGTCTCATGTTGAATTTGTACTGTGTTATATCATCAGCTCTGAAAAGTTCTCATACCTCTTGTAGTGAGTTCAGTTCAAGTCAGGATTAGGTAGGTGTCTTAGGGTTTCTATTCCTGGACAAAACATCATGACCAAGAAGCAGTTGGGGAGGAAAGCATTTATTCAGCTTACACGTCCATACTGCTGTTCATCACCAAGGAAGTCAGGACTGGAACTCAAGCAGGTCAGAAAGCAGGAGCTGATGCAGAGGCCATGGAGGGATATTCCTTACTGGCTTACTACCCCTGGCTTGCTCAGCCTGCTCTCTTATAGAACCAAGTCTACCAGCCCAGAGATGGTACCACCCACAAGGGGACCGCCCCACCTTGATCATTAATTGAGAAAATGCCTTACAGCTGGATCTCATGGAGGAATTTCCCCGACTGAAGCTCCTTTCTCTGTGATAACTCCAGCCTGTGTCAAGTTGACACAAAACTAGCCAGTACAGTTGGACAGCCATGCTCTGAAGACAGTGTTCCACTTGATTCCACTCCCCTCTCTGGCTCTTGCCTCTTACCCCTTCCACCCTTCTATGAGGTTCCAAGTTTTGGAAGAGGTGAAAATAAATGGTTGAGCATTTACCATTTTGATAAGTTACTAGTCTCTGTAGTTACTGCTACCCATGGCAAACAGGAGATTGTCTAAGCAAAGAGCAGTGCTTATCTATGGATATAAACATAACTATTTGGAAGGCAATCTGATGTTCATATGGCAAATGTCCATTCAGCAGAATAACAGCTGATTTCTAGACTTTGGGATTTCAACCATGTTAACTGCACCAGACTTGAACTCCTCCCTCCTGTGGAGTGAGCATCTGTGGTCTATGTGCTTCCAGGCCACAGACTTCTGACTGGGCTTTCAGTACCAGACATAGACTCCCTCCTCTGGATCATTAAATCCCATCAGAAGCAATTGGCTATTCCCATTTGACTGATTCGGCATTTAAGTCCCTCTTGACTATTTCTCAAATTACTAAATGTGTTAACTTTACATGTTCAAATAATGTCCATAAGAGTATGTTTTATTTTAGCATTAACTCAGAAATCTGAAACTCTCATTTTTCTATGTGGTATTTTAATAAAAATTACAGTTTAATTATTAACATTTTTTTCAAGGACTAAACAAGGTCAAAAGAATTTACTTATTTTGGAGAAACGGGTCACATAATGACCTACAGGTGATAAGGTGCCAAAATAGTTTATTTATTTAATAATTTAGAAGGGAACAAAAGTGGTCAGCGAGTATGTTAACAAACTTAGTCAGCTAACCTTTGATAAATAGCTTCCATCTATCTAGTTTACAAGTATCTGTAAGAAAGTGCTCATAAAGTACAGAACTCCATTTTATTTCAGTACTGGAAAACAACCTTCAACAATACATCATCACAGGTGAGCAGAATTCTTAGCTTGCAGAAATATAACTACAAGGTATTGCTGGTCTAATTTTATAGTTGCTTAACAGTAGGCAGACTGCATACCAACCATGACTTTTCTTATTAAAACTGGAATAAAATTGTAAGCCTATATATAGTCTATTTACATTTTTCACTATGTCTCCACAGCTATCCTGTACTAGACCTAAGTTAATGCACCTACTGCCATTCTCTTTCTTTGCAGTTCAGTAGACCGATACAATCACACCAGGCACAGATAATGCACTTCAGGACACTTGGAATACACTGGCATATGAACACAGACATGGTTTAACACTTACATAAGTGGAAAAACAGTACAGTCTTCTCACCAGGGGTGCAACTGCAGGCTTTGAGAGTGGCAGGAAGGGGCCAGGAGTGGGGGTGGGGTGGGGGTACACACACCTTTCATCTCAACAGAAGATTTATTCCCAGGGAGGCATAGACAAGCTGATCTCTATATGAGTTGGAGGCCAGCCTGGTTTATACAGCAAAGTTTCAGGCTAGCCAGGGCTACACAGTAAGCCTGCATTTTCGTTTTCATTAATTGGCCTTGGAATTAGACAAGATCATTAAGTTTCAGTTTCCTCATTCAATGGAGATGAGATAGTGACTCCGGGGTTGCTGTGAGAATTAAGTAATCAAATATTTACTCGAGCACTTAAGCAGCACTTCACACACAGTCAACATGGCACTTTGGGCCAGACTCTTTCCTTACATTGTTTCTATTGGGTATTAAAGTCACAGGAGTGGAGAGGTAACAGACATATATTTATAACACAATATTTATATATTGATTTAACCATCACATTATTTCAGCCTTGGTGCAGGCATGCTGACGAGCTCTGTGTGCTTATTTGTAGGTTTGTGACCCTAGGCCCGTCTCTCCTCTCCGCTCTCATCCACTGCAGACTGGGGAACTATTAACAGGCTTATCTGAATTACAAGCTAAAGGGAAGTGTGAATGGCTCTTCAGGGTGGCATCGTTGAGGGACTCACCCATCTCTACTGTCTTGTGTTTACTTCTGCATCTTTTGCAGACTGCACCAAATACCCTTACATGGATGACAGCAGCACTCTAAACTGAAATGCTAAGTCAACTGCAGGGGCCTTTTACACTTGAATGAGGCATGACTCAAAAGTTTGTATATGCCAGGAAGTGTTGGCACATGCCTTTGATCCCAGTTCTTTGGAAGCAGAGGTAGGCAGATCTCTGAGTTTGAGACCAGCCTGCTCTCCACAGTGACTTCCAGGACAGCTAGAAAGACACCCTGTTTGGAAAAACAAACACAAAGTTTGTACATATTTTAACAGATGAGATGGTTAGCTCAATCGGCCTAATTAATGTATCACAATGTTAATTTGTGTGTACATTAAAAAGATTTTTAGTGTAATAGCAAATTTGAAGTATACATTACCATATATATAAATTAAAAAAATATATAAAACTACAGTCTGTGGTACATGGCCAGAACTAACTCAAGTCTGTATCCTTTAACCAGAATAGTTTTTGTTTTTTTTTTTAAACCTCCACAATGATGTAATTTAAACCACCCATTTGGAACTTTCCTAAAAACTGCTAGTGACTGATGCCTGCACATGAGAGGGAAACACTTTATCATTAAGGTTTATTTTTGGTTCAGTAAAAAGGCAGTTTAGATCACCATGTTGCCAAAATTCCATACTTATATTTTAAAGATCTTATTTATTTGTCTAGAAGCTGTTAAGCTAAAATCAACTGAGATTTTCAAGAAGGGGAGACCAGTATGATATAACCAAGTCCTACTCTATTTTTGCTTGTTATTTTCTTTTGGTTTATTGAAACAGCATTTCTCTGTGTAGCACCATCTGTCCTGGGAGCTCTGTAGACCAGACTGGCCTTGAGCTCAGAGATCTGCCTGTTAGGATTAAAGGCGTACATCACCAAGTCCCATTCTTACTTAAGAGATATGGAAACAGAAGGAGCTTGTGTTGAAGCAGGTTGAGTTGGAACTCGAGAGCCCTTGCCTCTTCCCCAGGATGCCGGTCATCGTTACTAAGTCTTTCCCTTTGCATACATGTGGATCCATGTACACAAACATGCTGAGTCAAAGGCATCAGCTGTGTCTAAGAAATAAAGACGCAAAAGACACTAGATGACTCCAAGAGGAATCAGTGCTTACAACAATAAAGAAAGGATGGAAAAAAGAAAAAAAGCCATTTTCTTCTCCCTTGAATAAAGGCTGTTCATTTCAAGGAGCAAGAATGGTGATTACATTAAGACAGCAATATAGGGACTTAGGAAGTATTTAAAAGGGGCAATTATTTTTGCATTTAATAAAGTAACGTTAAAAAATAAGCGCCTTTAAGTTTGCAGTATCAGTAATGTATACTGAATGCACAGTACAATGGGATTTTGTTCAGTAACTTTTCATTTTCTTTCGATGGGGTCTCATGCAGCACGGAGTCCACGCTGTCTTCAAACTCACTATGCAACAGCAGGTGACTGTAGTGGTTTGAGTAAGAATGGCCTCAGCAGGCGCAGGTTTGAACACTTGGTCTCCAGTTGATAGAACTGTTTGGGAAGGATTAGGAGGTAGGGCCTGTCACTGAGGGTGGGTGTGATGGTTTGAATGAGAATGGCCCCCATACTTGAATACTTAGCTGTTTGGAAAAACTGGTAAGTCTGGCCTTGTTGGAGGGAGTGCTGGCTCTGAGGTTCAAAAGTCCATGCCAAGCCAAGTCACTCCCTGGCTCCCAGCCCTACGTTGCTGCCTAAGGATCAGGATCTCAGCTACTTCCTTAGCATCACACCTACCTACATGCTGCCATTCTCTTCACATGATAATGTACTGAGTCTCCAAGACTGTAGGAAAGCCCCCAACTAAATGCTTTCCTGTCCAGGAGTTGCCTTGGTCATGGTGTCTCTTCACAGCAATAGAACAGTGACTTAGGGTGCTCTGAGGTTTCAAAAGACTTATGCTATGCTCAGCTCTCTATCTCCAACTGTGGTTCAAGATGTGAATTCTCAGATGTTCCTGCTGCCATGTGTTTTCTACCATCATGGACTTTAACCCTTTGAAACCATAAGACCAATGAAACAGTTTCTTTAATAAAATGCCTTGACCATGGAGTTCTGTCAGGGCAACCGAAAAGTAACTAAGACATTGAGCTTGACTTCCTATCTCCACTTCCCAAGAGCTGGGATTAAAGGAATGTGTCATAGTGCTTGGCTTAGTATCTGTTTTTAAGCTTACCTTTTCTAGAAGGGAAAGAAAATAAAAATCTCTAAACTATGCAGCCTAAGTTTTTTATTTAAACATAGACACTTTGAGCATTTTATATACAATAAAATACACTACAATTGTCACTTTTTAATGCTTTATTCATTGATTAAAAGAATATACATTTAACATAAACCATACAACATCAGTCATCAGGTCAAACATTCAGCTGGTTTCCTTACAGTTTCTGTCAGGAGTTATTTTATCTGATCACATATACAAGATAAAATCTCACCACATCTGGCATTTACACACACTGTGCCAGTGGATTCACACTACTGATGTACATATAAAATCCGCATGGTATGTGCTCACTGGAGACAAAACAGTGCACACCTGTCAAAAGGTCATTTAATATAAGATGGTAAAACCATTTGTAAAACATATAAACTTTTTCCATAAATAGAATCATATCTGGACATCTGTTGCATAAATTGTGTTTCCAAAGCTTACAAGAGAGCAGCCAGGTCTCAGCACTGCTGGGCACCCACGTTGGCTACTTACTTTATTATTGCAGACTGTCCTTAACATTAAATGCACAACATTCGTACCACTTAAAACTTGGGTCAGGTGGAAGTCTCACAGAGACCACGTCTGTACCGCGGTTGCCCTGAAACAGTTAAATTGGCTTTTAAAGCCTCTCAGATATAACAAGGTTTTAAAACATACTTCATGGAATGTTCTTCATGTATCATAGCAGCTCATACCTGGATGGAACAAGCTTTTGGTTTGCCTTTCTTTCCTTTACATTCACTATTCACAGTGAAACAGGTGCATTTTTTTCTTTTTTTTTTGTTTTGTTTTTTTTTTTTTTTTCAGAGTTCTGAGGTTGCTGACTGAGCCACAGCACAGCTGTGTACCACAGGTCGAAATTCGACCTTAAATATTACAATCTAGCAGTATCTTGCTGGCCAAAGGTTGGCCAGCCCCTGCCAGCATGTGGGCACTTCTTCATGTAAATCTATTCTTTGGCAGCTGACACTTGCGCTGACAGAGAGAATCCAGTGACTTGTTAGGGATTTCACGACTAATGTTGGTTTGCAAGCCTGTGCATTTACAGTTCTGTGCTTTGACTTAGCCTCAGAGGTTCCCCTGGAATATGGCTCCTTTCTTCCTCTACTATTTTTTGAAATCTGGGCTAAACAAGCTAACTTGAATATAACATGAAAAAAATTATGTCAGATATAGTTTTTAAAAATCCAGCAATTTGAGTGTTTGTGTCTATGTAAATACATTTAAAAAGGGATTAAGCAATGTCTTAACTTATACTATATGAAATTCAGAATGGTAATTGGCAATATCAATTATTATATAGGTAATAAAAGTTAAACTCAGCTTTCTGCTAAAGATAACTCATTTGGGATACTATCTTTCCTTCTATTTCAAACAAAAATCAATGAGATGCTATCAGAATACATAGATGCAGTGCATTGCATACAAATCCACCAGGCTATGAATATTTATATATATATATATACGTATAAAAATATTTGGCTCCTGAGCTCTGGATTCTGACAAACAAAGAATAAAAATGTCAAAAAGGCAGAGTGACTCAGTGAAAAACAGTTAGCCAGTAACCTCAGATAATCATTGGCTGTATGTCCTTAAGGTCTGCTAACAATCCCATTAACCGTGAAAGCCCTATACAGTGTCACTTTGAACTTCTAAAACCAATACCCGACTACGTTCTTTGATCAAGAAGTAGAATATACATTTATAATTCTATAAAGCTAATACTGATTAAACACAGCACAAAAGGATTAGTTTCCACTAATGAAAAAAAAAAACAAAAAACAAAAAAACATAATGGGACCCTACTTGCATATGTAGCCACAGGAATTATACATTTTTAAAAAAGCTAAATGTCTTCGCTGAAGCTTTGCATCTCTCTGTAAAAATGACGATTTGGTTCAGTGAAGACACTGAGTGATTCAATGTCCAAGACTGCGTGCCAAGATTGACCAAGGCCCAGTGATACCTGCTCAATAAGGTTATGTACTGGATCCACATCCTGGTCGGCTAGTTCACCTTGGTCAAAATCAATGCTTTCTTCGGTGACTTCAAGCACTTTTAGGTCAGAGCCACGAAGTCGAGCAATGGCAATGAGGTTGTGTGCCCACACGGTGTAACCTGAAAGAGAAGCAAAAGGAACTGTCACTCTCTTCTGCTTCATTCTGTCTCTGATAAGGTAGTCTTTCCTCAGTGAGCACTTCTTGTGAAGCTTCACATTTGTATTTACCATGCTGTTCTTTTCCCCTTAGAACACATTGAGAATAAAGAAACACGATTATCTAGGAGTGCGTACTATCTTTAAGAATACCCCAGAATTGTGACCTGTTAAGTGGTTTATAATCTTATTCTGGTATTTTATTCAGCAAAACAGAAGACACTTAAAAGTATATAAATAAAACTTTAACTTTGGATAATGACGCATCACAATGAACAAATTTTATTTTCAACATAAGTCTCTATCAATAATATACAATTGCCTGCAGTTTTCCATTGTAAAAATCATTCTCTATGGTGTTTCACAGTCATAGTCTCAAGTTTATGACACTTTTACTTTAAAGTTAACTGTTCATTATCAGAAGTCATGGAAATATTCCAGAATAGAGGTCCCCTCTGGGAAAGGGTAAGGGGACAGATGATTGGCAAGCTTTACCTATCTAACATCTTTAAAGAAGAAAAAAATGTAAAAGGTCTGGTTTAAATTATTTTTTAAATAACTTGACACTTGCTGATCCCTGTTTTATTTCATATATTTTTTTGTGTATTGTATAAGCGTGTATGCATTTAAGTATGTTTACATGTGTGTGGGCACACATGAATAGGCCTGCCTGTGGACGACCCAAGATGATACTGGGTGTTTTCCCTCCTTTTTCTCCATACTTTATTCGTTGAGTCAGGATCTGAAATGGAGCCAGAGCTCAACTGGCTCGTCTAGCTAGTCAGTTGGACCCAGGGTCAAGTATGGGGTTTGAAGTTGCCACCAAGCATGGCTGGCTATTATGTGTGATCTAAACTCTGGTCCTACATTTGCACAGTAAGCATTTAGTTCACTGAACCAGTTCCCCCAAGAACCTTACTACTTTTAATATGGACCTGCTTCTTGCTACTATCTGTAATGCATGGCCCAGTCATGAAGATATGAAAATCACCACTGTAGGCTAAGAAAAATGGCTTCAAAAACAATGTAAGAGATAGCATAGAGAACTTAAGGTATTCTTTGCTTGTTTTGTTATTATTCTTAAACAAGGACTCACTTTGTAGCTCAGGCAGGGCTAGAACTCACTTATGTAGCCCCTCAAACTCATGACAATCCTATACCAGTCTCTCAAAAAGTAAGATTATGATATGTGATACCATGCTTGGCTAAGTCATTTTCATAGATTATTTTTGTAACTGTCGTTTGAAGTAAAATATTCTTAGTTTATCAGAATAGCAATTCCATTCAAATGAGAACAGTTCACACACTAAGATGAATGCCTAAGGAATAAACATGTACCTGACCAATAGTTATTTCAACCATATAGTAAATATACCGACACTAGAATCTAAAGGATGGATACTGTACATATAACAGCCATACTTTCCCTCCTTCTATGCCAAGTAGTTTGGGATCTTCCGACTGGAACAAACATATCCACGGCAGGTAGACACAATCTATTTACTTAGCATAGAAGGAGAAAAGCATTAGAGGAGTGCTCAGAGTACTCAGGGCTGGGATACAACTTTCTACTTGTAAAATATTTACTACCATAAAATACGTCAAGAATGATGTTAATATTAAGGTATAGTGAACAAAACCACGTACCATGAATTGCCAAAAGGGTGAGCTTTGTGCACCTCCATGCTAATAAAACCAATGGATCTTCATTTCGGTTGTCACTAAGATCTGGAAAACCAGATGTGTCAATCATATCATTCATCAATATAAAATGGGTAAGGAACTTGTCATACTGCCTGGATATAAGATCAACAATAGCCCCTGAGACACAAGTGACGTAGCTGTCAAAGTGAACCCTCTCAAGTGGTATACTGGGTTTCAGAATTTTTAGCATGTCTTCACTTTTAACATCAAAAACCATTAGATAGACCCGAAGGCTGGAGCTCTTTCGTGACAGGGCTTTCCAGTGCTCATCGTTTGGCATGTTGTCTAACGACTTGAGCATCACTGAAGCATTGTGGACCAGAAGAGACAGTCGCTGCAAAGGCACATGGTTGCTATCGGTCAAGACTCTTGCCATCTCAGCTGTAAAGTCACAGAAATCCAGGGCAAGTGAGCGCAGATTTACAAACCGCTCTAGTTCCACTGCGGTGATCAGAGTGCTACTGCCAGGAATGTTGTTGTCCAGTAAACTCAGGTGTTCCATGGTGTTGGCAATTGGGTTAGACAGAGACGACAGTGATGTTGGGGTTACTATTTCCAGCATAAACCCACAGGACAGCCATTTTAGTTGCCTACTATTGCTCAGTATTTCTTCAAACAGTTGCTGAATTCTACAAGGAAAATGTCACAATTTCGTCACTAGTACTCAGCATCAATTTTTTAATGGTGACTTTAAAAAACGGGCAATACATGGCATTCAATGTTGAGATACATTTTTTTCTCAATAATTGATTTCTATTAACTAAACCTACAAATGCAATTAAAATTCACATTACAATATAAGATACATTAAACATGTAGAAATGCTTCTTAGGAGAATAGTATTTTTTTATACTAATAATATGTAAGACTGATATATGACTTATTTTATAACAAAGGCAAGTGAAAAATTAACACCTCTAAGTAGTAGTAAGGGACTTTGTGCGGAATCCAGTTTCATTTCCCAGCACCCACACAGTGGCTCGTAACACCTGAAACTATTTCCAGGGGATCTAACGCCCTCTTCCGACCTTTGTGGGAACCAGACATAAATATAGTGCATATATATACATAGTCAGGCAAAACACTCAAACACAAGGTGAAATATTAAGAATTTATACCCCAATAATTACCTAGCAAGTTATATGATTTATCCTAAAAGACTTATGCAATTGTATCATATAACCATCACTAAAAAGTATGGTTAAGACGTTTCTAGGACATATAGTCTACCCCAACACATGCACACCCCCCCTCCTTCTGTATGTGTGTGTGTGTGTGCATGCATGTGCATTTGAAGGTCTCTCAATCAGACAAAAGCTTGCTGAAAGGACTAGTCAGCTGCTCAGCTTGCTCTGGGGATTCCTGGTCTCTCAGCCTTTCAAGGTTAGAACAACAGGTATTCTGCCACACCCATACTGCATTCATATGGGTCTTCATGGTTATGGGTTAAGTGCTTAATTGCCAAGCCCCAAATATTTTCAGAAAACAAAAATCATTCTTGATTGTGTCTTGTGATTTTTAGAAAAGAGCTAGACTAATTATAATTAGCACAAGCCTCTGTAGAGCTTACTGTATGACTTACTGCTTAATCTTCTTGCCATCAGGGTCTACCCTGCTGAGGTATGTGCTGGACAAACTTCCTTGCTGGTGTACAACACTTATGTCTCCAAAAAGACTAAACTTCTGGAGATTCCTATGGGAGAAAATGGTTAAAATTATTTTTTAAATGTTTAATAATATATATATATATATAATATATATATATATATATATATATATATATACTAAAATATGTAGAAAGGACATTCAAGAAGAGCTTCCACTTTCTGACTCACTTAGAATCCAAATGAGTTTCAGACTGCTATCCATGTTCAGCCACACAGTATAGAGAAACAGCATACATGTTAAAGAAGGTAGACCTGATAAAAAACTCATACTCAAGCTTGACTGGCTGTGGAAAACAATGACTGAACCCAAATACTGAGCTTACAGGCCTCATGCAAATAATGTGCAACACTAGGAACTGAAACACTTTAAGTTATAAGAGATGTCAATCGTAAGAACTCAAATAAGCTGGAGGTGGTGGCGCACACTTTTGATCTCAACACTAGCAGGGCAGAGGCAGGCTGTACACTCAAGGCCAGCCTGGTCTTCAAAGCTAGTCCTAGGACAACCACCAGGGCTGTTACATGGAGAAACTGTTGAGAAGCAAAAAAATTCAAACCAACCAACATCAACCAAAAAACCCATAAAACCCATCCACCACACACAAATACCCCCCCAACCCTCACACTCTTAACACCAAACCAAACCAAACCAACCTAACCAAAAAAAAAAAAAAAAAAAAAAAAAAAAAAAAAAAAAAAACCAAAACAGAAAAACAAAACCCCATAAAACACACCCACACCCCAATACCAAACCAAATAACCAACCAACCAAAACTTCTCAAAAGGAATGTAGGACTGGTCCCCAGAAGCTCATATATTTGAATATTTGGTCCTTAGGGAGTAGAGCTACTTGACAGGGATGAGGTGTGGCCTTACTGGAGTCAGTGTGTCACTGAGGGTAGGCTTTGGGGCTTTAGTAGCCCACATCAGACCTAGTCTCTTCCTGTTGCCTGCTGATCCAGATGTAGAACTCTCAGCACCTCTGCCAGCCCCAATTAAATGTTTTCCTTTATAAGAGTTGCTGTGGTCATGGTGTCTCTTAGGTAATTTAGCTAAAAAAAATGGGGCCCTGCCCCAAATTTATTTATTTATTTATTTATTTGTTTGTTTTTTCGAGACAGGGTTTCTCTGTATAGCCCTGGCTGTCCTGGAACTCACTTTGTAGACCAGGCTGGCCTCAAACTCAGAAATCTGCCTGCCTCTGCCTCCCAAGTACTGGGATTAAAGGCGTGTGCCACCACACCCGGCTCCAAAGTTTTTTTTTGTATGAAATACACTTAAGTAATATAAAGAAAACCTTCCCCAGTTCTGTGACCACATTTAGATAAGTCAAAGGATATTAAAAAAAAAAACTATGTAAAAATCTTTAAAGTTTTAAATTTCAGCTATAAAATATTTTTTCTAACACTGAACTATAAATAAATTACAAGAAAACAAATAGTTAAGATACAAATTCCTAAGTGGTAGTAGTAATCAGATATTTCCTTAATAACATAAAACAGGGAAACTTTAATGATAACTGTTTAATCCATAAAAATGATTAAAACCAATCTATAATGTCAAGGAAAATGTTAGAAGGATTAATAAAGGAAATACTAAGTTTTGTCATTCGAAAAGTTTCAAATCAATCTTTCTAGTAACTCATGACAGAATCTCAGTGAAAGCTAGAAGCATTTTACATTTTAAAAAGCTCAAAGAAAATCATGAAATAAAGATCCCAACGTTTGTTCTACATTAACAAAGGATACAGAAAGCTGCACTTGCCAGAAGGCAGAGCTAGGCCGACCTCTTCTATACAGTACATTCCATAACAGCCAAGACTACATACAAGAGACTGTCTGAAAACAAAACGAAACCCCATAAAAAGGAAAAATAAAGCAATAAAACAATGAACCCCAACCAAAATCAAAACAACAGAAAGCAAAGGCAAAACCAGAAACAAAACCTGCCAAGCAAAAAAAAGTTTTCAGGCCATCCCAAAAGCTGCTGCCTGAACATAGGATGTGTTCTATCTGGGCTGCCTTGCCTGGCCTCAAAGGGAGCTGGGGCGGGGGGAGGGGAGGGGGAGCATCTGATCAAAAAAGGAGATGGAGGATGGAAAAAGAATCGTGGGAGGGGGTGACCAGGATGTATAGTGAATAAGTTAAAAAAAAAAAGTTGTTCCTTTGAGAACAACTCTGAGGGGCACAGTGTCATACTGTGTTAGCTCTGAAAGAATTTTCCAGTTTGTCATTTTTGTATTCTAATTCATAAGATATGGAATTTTAAAGTTATTTTTTTTTAAAAGAAAAAAACCAAATACTTGTAAAGGAGAAAGTGCTTAGAGGATAAGATTCTATAAAGTAAAAATGATATCACTTTCCATTTTTGCTAGAGGAGTCACAAAATCCCAGTGTTTTCCTCCTCTCTCATCCAACTCCCACTGTGACTATTACAAGTCCATGGTGTGTGGGGCAGTTAAGCACACAGGCAAGAGATGCTTATCTTTGCCAAGGCAAAATAGAGATGACAGGAACTATTTTTAAAACATGTATTTAATTAAAAGACTGTGATTCAAAAAAGACTTTTAAGCAGTGGCGGTACATGCTTGAAATTCTAGCACATGGGAGGCTAAAGAGGGACTGCCACAAACTCAAGACCAAAGTTCCACAGTGAGTTCCAGAACAGTCTATCTCAGAAAAAGAAAAACATGCCAAAAACAAAGCCAATAAAACACATATATCAGGTTTGAAAGAACATTGCAACCAACACAGATGAAAGATGAACTGCATATGAAAGATGCATCATTTATCAGGGAGGAAGTTAAAACCACAGTAAGAATATGGTTTTACCTCAGAATATCTAAAATTACAAAGATTCACAACACCAAGTGTGCACATTTTGCTGAGAGTGCAAAATGATACACTCTGAAAATAATTCAATTTGCTAAAGAGTTAAGATACAGGATAATAAATCCAATTGGAAGAATTTATTCAAGAGAGATAAAAGCATATATTCACATAAAGAATTAGATTCAAAAGCTCACACCTTTATTCATAATAGAAGTAAAATTAGAAACAATTTAAATATTATCCAGTTGGTGAATAAACACATCATTAAGATAAACAATAAAAAAGTTTGTATATATATACTATGCTAGGATATAAAGCAAAGGTACAAAAATTATATTTATTGTATTATTCTATTTGTATTCTATCTAGAACAATTGAACAGTAGGGTCAGGTCATTGTTTCCTTAGGGCTAAAGATGGTGAACAGAGTAGAATTTCTTTGCTAAAAAAAGTTCTACATGTTGAATTTCGTGGTTATATAGCAGAATTTAATCATTAAACATTTCTTCAACTTTATTCTTTAAAATGAGTAAGAGGTGACCTGTGTTCCTTCCAGTTTGCACCTGTGCCGGGAACAGAGTCTCTGCTCCGGATCCTCACCCACTTAGTCCACACCCAGATGAAGCATGACTCCCCCAGGAGCTCTGACACATCTAGGATCATAAAAATCATAGGATCACAGACTCACAGGTTCACAGGAGGGACAGGCTCCAGTCAGAGACAGAGAAACAGTTAACACTAGAAATAACCAGATAGCGAGAGGCAAGAGAGCAAGAACATAAGCAATAGAAACCAATATCACTTGGCAACATTAAAACCCAGTTCTCTCACCACAGCAAGCCTTGGATACCCCAACACAACAGAAAAGCAAGATTCAGATATAAATTCTCATCTCATGAAGATAATAGAGAACTTTAAGAAAGACATAAAAAACTCCCTTAAAGAAATATAGAATGCTGGAGAGATGGATGGCTCAGTGGTTAAGAGTACTGGTTGTTCTTCCAGAGATTCAGAGATCAACAATTCCCAGCAACTATATGGTGGCTCATAACTATCTATAATGGAATATGATGCCCTCTTCTGTCATGCAGGCATGCATGAAAATTGAGCACTCATATACATAAATTTTAAAATCTTAAAAAAAAAAAGAGAAAGAAATATGGGAGAACACAGGTAAACAAGTAGAAGCCCTTAAAGAGGAAACACATAAATCCCTTAAAGAATTACAGGAAAACACAATCAAACAGGTGAAGGAATTGAACAAAACTATCCAGGATCTAAGAACGGAAATAGAAACATTAAAGAAAACACAAAGGGAGACAACCCTGGAGATAGAAAACCTAGGAAACAGAGCAGGAGTCGCATATGCAAGCATTATCAACAGAATACAATAGATAGAAGAGAGAAAACCAGGTAGAGAAGATACCATAGAAAACATTGACACAACAGTCAAGGAAAATACATAAAGCAAAAAGCTCCTAACTCAAAACATTCAAGAAATCCAGGACATAATGAAAAGACCAAACCTAAGGATAATAGGTATAGGAGAGAGTGAAGATTCACAACTTAAAGGGCTAGAAAACATCTTCAACAAAATTATAGAAGAAAACTTCCCTGAGCTAAAAAAGGAGATGCCCATAAACATACAAGAAGCCTACAGAATGCCGGGCATGGTGTAGCACGCCTTTAATCCCAGCACTCGGGAGGCAGAAGCAGGCGGATTTCTGAGTTCAAGGCCAGCCTGGTCTGCAAAGTGAGTTCCAGGACAGCCAGGGCTATACAGAGAAATCCTGTCTTGAAAAACCAAAGAAGAAATAAAGAAAAATAGAAAAAAAGAGAAGCCTACATAACACCAAAGAGAAGGGACCAGAAAAGAAATTCCTGCTGACACATAATTAATACACCACTTGCATAGAACAAAAAGAGAATATTGAAAGTGGTAAGGGAAAAAGGTCAAGTAACACATAAAAGCGGACCTATCAGAATTATACCAGACTTCTCAACAGAGACTCTAAAACTCAGAAGATCTTGCGCAGATGCCATACAGACTCTAAGAGAACTGTCCAGCCCAGGCTACTATACTCAGCAAAACTCTCAATTACCATAGATGGAGAAACCAAGGTATTCCAAGACAAAATCAAATTATTTTTAAAGATTTATTTATTTATTATATGTAAGTACACTGTAGCTGTCTTCAGACACTCCAGAAGAGGGCATCAAATCGACAAAATCAAATTTAAACAATATCTTTAAACTAATCTAGCTTTATGGAGGATAATAGAAAAGTCCAAAACAAGGAGGGAAACTACACCCAAGAAAAAGCAAGAAATTAATCTTCTCACAATAAACCCAAAAGAAGAGAAACACAAACATAATTCCACCTCTAACAACAAAAATAACAGGAAGCACCAATCATTGGTCCCTAATATCTCTCAACATCAATGAACTCAATCCCCCAATAAAAAGACACAGGCTAACAGACTGGATATGTAAAGAGGATCCAGCATTTTGCTGCATACAGGAACCACACCTCAGTGTCAAAGACAGACACTACCTCAGAGTAAAGAGCTGGAAAACAATTCTCCAAGCAAATGGTCCCAAGAAACAAGCTGGAGTAGCCATTCTAATATCAAATAAAATAGACTTTCAGTCAAAAGTTATCAAAAAAGATGGGGAAGGACAGTATATATTCAAAGAAAAAATCCACCAAGATGAACTCTCAAGGGCACCCACATTTGTAAAAGAAACTTTACTAAAGCTCAAAGCACACATTGAACCTCAGCAATAATAATAGGAGACTTTAACACTCTACTCTCACCAACTGACAGATCACAGAAACAGAAAGTAACCAGAGACACAGTGAAACTAACATATCTACAGAACACTTTATCCTAAAACAATATACCTTCTTCTCTGCACCTCATGGTATCTTCTCAAAAATCGACCATATAATTGAACACAAAATAAATCCCAAGAGACACAAGAACACTGAATTAATCCCATGTATTGTACTGGACCACCACAGACTAAGGCTGGTCTTTAATAACAAAAACAACAGAAGGCCCCAATACATGTGGAAGCTTAACAACTATCTATTCAATGATAACTTGGTCTGGGAAGTAATGAAGAAAGAAATTAAAGACTTAAGAATTTAATGAAAATGAAGGCACAACATATCCCAACTTATGGGACATAACGAAAGCAGTGCTAAGAAGAAAACTCATAGCCCTGAGTGCCTCCATAAAGACATTGGAGAGATCATACACTAGCAGCTTAACAGCACACCTGAAAGCTCTAGAAAAGGAAGCAAATACAAGAGGAGTAGACAGCAGGAAATAAATCAAACTCAGGAATGAAATCAACCAAGTAGAAACAAAGAGGACTATACAAAGAATCAATAAAACTAGGAGCTGGTTCTTTGAGAAAAGTCAACAAGATAGATAAATCCTTAGCCAAACTAACTAGAGGGCACAGACACACTACACAAATTACCAAAATCAGGAATGAAAAGGGAAACAACACAAACTGAAGAATAAAAACATCAGATCCTACTACAAAAGTCTATATTCAACAAAACTAAAATCTAGATGAAATCGATGATTTTTTAGACAGATACCAGGTACCAAAATTAAATCAGGATCAGATAAGTCATCTAAACTGTCCTATGACCCCGTAAGAAAACAGAAGCCGTCATTAGAAATCTCCCAACCAAAAATGCCCAGGGCCAAATGATTTTAGAGTAGAATTCTATCAGACCTTCAAAGACCTAATACCAATACCCTTCAAAGTATTCCACAAAATAGAAACAGAAGGAACACTACCCAATTCTTTCTATGAAAACATAGTTACACTGATAATACGCTGATAATCTAAACCACACAAAAACACAATAAAAGAGAACTTCAGATCAATTTCACTTATGAATATCAATGCGAAAATACTCAATAAAATTCTTGCAATCCGAATCCAAGAACACATCAAAATGATCACTCACTATGATCAAGTAGACTTCATCCTAGGGATGCAGGGATGGCTAAATATATGGTAATCTAGCAATGTAACCCACTATATAAACAAACTGAAAGAAAAAACCCACATGATCATCTCATTAGATGCTGAAAAAGCCTTTGACAAAATACAACAATCCTTCATGTTAAAAGTGTTCAAGGCCCATACATAAACACAATAAAAGCAACATACAGCAAACCAGTAGCCAAAATCAAGCTAAAATGAGAGAAACTCAAAGCAATCCAATTTAAATCAGGGACTAGACAAGGCTGCCCACTCTCTCCTTACCTATTCAGTATAATACTCAGAAGTTCTAGCCAGAGCAATTAGACAACAAAAGGAGATCAAAGGGATACAAATTGGGAAGGAGGAAGCCAAGATATTACTATTTGCAGATGATATGATAGTATACATAACTGACCCCCAAAATTCTGCCAGAGAGCTCCTACAGTTGATAAACAACTTCATCAAAGTGGCTGGACATAAAAGTAACTATCAAATCAGTAGCCTTCCTCTACTGAAAGGATAAATGGGCTGAGAAAGAAATTAGGGAAACGACACCCTTCATAAAGTCACTAATAATATAAAATATTTTGGTGTGACTCTAACCAAGCAAGTGAAAGGTCTGTATAAGAACTTCAAGTCAGCCAGGCTTGGTGATGCACACCTTTAATCCCAGCACTTGGGAGGCAGAGGCCAGCCTAGTCTACAAAGTAAGTTCCAGGACAGCCAGGGCTAAACAGAGAAACCCTGCCTCGAAAAACAAAACAAAACAAAACAAAACAAACAAACACACTTCAAGTCCCTGAAGAAAGAAACTGAAGAAGACCTCAGAAGATGGAAAGATCCCCCATGATCATAGATTTGCAGGATTAATATAGTAAAAATGGCAATCTTGCCGAAAGCAATCTACAGATTCAATGCAATCCCCATCAAAATTCCAACTCAATTCTTCATAGAGCTAGAAAGAGCAATTTGCAAATTTATTTGGAATAACAAAAAACCCTGGATAGTGAAAACTATTCTCAACAATAAAAGAACTTCTGGTGGAATCACTACCCCTGACCTCAAGCTGTACTATAGAGCAATTGTTACACAAACTGCATGGCATTGGTATAGCGACAGGCAGGTAGACTGAAGAACCAGAAATGAACCCACACACCTATGGTCACTTGATCTTTGACAAAGAAGAAACCATCCAGTGGAAACAAGACAGCATTTTCAACAACTGGCTCAACTGGCAGTTAGTATGTAGAAGAATGCAAATCAATCCATTCTTATGTCCTTGTACAAAGGTCAAGTCTAAGTGGATCAAGGACCTCCATATAAAACCAGATATGCTGAATTTAATAGGAAAAAGTGCACAGGGGAAAATTTCCTGAACAGAACACTAATAGTTTATGCTCTTAGATCAACAATTGGCAAATGGTACCTCATAAAATTGCAAAGCTTCTGTAAGACAAAGGACACTGTCAACTAGACAAAATGGCAACGCATAGATCGAAAAAAGGTCTTATCAAACCTGCATCCAAGAGAGGGTGTAGTGGCTATTTCTGGTTGTCAACTGACTATATTTGGAATGAACTACAATCCAGAATTGGAAGGCTCACCAGTGACCCTAATCTGGAGGCTGGGAGATAGAAGTTTCTGGATCTTGGTATGGAGATCTTGAGGCATAGTGGCTATAGATTCCAGAAGATTAAGACAGGGAGATCTCCGAGTTCAAGGTCATCTGGGATTAAAGGTGTGGTGGCACACACCTTTAATCTGGGTTACACCTTCTGCTGGAGACCATATAAGGACATTGGAAGAAGGGAGTCTGGTTCTCGCTTTTTCGCCTGCTTGCTGTGTGGAACTAGCAACTGCTAGATCCTTGGACTTCCATTCACAGCTACTACTGAACCATTGTTGGGAATTTGACTGCAGACTCTAAGTCATCAATAAATTCCTTTACTATATGGAGTCTATCCTAAATTCTGTGACTCTAGAGAACCCTGACTAATACAGAGGGCTACTATTCAATATATACAAAGAACTCAAGAAGTTAAGACTCCAGAGAATAAAATAACCCTATTAAAAATGGGGTACAGAAGGCCGGGCGTGGTGGCGCACACCTTTAATCAATCCCAGCACACGGCAGAGGCGGATTTCTGAGTTCGAGGCCAGCCTGGTCTACAAAGTGAGTTCCAGGACAGCCAGGGCTATACAGAGAAACCCTGTCTCAAAAAAACCAAAAAAACCAAAAAAAAAAAAAAAAAAAAAAAAAAAAAAGGGGTACAGAGACAGACAGAGAGATTTCTCAACTGAGCAATCTCCAATGCCTGAAAAGCACTTAAAGAAATGTTCACTATTCTTAGTCATCAGGCAAATGGAAATCAAAATGACCCTGAGATTCCACCTCACAGCAATCAGAATGGCTCAGATAAAAAATGCAGGTCTGGAGAGATGGCTCAGCGGTTAGCACTGACTACTCTTCTGAAGGCCCTGAGTTCAAATCCCAGCAACCACATGGTGGCTCATAACCATCCGTAACAAGATCTGGCGCCCTCTTCTGGAGTATCTGAAGACAGCTACAGTGTACTTACATATAATAAATAAATAAATCTTTAAAAAAAAAAATGCAGGTGACAGCAGATCCTGTCAAGGATGTGGAGAAAGAGGAACTCTCCTCCATTGCTGGTGGAACTGCAAGCTGGTAAACCATTTTGGAAATCAATCTGGCTGTTCTGAGAAAACTGAAAATAGTTCTACCTGAAGACCCAGCTATACCACTACTGGGCACATACCCAAAAGATGCTCTAAATACTTAACAAGGATATAATGCTTCACTATGTTTATAGCTGCCCTATTTATAATAGCCAGAAGCTGAAACATGCCAGATGTCCCTCAACAGAGGAGTGGATACAGAAAATGTGCAACATTTACACAATGGAGTACTACTCAGCAATTAAAAACAATGACTTCATAAAATTTGCAGGGAAATGGATGGAACTAGAAAATATCATCTTGAGTGAGGTAACCCAGACACGTAAGAGCACACACTGAACCAATTCGCCCTAAAGCTTTCTTTTTTTGAGGAGGGTCTCACTGGGTTTGGATCCCAGCACCCACAAGGTGATTGACAGTTGCCTGTTAACTCCAGTTCCAGGGGTTCCAACACCCTCTCTGGCCACATGGTGCATAGACATACATGCAGACAAAATACTCACACATACACAACTGAAAGAGATTTAAAAGAAAACCCACAATACAGCTTAAAAAGAGAGATCTGATATTTGCACACCATCAGTGCTGGGCAAGGCAATGACTAGGGTATCTGTGGTGCTTAGTTGTCTTATGAGAGTTATTGTAGTCCAATTCCACCTCCGAGAAGAGCAGCAGCCTCTGAATTTTTATATCCACAAGCCCCAAAGGTCTCCTCTTTCCATCAAGTAGAGTCAGAGTGTCCTGGGAACTGCTTATGTCCAGGATACTAATTCATTCACATGAGTCTATGTGAGGAAAGTGTGGGTTCTACCACACAGGAACACTGAAGCCCTTTACAGTGGGACTGAGACCAACATGCTGGGCATGACTGAACGAACATGTTAAGTGTCTGTGCCCACATGTCAACAGACTGCCTTGCCTCTGCTGCTTTGCAGGCATTTTCCATGCCCATGCCCACATTAGCACAGAAGAGAGCCTCTGGTATGAGAAGACATTTACCATAGTTGATGTCTATCTGTCTACCTTTCCTTCTTTTTCTTTTCTTCCCTCCCTCCTTACTCTCTTGCTTGAGTAGGGTCTCTCTATATAGCCCTGGACTGTCCTTGAATTTGATATGTAGACTAGTCTGGCCTTGAACTCACAGAGGCCCACTTGTCTCAGCCTCTGAGTGCTGGGATTAAAGATATTGCCACACCTGGCCTTGATTTTTTGTTTTTTGTTTTTTGTTTTTTCCCTATGCTTTTAATTAAATATCTGGGCTGCTTCTGAATTGCTGTTACTATGTCTGCTTTCTCTCCTTTGAGTAGCATTGAGGATTAACACCTCAAGAGAGATCTTTGACTAAGACGACTAAGACCCTATGTAAAAGACACAGATCCCAATAGATGTACAAATTTGCAGTGAAGAAACACAAGAAATATAAAGGCAATATAAATGCTTTAATAGTTCACTCCTCAATAACTGAGTCAAATATACCAAAATGGTTGAAATGTTAAGGAATTAAAACACTTAGTTTTAAACATATTCAAGATGAAAAGAAGATTCAAAAAGGCATAAGGAAGCCAATTCCAGAGTAGGATGAAAATTTCAACAACTTGTGTAAGAAATTCAGCCAAGGGAGATTCTAAAAACCACTCAACGCTACCCCTCTCTTATGGAAACTCTCGAAATGAAAAAGCTCAGCAAAGCTTAAAACAAATTTAGCCCAGTGGGTGGCATATCCTATGAGCCCAGGGGTTCGCACACGAGATCAAGTAGAAGAAGGACCATCAAGGATTAAAGCAAGGTTGACATTTTACTCTCACTTAGCTCTTCTGGGAAGTTTGACTAGCCTCTATTCACAGTGACCTTAAAGTTATCTTCGGGGAACTCCATTACCACATCATGTTAAGGTATGGAGTTGTTTGGGAATGCACAGACTCACCTATTTTTCTCCATCAGCACTACGTCTTGGGCAGTATGAATTGGTCAGTCCCCACATATGTTATCTTGATGAAGGTTATCTCATACAGGATTTGTTAGGTGCTGGAGAACATTTTCTTTCAAGAAAAGTAAGGCTCAAGTTTGTTGAATTAATGGACTTTTTTTTTTTTTTTTAAATGAGATAGTGCTGAAATTTAGATGTGGGTCATTCCCAAAGTCCACGGTTAAAGTAGGCTTGAACATCCACTCTGGACGGTGGTGGAAAATTTACATGACAGAATGGGTCTAAAAGCAACAAGGCAAATGACCATGGGCATTTTACTAGGGTTGCTTACATGAGTAAGGTGGGATGAGTCAACATTTTAATGGTATTTACTTAATTTCAATAAACTTATGTAGCTAGTGGGATCATACTGGGTAGACAGAACAATATTAGAGCCAACAAATAGGTCAACAGACTAAAACCTTCAAAATAGTAATTGAATTGAAATTATTATTTTTTTTGACAGGCTCTCTTTACATAGCCCTGACTGTCCTGGAACTCACTCTGTAGACCAGGCAGGCCTCAATCTCACAGAGATCCACCTACCTCCACTTCCCAAGTGCTGAGATTAAAAACACACACCACCAAGTCTAACAACTCTTTCTTTTCATCAGTTAATTTAACTGAAACATATGTTATAGAAATAAGCAGGACGCAGAGGCAGGCGGATTTCTGAGTTTGAGGCCAGCCTGGTCTACAGAGTGAGTTCCAGGACAGCCAAGACTACACAGAGAAACTCTGTCTCG
>NC_034596.1:55854390-55865048 GCF_900095145.1 Mus pahari
GGATGGTTATGAGCCACCATGTGGTTGCTGGGATTTGAACACCGGACCTTCCGAAGAGCAGTCAGGTGCTCTTACCCACTGAGCCATCTCACCAGCCCGGAGCTCACATTTAACCTAAGCACTCTGGAGGCAGAAGCAAGCGGATCTCTGAGTTTGAGACCAGCATGGTTTACAGAAAGTTCCAGGACAGTCAAGGCTACAGAGAGAAACCCTGTCTTGAAAANCAAAAACAAAAACAAAAAAGCCACCACTGCCCCCCCCCGAAAAAAAATTTTAATGAGCTCTTACTGCAGTTCTAGACAAGCAGGAGGTCTTGCCTCCTTTAGAGAAAGATTTCTGAAACCCTGTATTTTATTGGCAAAGAGGTACTGTTTATTGTTGATTATCATCTGTTCTTAACACATTCAGTACCAGTATGGAAGCCATAATCACTCTGACAGTATAGGTAATTCAAATCAAAGCAAACCAACAGTTATTCTCTCAGGTCAGTACACTGACTCTACCGTACAACTGGTTACCATGTTAGTTCTTTTCCTGTGGGGCATGACTATGCATTGTGTAAGGCAGTTCAGCACAAGGCCTGGGAGCGGAATGTCTCATACAGTATAATTCATACACTTCTGCTTAAAACATGGCAGAAATCATAAAGCAAGAGCATTATAAATTAAAAGTATATATAATGTTCATACTTCTTATTAGTTAAGTTTTGGCATACAGGAAGCACTTGGTTCAGTTCCCAGCAGCACTTAAACTGACCATGGTTGTACACACTTGTACTTCAACACTAGAAAAACAACCAAAAACCTTCTAAGTGACATTGTTAATACTGCTTTAGGTTTGTAGTTTTTAATCACAGAATCACAAGTGTCACTAAAAAAAAAAAAAAAAAAAAAAAAAAAAAAAAAAAAAAAAAAGCCACAGGCTTCACTAAAGTTAGTGAATAGGAAAGTTAGTTTAAAATGTTTTTAATTTGATAAAGCTCATTTATTTTTATCGTTTGAATATATCCAGGATCAGAGCATTTATACTTCCAAAAATAAAGAGGACATTAACTTATCTCCAAACATATAGATATGACTTGTTTTAAAAAAGGGTCTTGTGTATCCCACCCTGGTCTTAAACTAGCTATATAGTCAAGGTTGACTTCGAACTTTAGATTTTTCTGCTTCTTCTGAGAGTTGAAGTCCAAATGGGTGCTACCACTGCCAATTTAAGTGGTGCTGGGGACTGAAACCAGCCAGGGCTTCCTGTATACCAGAAAAGCACTAAAAGACTAAGCCACACCCCGGTCCAACATGATTTTTAAAAGAGACAGCATTAGTACAAATAATATAAACATACAGAGTGAACACACTACTAAAGCACCACAGTGTACTCCTCGAGGACAGCTGACATCTGTTAGCAGCAGTGATAGTAGACTCTGAAGAGCAGACACACATGGCTTCACAAACAAGTACATTAGGACAGAAACTTAAATGGTAAGGATGAAAGAAAAAGAATTAAAGACAAAATGTAGTATAGTACTAATGTGTATACATGCTAAAGATCCACACATAGATGGATTAAAATACCAAAAATAACAAGGCACTGAGAGGTTCTTTCTTGAATCAAAGGCACTATGCCTTCCCTCCCAGACTTTTTTTTTTTTTTTTGCAGGGCTGGCTGATTACAGAACAAATCACCTGGTCTCTAGCTATGCTTAACTTTGAGAGAAAGCCCCCAACCTGATTAAGAAAAATTTTAGCCTTAGTTATCTTGACAGATAAAATCAAAGCAAGGAAGTGGAATGGCTTCACATGAAAGCTTAGGAAACAGGGCCTGGAAAAATGGAGCCACCATGTTCCCATAAACATTTTTTTTTTTTGGGAGGGGGGGATGGGGATTTTTTCGAGACAGGGTATCTCTGTGTGGCCCTGCCTGTCCTGGAACTCACTCTGTAGACTAGGCTGGCCTCGAACTCAGAAATCTGCCTGCCTCAGCCTCTCGAGTGCTAGGATTAAAGGCTTGCGCCACCACGCCAGGCCTTCATGCCAGGCCTTGTTTTTTTTTTTTGAGGCAGGCGTTCACAAAGCACATGCTGGCCTTGAACTTGCTATACAGAAGATGACCTCAAAGTCAGAGATCCCCCTGCCTTTGCCTCCCAAGCGCTAGCATTAAAGGCGTGTGCTGCCACCACCCTGCTTAAACTCTTGATTTAATTATAGATCACGAAAAAATGTATATGACATATATGACTTAGCATTAATCACAATCTATTCTCAACCCAATTTAACATAATGATGGTGGGATATTGATTGTGAAAGGAAGGACACTGCTTAGAGAAAAACAGTGCCACAGAACAGTGTGTACATCACTTGACCTAGTAAGCACCCAGTTCTGGTCTCTACAGGAGGACAATATTTTCTGCCTTGACCCCTAGCAGTGTTGGAATGTCCAATCACTAAGTTATTTCGTAAACTGCTGCAATTATTTTTCTTCCAAATTAAGAGTGCCATTATAAGGTTGGAATGAATATCCAGATAAAGAAAAAATAAATATGGTTTGACAAGCACTAGACTTTCATAGGACAAAAAGAGAAATTCACATTAGGATACAGAGTCTGCCCTGGAGTCCGAATGTGGACTCTGAGCTCTAGGTGGAATTATAGTAAAGTCCTGAAGCAAAATGACAGTCTCATATTTACCCCAAGTCTGCCCAGCTCCTTTACCCCACTCCAAGTTAGGTAGCGTTAACTTTTGTGCGAATCACTGGGGATAAGCCCAGCCTGATGGTGCATGGGATGAGGCCTTAAGGCTGACAAGTTTCTCCCCTAACGATTTTAACTAGCACTCCTCCCAGTCTTTGGACATGGCCCAGACTCATAAAACTATTTCACGTAAGGAAAGGGCTGTTAAAGAATTCTTGTAGGTTAATTCTTGTAATCACGGACATCAGCAGGAAAATTACTCACTTCGTCACTATAAATTACCTATCACCAATGGTCAAATTCAGAATCAGAAAACCGCCTTATTTTTTGTACAGGCCTCACCCTTAACTCACAACTTTCCCACGCATAAGATAATGACATTGCCCAGTAGCTCTATCCCATGGACAAGAACGGATGAATGAAAGCATGCCTGAGACGTTCCAGGAACGGCGTTTGATAAAGTGTCTCGCCAAGTCCCGTTATCACCTCGTCTGGGTCCGGAAATAGTCCGGTCAGGACGGATAGCTGCACCTACACAAGGCCATCCCGGGGCCGGCCGGCACACCCCACGGGATCTTTCCCAAGGCCAGCGGAAGGCGAGACCCTCGTGGTCCCCACGCAAGCCTACCTGTTGTTCCGGATGCTGAGCAGCACGCACAACACCAGCTCCAAGTAGATGCGCAGTACTTCCAGCCAGCGGGAGGAGAGCTGCAGGGCCTCCCCTTCTTCCCCTCCGGTGCCCGTGTCGGTGCCGGTGCCGCCGCCGCCGCCGCTACCGCCGCTGTCTCCTGGTCCGCCGCCTCCGCTCAGATAATTCTCCGCGGCGAACTCAACCCGCAGCTCCCGCACGAACCAGCCGCACTTGCGCATGAGGAACTCTAGCCGCGGCTGCTCCGCCGGCGAGACGCGGAGGCAGATGCGGAGCTGGGGCCACAGCGCCGGGTAGAAGAGGCACTCCCGCCAGTGCGAGCAGGAGGCCGAGGCCCGCAGCCGGTCGGGCGGCGGCAGAAAGGAGAAGATGTGCACGATGAGCTCGCTGGGCAGCGACGCGGCGCCGGCCGCTTGCCCGCACAGAGCCATCCGGCTCGGCCGCCGGCCGCCCGTCCCCGGCCGCCTGCGCAGTCCTCGCAGCAGCCCCCGCAGCCGGCGCAGCTGCAGCTGCCGCAGCCGCAGCCGCTGCCGCCGCCGCCACCGCACCAACCGGGCGGCCCCGGCTCGGGTTCGCGCTCCCGGCGGTCGGGGCTGCGGCACTGACAAGAACAACAACATCAATGACAAGGAAGAAGGGGGCGGAACCGTCGTGCGCCTCGGCGGAACCAAGTGCACCGCGACCGGCCGAGGGGGGGGGAAAGCTGGCGCGGGGAGGCCTGCGCGCCGCTGACTTTCCCTACCGCACGCAAGTGCTCCCCGGCCGGCCCGGGCAACGACCTCGAAATCCTCTCTCGGACGGACCAGGGCCGCGGAGACGGCCGTGCTGCTTCCGAGGAGACCGCGGCTCTCCCGGTACCCGGACGCGGAGGCTCGGTAGTGGTAGGGACTGAGCGTGACGTCACGGCGACGGGCGGAGCCTGGCGCGGCTCTGCGAGACTTCCGGAACCGGGGAGCTCCTGGTTGCCTGGATCGCGCGGCACGTGATCCTTGACGTCAGCAACCCGGGGCGGGGCTAGCGGCGTGAGGGGGCGGAGCCACTCTGGGCGTCCCTCGCCCGGTAAGTCCGGCTTTTGCAGCGTGCTCGAGGCGGGACCCCGGCGTGCTGCGCGAAGTCCCGACGCTTTCTCATTCGCTGGGCTGAGGCGCCCGAGGGCTCGCACGCCGGCTCTTTTTCTCCCCCATCTTGTTCAGTGTAGGACAAAATCGGCTCCCCAGGAAAGGCGGGTCGTGGCGGCACGCGGACCTTCCTCTTCCGACGTGCAGAGGCCGCACACGCCCCATGGCGGAACGAGTAAGGACAGCGCCACCCTTCGTCTTTAGAGGGGCAGGAAACTATGGCTAAGGATTTTCATCTTTAGGGCTGGTACCCAGACTTAAAGGCTCTCTGAAACCCTTGTCTGCCAAAGTTCTGTATAATTAGTATGTTTTATTAATAGCTAACGATCACTTAGTGGTAACATCAAATTAGGAAGTTAAGAGGGTTTAATTTTCAGTTTCTTAAAGTCATTGAAGTGTTTGTAAAGAGAGCTGTAGATTCAGATGTCAGTGTACCACTGTACTTCTGTAATAACACACCCCTGTATACAAAAGTAACATGGATTAAATAAAGTAGCTATTTTGATATTCTCTGATACTCCTAAAAACAAGTTGGAGAGGAGGGCTTTTCTTTAGTTTGGTGTCCTCAAAGAAAGGGGTTTTAAAAAGTCTTTCACTTTCCCAGCATGCGAAGTAGCTCACTCAAATTGTAGGAAGCAGCGATATCTAAAGGGTTAAGAGATTTTATGTCTGCTGCTTCAAATCACACTAAGAAACTAGCTATTCTAGATGTTTTTAGCCCTGTGATGTAACAGCAGACCTTCCGTCACATTTCTTTTATACAGTTTGGTGTCACGAACCTAGTAAGCTACCAATAATAGTATTCTTTTACCTCTAAATTTACATCAGCTCACTTGGTATTTTGAATAAAAAACATACTCCAAGTAGGTCATTTCTTTGAACCCTTGTCTGTAAAATTTATGTAATTACTGTTTTATAAGCTTTCAATGAACATTAAATGGTAACAGTAAATTAGGGAATTAAGACTTGGATTTGAACTTCAGTTTCAAAGTCATTGAAGTATTTTGAAGAGAGCCATAGATTTCTGGAGCTCCACTTTAGTTTACACCTCTGTTATGGCTATTCTTGGATGCCAATGTGACTATATCTGGAAAGAAGTACAATCCAAAAATGGAGGGCAGACTTGTGAAAGATATTCTGCTTGGTTGGAAGTGGGTAGATTCACTTCTAGTTGGAACCTTTGAAGTGGAAGACAAACCTGATTTGGATTTTGAGACAGGAAGACACACCTTTAACCTGGGCCACATCTTCTGTTGGAAGTCTACATACAGGGCTGGAGAGATGGTTAAGAGCACTGACTGCTCTTCCAGAGGTCCTGAGTTCAGTTCCCAGCAACCACATGGTAGTTCACAACCATCTGTAATGGAATCTGATGCCCTCTTCTGGTGTGTCTGAAGACAGCTGCAGTGTACTTACATACATGAGATAAACAAATCAATCTTTAGCAGGGCAGTGGTGGCGCACATCTTTAATCCCAGCATTTGGGAGGCAGAGGTAGGATTTCTGAGTTCAAGGCCAGCCTGGTCTACAGAGTGAGTTCCAGGATAGCCAGGGCTACACAGAAAAACCCTGTCTTGAAAAAAAAAAGAAGTCTATATAACTTGGAAGAAGGAAAGTTCTGCTCTTTGCCTGAATGCGCTCTCTTGCTAGCACATTCATTCTTTCCCTGGCTTTGGAGTCTACTTTGTAATTCCAGAATATACAGACAACCAGTTCAGACACTTCCAGCCTTGTGAGACCGAACAACTACTAGATTCTTGGACTTTCCATTCACAGCTAGCCATTGTTGGATTAGTTACACTGTAGTCTGTAAGTCTTCCCAGTAAATTCCATATATATGAAATATATATGTTCTGTGACTCTAGAGAATTCTGACTAATACAACCTCTATAAAAACAAATTACAAAGATGACATCACAGTTGGCAAAAATATTTGAATATTTACTAACATTCCATATTTAAATTAAATTATTTCCCAAAATAGGTTTTATAGATGCTTTGTACAAACCAGGATCCAATTAAGGGCCACACTTGCATTTCTTTATGTAATTTTAAATTTTGTTTTTTCCATTAAATAATCTGGGAAGTATTTTTGTTTGTTTCCTTAAATGTTCTCTTCCTTTAGCCACACACTTAGTAGGTCTGAAAACAATTCATGAGTAGTGCCTTAATCAGTATTTAAATGGTAGTAACTTCCTTTTCCATCATTGTATCTACAGTTATTAGTATGTATTATTCTGTAGACTTAAGCAGCTTTCTTTAAAAACTAGTAACATTAAAAAAAAAAAAAGACAAAATTAGTAACAGTTAACAACCTTGAAAGTAGCTCACACTGAAAAGACAGAAAAATGCTTATGTTTATTGCCCATTTTGAAAAGTAAGGCCTTGGAAGATGTCAGATGAATTTTTCTTGGATTTGGTTTTTCTGCATATTATAATTTATTCATGAATGTTTTATAGATTTGAATCAATCATTGCTCCTCAAATTCTGGTACTTGCAGAATTCCCTTTCAAATAAAATTTTCTATGTAATTATAGTTTTTTTTTTTTTTAAATTTATCTTTAAGTTCTTTCCCTAGCCTACCCTTGACTACTGATGGATTCTGGGGGAGGAACAGTTATTGCCTTCAGTTGCATAACAGGCAGTGGGCCCACCAGGCTACAGTGATCACAAAACAAAACCAAAAAACATGAATTTTGGAAGGGCATCTGTGAAGAGTGGGAGGGATTATGGAGAAAGAAAAGAAGGAGAAAAAGAAAATAATGAATAAAAATATGTATGAAAGAACAAACAAGGAGTAAATTAAAAAAATCCTTGAGCAGTCTCAATAAAATGAGTGGGAAGGTGAAACTGAGTTTCAACCTTCTTTTTCTGAGTTTCCTGTTGTGGTGGAATGGAGTGAACTTTAAACATGTTGCTTAACCTGTTTGGTCTTTGCTTTTTCATCCGGGAAGGGATTTCTGCAGCCCTGGTCTTTGGCTCTCAGAAACACACACCTGCCGGGCAGTGGTGGTGCATGCCTTTAATCCCAGCACTTGGGAGGCAGAGGCAGGTGGATTTCTGAGTTCAAGGCCAGCCTGGTCTACAATCAGGACAGCTAGGGCTACACAGAGAAACCCTGTCTTGAAAAAACAAAACAAAATAAAACAAAACAACACACACCTACCTTTTTATTGAGATATATTTTACATGCCATAAAACTTTCCATTACAAGTGTGTATGTAACTGGATGTCAAATGTTGTCAAATGATGCAGCCTATCACCATAAATCAGATTCACATCTTCATCCCACCACTAAGGTTCCATTTTTGTTTGACCCTCACCTCAACCATTTCCTAGGCCATTGTGTACATTTTTGTCTGCATCACTTGTTTTGGATATTTAAGATGGAATTATACAATTTATGACTCTCAGGTTTCTTTTACTTAGCATAATGTTTTGAGGTTCATTCATAATATGCCACACATTCCTTTGTGTTGCAAAGTAGCATTCCGTTCTGCATTTTTTTTTTTTTTGGTTATGTCCATTCAGTAATTGATAGATATTTAGATTGTTTCCAGTTCAGACTGTTATAAATACGTTATTCTTTAATTCAAGCTAACAATTGAGTGAAAAAAATATTCAGAAGTAGCAGCACAAATGTTATCGGCAGTCTAGTAGATGCACAACACCAAAATACATTAAAAAAATTGTGAACATGGGCAGTGGTGATACACACCTTCAATCCCAGCTCTCAGGAGGCAGAGACAGGCAGAGCTCTGAATGGGAGGCCAGCCTGGTCTACAGAGTGAGTTCCAGAACAGTCAGGACTACAGAGATAAATAGATAAAATATAAATAGAAAGAAAGAAAGAAAGAAAGAAAGAAAGAAAGAAAGAAAGAAACAAAGAAACAAAGAAANAAAGAAACAAAGAAACAAAGAAACAAAGAAACAAAGGAAGAAAGAACTGTGAACAAAAAACGTCCTCTGACTTGTAATTGATACTTTTTTCCTTAGTATTTTACTAGCAATATGATGCCTTCTTGGGCTAAGCTTTAATAATTAAGAATGTTATTTAAATAAAAGATATTTTGCCTAAAAGTGATTCTAGGTGTTATGTTTGAATTTTTACTTTCTTATTAGAGATAGGTTAATATTGTTACCTGTAACTGTAAGCTAAGAGATGAATTAGTAAGATACGATCATGTTGCAATAAGAAGACAGCAGTTTCCAATAGTGCCACAGAACTTAGGCAACACACAATTGTCTACTGAGTATGTGCACTTAATGCATTAAGTGAACTAGGTTTTTTTTTTTTTTTTTTTGCCATTTATGCACTCATTATATTGCTAAAGGATCACTGTTGACTTACAGAAGTCAGTATGAAATCAGGATTCGTGAAGTTATAAAGTCTGTGCTATGATTCAGAGTGTGGGAGGAGGCACTGGTGTTATGAAACTCAGAAATACCTAGTACTACTGAGTTCCAGGTTCCAAAAGAGGCATATCATCACCATGGCAACCACCATGCTTATTTGGATTTGAATCCTAGGCAACCAGTGGTTGTTAGGGCTTCCTTATCCAGGTAGATGGGCTGGATTGAATTACCTGTTGACAGTCAGTTGTCATAACTCTTTTGTAGAGATGTATTAGTTAGTTGTTTTGTCTTATTTTTCCAAAAGATAATTTAAGTGTTCAGGGGTTATATATGCTTCTTTTTAAAACATGCTAAGTTTAGTGCTTTTTTTTTTTTTTCCTGTTAGGTAATTAGGATTTTCTCCCCATTATTGCTTAAATTTGGCAACTTGTTTTGAGCTAAATATAATTTTCATAATACTGAATCATGGACAATAATTTTATAACAGGAAAAAAATGGCTGTGACAGAATTCATTTAATGATACTTAGGGTTACTGATAAAACACTTTCTTAAATTCATTTTGTGCAAAGGTTATCTTTTCCCTGAGCAAGTCTTAGATAATCTTAGATATCTTAGATAATGTTGGCAGGTGAAGACAGTGTAACTCTCTTCCAAATGATCTCTTAGTGAATTGATACATTTACCCAGAGGTATCCAGGCATATACCCAGTTGAGGCATAGGGTACCTAACTGTCTTCAAAATTTTTGACCCAGAATTGTTCCTATCTAAAACAAATGCAGGGACAAAAAAAAAAAAAAAAACAACAACAACAAAAAAAACAGGAGCAGAGACTGAAGGAAAGGCCATCCAGTGACCACCCCAATTTGGGATCCATCCCGTGGGCAGGCACCAAACCCTGACACTATCATGCCATATTGTACTTGCAGACAGGAGCCTAGCCTCTGAGAGGCTCTACCAGCAGCTGACTGAGGCAGATGCAGATACCCACAGCCAGCTATTGGACTGAAGTCGGGGACCCCTATGGACGAGTTAGGGGAAAGACTGAAAGAACTAAAGGGGATTTCAACCCCATAGGAAGAACAACAGTATCAACTAACTCAGACCCAGAGACCAAGCCACCAAGCAAACAGCATCCATGGGCTGGTCCCTGGCCACCTGAATATATGTAGCAGGCGGCTGCTTTGTCTGGCCTCAGTGGGAGAGGATGCCTTAAATCCTGTAAAAACTTAATGCCCTGGGGAGGAGAGATGCTAGTGGGGAGTGAGGTGGGGATGGATGGGTGTGTAGGGGAGCACCCTTTCAGAAGCAAAGGGGGAGGATGGATGGGGTGAAGAACTCAGGAAGGTGGAAACTAAGGAGAGGGGCAACATTTGTAATGTAAATAAAATAATTAAAAAAAAAAAAAAAAAGAATTTTAGTCCTTGGAGGTAGAAGCAAGTGGGAACTCTGTTAGTTTGAAGCCAGTGTAGCTCAGCACCAGGCCAGCCAGGACTACATAGTGAACCCCGGCCCAAGTGTAAGACATACATTCACAGGGGTCTTCTGTGAAAATAGATCTTACAACTTGAATATGATTTCTTTCTTCCCTAGTCTGTAAGATGGAAGCAGTTCTTAGTAGACTTCTATTACGGGGAACATAAGTGATTGAGGAGAACTTGCTTTCTAGAAAGTGGTTAGCTAAACAGAACAAATGACCTGTACTTGGTGGTATCTTAGGGTTACTATTGATTGCTGTGATGAAAAACTATGACCAGGGTAAATCTTTTTTTTGTTATTGTTTGAAATTAGTCTTTTTTCTCCAATTTTTATTAGATATTTTCTTCATTTACATTTCAAATACTATCCC
>NC_034596.1:55865319-55892597 GCF_900095145.1 Mus pahari
AGAGAGAGAGAGAGAGAGAGAGAGAGAGAGAGAGAGAGAGAGAGAGAGGAGAGACAGAGATACAGAGAGAGGCTTAAAGTTCATTTTTAGTGGCACGCCTCCTTTAACAAGATGGCCATTTCTAATCCTTCTCAAACAATTCCACTCCCTAGTGACTAAGCATTTGAATATATGAACATATGGGAGCCATTCTCATTTTCATTAAAAAAAAACCCCATAGCTTGTGTTTTGGTTTGAGCATAGTGAATTGCTGGTTGCTGGAATGTCTCTGAACCTGTCCTGTGTAAGCCACTTAGAAGTTGGTTGTACACATTTGGAAATTGGAAGGTCTACATTAACAAAACAGGGATTGGTATCTCATATCCCAAGAAAATCCAGTCAGGAGCATTGAGAGAACTGGATCCTATGTGGTGAGACAGGATGAGAAGCTGTTGCTTTCTGGAAGGGACTTTTACTAGTAGTGAGACAACCTGTGTGTTCTCAGGTGTCATAGTTAGGGCTTATATTGTTGTGAAGAGACACCATGACCAAGGCAACTCCGGCTTAGAGTTCAGAGGTTTAGTCCATTGTCGTGGAAGAAAGCTGGTGGTGTGAAGGCAGACATGGTACTGGAGAGAGGTAACTGAGAGCCCTACATCTGCAGGCAGTAGGAGGAGACAGTGAGCCACTCTCAAAGTCTACCTCCAATGACACAAATCCTCCAACAAGGCTATGCCTCCTTATCCTCAAGGCAACGGCTCCTAATAAATCCACTTCCTATGGGCCAGTTGGGGTCATTTTTATTCAAATCACCACCACACCAGGTTTCATAGTTTTTCAGGAGTAATTAAAACAATGTTTAAAGTGATGAAATCTCTTGATTGATGTTTAATTCACATTAAACATATTCTGCAGATGTATGAGACAAGAGTTGGTCTTTAGGACATTGAATTACAAATTCCTCGAATTGTGAAGCCTGGGGGTGGCATGCCTTTTTATTCTTCTGCCTGGCTCTAGCTTACTCCTACGTTTAAGTTCACTCCAGGGATACTTTTCTACCCTCCGCACTAAATTTAAAGAAAAAGAAGACAAAGTTTATCTCGTATGACTATTTTAAAATATGTTGATTTTGGCCCTTTTACTGAGAAGGATAGATACTTTCAGGGGTATGTTTTATTGATTAAACATATACTATATATAATTAAAATACAAATATCACTATTTTAAGGTCTTTTATTCAACCACAAAGAATTTCTGAAACATAATTAAAAATTAATGATTTTATGATTAACAAGGGTCGGTCTCAGAGTAGTGACTTCAATTTGGTTTCTTTGGTTGCTAAACGAGTTGAAATATTGAAAATATTCCCTCCCTCCCCTCTGTGTTCATCCTCTTCTCTTTCTTTTTCTCCTAGATATAATAAGAAGCTTTGAGAACATCCACATGCTGGTAACTAACTTAAGTTCATAGCAACCACTCTCTCCATCTTGCCATGTACCAGAGTTTCTGTTTCCTCTTCAGACATTTTAGCTAATTTATTTTACACAGGACCCTTAACTGCTGGTCCAACTCCAATTCTCTAAGACCTAGCTACAGTTTCTAATTTCATGAACGGATTTCTTCTGTGTCTTAGGTTGAAATTGCTGAGGGAATCTGCTCAGGTTATCTTAGGGACATACGTAGGTCACAAATCATTAATTGATTTTATTGGATACTTTTGATCTATATATTTCTGTTTTTGTCTAATGAGCTGAATTTAGAGCATTTGACCATTATTTGATTCTTTGGATAGATGGACAGAGAAATAAAGATTTAAGAAAACAAAGAGCTGGGGCTGGTGAGATGGCTCAGTGGGTAAGAGCACCTGACTGCTCTTCTGAAGGTCCAGAGTTCAAATCCCAGCAACCACATGGTGGCTCACAACCATCCATAACGAGATCTGGCGCCCTCTTCTGGAGTGTCTGAAGACAGCTACAGNCACATGGTGGCTCACAACCATCCATAACGAGATCTGGCGCCCTCTTCTGGAGTGTCTGAAGACAGCTACAGTGTACTCATAATAAATAAATAAATCTTAAAAAAAAAAAAAAAAACAGAGCTTTTTTTTTGATTCAAAGAACTGATTCTGTAAGGCCTTATAGTCACTCTAAAATCCATCTTTCACAGTAGATATTATGGCTCAATTATTGCTTAAGCAAAGATGCCTATAATTCTATACTGAACAAAAGTGGACTTAACTGGACACCCTGGGGCAGATCATCTTGGCAGAACTGGATTAGTGCCTGTGTTGTTCTACTAATTTCAACTTGTCAGATCCTTGACTCCCTGGAGAATTATCTGGGCAAATTATCATAATTATATTAACTGAAGTAGGAAGACCTGTCCACTCTGGGTGACATCGTTCCCTCGCTTGAATCCTGGACTATATAAAATGGAGGAAGCAAACCGAGCACTGGTAAGCATTCTTTGCTTTGTCTTGACTGACAATATGATGATTAGCTGCTTCAAGCTCTTATTGCCTTGACTTCCTCACTCTGATGAATTATACTTTGAACTGTACCTTAAGGCATTTCTGCTGCAGGAACAGGAAAGAAACGAAGTCAGTTCCTTTGGGCATATCAGTGATTAATAACTTCTTCTGGGACACCTTGCAGGACCTAAGTTAATATAGTAAAAGTGAGGACCACACCTTGACCAGGACTGTTTAATTATGTACTACCCCTCTATCTTAGTCAGGGTTTCTATTCCTGCACAAACATCATGACCAAGAAGCCAGTTGGGGAGTAAAGGGTTTACTCAGCTTATACTTCCACACTGTTGTTCGTTACCAAAGGAAGTCAGGACTGGAACTCAAGCAGGTCAGGAAGCAGGAGCTGATACAGAGGCCATGGAGGGATGTTCCTTACTGGCTTGCTTCTCTTGGTTTGCTCAACTTGCTTTCTTATAGAACCCAAGACTGCCATCCCAGGGATGGCACCACCCACAATGGGCCCTCCCGCCTTGATCACTAATTAAGAAAATGCCTTACAGCTGGATCTCATGGAGGCATTTCCCCAACTGAAGCTCCTTTCTTTCTTTCTTTCTTTCTTTCTTTCTTTCTTTCTTTCTTTTTTTTTTTTTATTTATTTATTATATGTAAGTACCCTGTAGCTGTCTTCAGACACTCCAGAAGAGGGAGTCAGATCTCCTTAAGGATGGTTGTGAGCCACCATGTGGTTGCTGGGATTTGAACTCTGCACCTTTGGAAGAGCAGTCGGGTGCTCTTACCTGCTGAGCCATCTCACCAGCCCCTGAAGCTCCTTTCTATGTGATAATTCCAGGTTGTGTCAAGTTGACACACAAAGCCGGCCAGTACATCCTCCCACCTTAATTATTTTTCTATTTAAGACCAAAGTTTTCGTGCGTACCCTGAAGACAGACTTGGACTTACTGGACCCTTCTGTTTGCTCCTCTTCCCAACACACATTTAATCTTTCTTTTCTCTTTTTCCTCTATCTCTTTTAAATATTTGCCATACCCTGGGTATGCTTTACTGGACACTCTGGCATTTCTCACTCTTTCCAAACTCCCCTTCCTACCCTCCATTTCTGCAATACGGTGATTTGGTCTGATTCTATTGCTAACATTCATGCCCAGCTCAGAAGCCATGTTTTCCCTTTTCCCTCCTTTAGTCCCCAGTCAGCTGCTGAGCTATCTCTGTAGTTTTTATTTTTAACTTTAATAAGATTGTTCTCAAGCTTCCTTCTGAATCTGTTTTTAAATTATTTTATTAAGGAGAGTAGAAATTCTAAGAAGGAACCCCAAATGACATGTCACACGAGGCACCTCAGATGAAAGTCCCTGCTGATTTCCAGCAATAGTACTATGTTGAGGAAGATTTTGAGGTATTTTTTTTTCCTTATTGTGTTTGACTTGTAATGTCTGTAATGGTGGTAAAAAAAAAAAAAAAAAAAAAAGAAAAAAAAAGAAAAAAAAAAGAAACTAGTGATATGAATGATACATATTTTCTATCCCTAGTCTAGCTTAATGGTCATTTTATGTGACAATACATTAGCATTTGTTTTCTTCTATTGTTGTAAACACACACACACACACACACACACACACACACACACACACACACCTAGCCCATCCCCATTCCTAAGTGTCATCTCTCATTATCCAGAATCTCATTTTACCTGGAACCCACACTGGCAATATCTATGAGCATCTCAGAAGAATTCCATATCAGGCAACACACAGCCACCATATTCTCCTAAGAACCAGAGTGGAAACAGAAACCAAGGAACAAACATTCACACGACAAATTCAAGATCAGATATCAGCACCTAGAATGATAATCCTAAGGCCAGATGCCTAGATATCAGCATACGAAGACAATCACAGCCAGGACAGTGTCTCCATTAAGTCCCTAGTATTGCAACATAGCTGAGGTACAAGACAATGGCTTTAAACCAGCCTTTATGAATGTGATCGAGGTCCTTAAAGAATAAATGATCAAATCCCTTAAAGAAATCTCTGAAAACTCAGACAGTGGAAAGAAATGAATAAAACAGTTCAAGACCAGATGAATGGAAGAGAAAACAAACATTATCAAAGAACTTCTTCAGCCTGGAGGACAAAGACTTTTTCTACCAGGTACGTCTAGCCATCCTATAGAACATCAAGAGATAATCATCACATTTCTCAAACTTGTGCCAGCTTCTGAGAACGTAGCCACATGGATTTTTACAAAAGCTCATCTTCAGCTACGTTGCCAACTTGCTTGGAAGCCTCTTCCCCAACATATCTACTGCATTCTTCATTCATGCTTTCTCCTAAATGCCACCTGTGCAGAAGGGCTTTTCTATACTATCTTAACCAGAATATCTACTGCCTCTCCTTGACACAGCCCATGCTTTGAGTGTCTGAGGTGCTGGAGACCAAATCCAGGAGCTTGTACATCCTAGGCAAGCTCTCTACCTCTGGCTACATCCCCTGAACCTCATCTCCTTTATTCACTCATTTTTCTTTTGCAGTTGTCATCACCTAGAACACCATGTATTTTGCCAATTTATCATTCCTCTGTTTCACTAGCATACAGGCAAGCAGAGGTCATAAACATTGTATTTGTTGATTGCTATATCCTTAATGTCAAGAGTCCTTGACATGTAATAAGCACTCAAATATTTGCTTAATGATGAAAGAACTTGGCAATGTTGTACAAAGTACATTGACATAAAAGAGATGATGGTTAAAATACTATTATTGACACACACACACAATAAATTGAGTATCTGGCAATGTTGCACAAAGTATATAGACATAAAAGAGATGATGGTTAAAATACTATTATTGACACACACACACAATAAATTGAGTATCTGGCAATGTTGCACAAAGTATATAGACATAAAAGAGATGATGGTTAAAATACTATTATTGACACACACACAGTAAATTGAGTATTAATTACTGATACATGGCTTTTGTGGGAGGGGAGGGAAGGTAACAAACATGAAATGGACATTGATTAGATACAAATCAACTATAATCTAAAATAAACGTTCATATAAGAGTTGTAAGAAAGTGCTGTAAGGGCTTACTAAGAATTTTGTTGGGCGAAAGAGACAGCTCAGCGGGTAGGAGCACTTGTGGCTCTTGCAGGAGACTTCCTTTTGGTTCCCAGCACCCACATGATGGCTTACAACTGTCTGTAATTCTAGAACTAGGGGACCTGATGCCTCTTTTGACCTCCAAGATCTCCTGAACACATGTGGTGCCCATATACACACTCAGGCACACTCATAGATACCCTAAAATAAGTATATAGAAAATATTTCTAAAAGAAAACTTTATGTTGGCAGATAACTGTTGCAGTGGACTAGACATGAGCCCCCAGGCCCTGCAAAGGTCACGGGGAGGATGGCAGTAGCGACTAGGCAGGTACTTTTATGGGCGGTTATGTATGTTTGCGCCATGGCGGGAGAGAGCAGATTCAGGGTTTAGAATTACTGTTGCTCTATTAACAGTCCTTTATTGTTTTTCTGTTTCAGATACGGCCTTCCTGAGAAAACCTTAAAGAACTTCTTTAAAACAGTTCCCAAACTCATTCCTTCTTGGTGATCTACAGTAAAATTTATTTGTATAATCGTTGGGATGCTCCATTTTATTGCTATGGGACAGTTCTGCCTGCTATTTTTGAAAGTTCTATATAGGGGTTAGCATGACTTCCAGCTGTGTGTACTGAGGAATGTGCCTCTATATCATGTGATATCTTTCTCATGTGATTATACATGTGATCGCTAATAAAAGCTCTTTGCTTTAATCATTATAGGGGAGGCTCTGCTTTGAGAACTTACCTAAGTAATGCTTTTACTATTATCTTCTGGCTGTAGTGAGCAATTTTGTACTTATCATTGCAAAATATTATGGAAATGGACAAGAAAAGGATTTGGTGGCCCTTTGAATAGAAGAGAGTTGCCATGAAGTGTAAAGTGTGGATAGTGACAAGTGGCATTATAAAAGGGAGTGGTCCCAGGAGCTCAGTGGTGTGCCAGGCTCTGAACTTATCTTGAGTATTAGTCAACCAACTCATCCATGCATCTACCTGTCCTTGATAGGATTTCTATTGCTGTGACAAAACACCAAAAAGCAAGTTGTGGAGGAAAAGGTTTATTTGGCTTACATATCCATGTTGCTATTCATTATGAAAGGAAGTCAGGACAGTCAGGACAGGAACTCAAACGGGGCAGAAACCTGGAGGCAGGAGCTGATACAGAGGCTATGGAGGGGTGCTTACTGGTTTGGTCCCCATAGCTTGCTCAGTCTGCTTTTTTATAGAACCCAGGGATGGTACCACTCACAGTGGGCTTGGCCCTTTCCCATCAATCACTTATTAAGAAAAATGCCTTACAGCTGGCATTTCCTCAACTGGGGTTCTCTCTTTTAAGAGAACTCTAGTTTGTGTGTCAAGTTGACATAAGACCAGCCAGCGCATCACCCATCAATCAGTGGATGGGGTAAGCACAGAGTTAATGGAAAACAGTTGAGTCCAATAATAAACATTTTGTTTTAGGTAATAGTAGATCATATCTGAGGGTTTTTAATCTGTTGGACAGATAAAGACTCAGCAGTTAAGAGCACTGGCTCCTCTTCCAGAGGACCTCAGTTCAATTTCCAGCACCGACATGGCAGCTCAAAACCATCTGTAACTATAGTTCCAGGTGATCTGATGCCCACTTCTGGACTCCACGGCTACATGTACACACATGGTTCACAAACATGTATGCATACAAGCAAGAGACTTATACACATAAAAAAATTTAAAGGAAAAAGATCATAAAAAAAAGAGGCAGTGTTACAAATCAAATCAATAGTGAGTTGACCAGGTACAGATGACGCAAACACTTCCTTCTTGTTTGGTAACTGCTTAAATGAAGTCAGGGGGAAAAATAAAAAACTTCATTTCTCAAACATTCATGGCTGATTCTCTCTCTCCAGACCTGGTCACTGTGAGTACCATTTAAAATTTTCATGTTTGAACTTTGTCTTGGTTGCAGGATATTTGATCTCACTATGATCCCCAAGATTATGTTATTTACTGGAAAGCCCTGTTTTTCATTGTGGTGTGGCTCAACATTAGCGCCCATCTTTAATCCAAGAGCTTTTTGCTTGAATATTGTAAAGAGAATTAAATAAAGTCAACCATAGGTCAAGAGACAGAGCAAGCACCCAGTTGACAGGAAGTGAACATAGGATTATTGAGAAAAAAGTTATTGAGTGTATGAGGGGGTCGGGAGGAGGGATAGAGCGACATACGGGAAGGAGAAGGGATGTTTAGTTGGAAGGAGGATTTTTGAGCTGATGTGTGAGAGAAGGAAGGTCAGCTGGGTGCTTTCTCTGCCTCTCTGAGNTAGCAGGCTCTCACCCCAGCATCTGGCTCCTGAGTCTTCATTGGTAAAATTGAACAATTGAGATTTTGTTGAAAAAAAGAAACATGTTTTATAATTTAGCTATTGCCAACCATGTCCCTAATAAGAAACCGAATTAGACAAAAGGAAAAAAAATCAATACAGAATAACTGATAAAAGCAAGTTTTTAAAAAAAAGAACTGTCTTTATCCTGTTCTCTATTTTCCCCTGTCAATATCATCTTAGGCTTAACCCACTTTTCCTACCTCATTACTAAATTTCAGGCATGAATTCAGAGACCTGGGACTAAAATAAAATTGATATAGCCACTGTTCCTGAGAATTAGCTCTTATTTTACACTATAAACTGTTAATGGAAGTACTTTTTAAACTGTGACAAAGTACACATAAGACTACTATTTTAACTATCACAAGTGCACTGGGTATACTGACACTCCGTACAGGCACTGTTTATAGAAACCTGCGCATCTTCCCAAACTGAAACTGAGAGGCACTCACCAAATACCAAATCCTCATTCCCCACTCCTCCATAAACTAATTACTTAAAAGCTGCCCCTTCCGTGAATTATTGTTAAGTTACCTATTTCTCTATTTTCTTACTTATTCAATTTGCTACCAGTGTAAATAAATATGGATTGGATGTTCCTTTTATATATGGAACTAGCCCAGATGCCAAGCAGGGTTGACGCAGATTTATAAAGAAGGCTGCACGATTTTCCATGATATTAGTTGGTTTCCTGGGTGACAGAGTCTTGTTGCATCATATTCTTTATCTTTCATCCAAATTCCAATTAAATGTGCAAAAGGACACAAGCTGTATTTTCATCTCAGAGGTTATTGGAAAAATATGTCAGTCTGACAATTTAAAATAAAGATTGAAATTAAATGTTACTTTCTTTCATTTCGTCTCAGATTTTGAGGACTTAAATGAACGTATTTGAGACATTACTAAATATGAAAGCGATGATAGCTTGATAATTCTTAAAACCTGAGTAAATTCTTATGGCGGTATCTACTTAGAGCTGTCCTGATCGTCTTTCTTTCTATCTTCTCTACCATGCTCACCCACACTTCTCTCCCCTGACCTGTAAGTTCACATTTCCTATGGTTTTCTCCATGACTTTTGTTTGGAAGTCTCACTTTTTCCTGTTTCAATTATCTCTCTGTGGGGAAAAAATATTTTTATAAGTCAGTATTTCTTAGCTTTTGACTCACAATTCTGCATTTTAAAAATCCTCAGATATGATCTACTATTACCTAAAACAAATGTTTATTATTGGACTCAACTGTTTTTCTTTAACTCTGTGCCCACCCCATCCACTGATTGATGGGTGATGCGCTGGCTGGTCTTCTGTCAATTTGGCACACAAACTAGAGTTCTCTAAAGAGAGAATCTCAACTCAGGAAATGCCTCCATAAGATCCAGCTGTAAGGCACTTTTCTTAATTAGTGATTGACGGGAAAGGGCCAAGCCCACTGTGAGTGGTACCAACCCTGGGTTCTATAAAAAAGCAGACTGAGGCAAGCTTTGGGGAGCTAGCAATCTCTTCACATAACTGCAGGCCTCACTCAGTTTTGGTCGACGTCCTAGACAGTAGGGTCAATCCTTCTTCCCTCTGAGGCGTAGCTGTGACTCAGAAATACAGAATGCCTGGGGAACTCCCTTCGGCTGCTCCCAGTGATAGCCTTTCCAGTCATGTACCACCATTCACCTCTCTCAGGATCATATAAAACATCTATTCCTTGGCACTTTAAAAAACAAACAACTAACTCTCCCGCAGACCCTTTTCTATTGCAACTTATAGATGTTGGTTGGTTGTCATTGTGTGTGTGTATTTTTTTTTTTTTTTTTATATGTAAGTATACTGTAGCTGTCTTCAGACACTCCAGAAGAGGGAGACAGATCTCGTTAAGGATGGTTGTGAGCCACCATGTGGTTGCTGGGATTTGAACTCTGCACCTTTGGAAGAGCAGTCGGGTGCTCTTACCCGCTGAGCCATCTCACCAGCCCCTATTTTTTTTTTTTTTTTCATGTTCAATGCAAACATAGGACCTGACAGGTAAGAATTTGCTGACTGAATGACCTATTGACCTGGCGGCTGGGTAACAAAGTCTGCCTTCACAACCCTTTGTAAATGAGAGCTTTTTATCAGTTCTGCTAGACCATGGAGGGCAGCTGTAGTGTTCTACCACTCAGTAGGGCAAGCAAGCTGAATTTTGATTTTGCATGTATTGGTAATAATCCATAATAATAATACATAATGCAGGTGCCAGTTATGATTGGAAGGACAACAGGAGGGGTTTACAAGTTGGTGGATGTGACATTAGTTCCTCAAACACAGGGTAGGAAAAATTATGTCAAGTGTTTCTGGATGTCCTGATTTTGATCTGCTCTTTGACACCTGGAGGAATGTGATCCTGGGCTGAGGGGTGGGGGAGAAATGAGCATTACCTCACTCAGAGCTGCAGGAGCAGAAGCAAGGGACATGGTCCAGAAGCCAGGTCAATACAGCCCAGCTTTGTCTCTGTTTAGTGCCTGGAAAGACAACATGGGACCATTGCTCAAGGCTTTGAATGCCAAACAGCACCTTGCATACCTTTGAAAGCCATCACAACATTCCAAGCAAGGAAATGATGTTTGGTAGAGCTTTGGAATGAAGTAATGGTTAATTGGTGTGTTTATGAGGATCCTCTGCCAACCTAGTAGGATATAACAGTGCTAGATTCTCATTCAGATTGGATGACTTAGAATGTATGGGCTGGAACATGGCTGGATGGGTTTTTGACTCCACAGGTAATTAAAAATACCTGGAGTGGTAGAGAAGTGGTGGTCAGAACACTGGGTGACTTAACTTTTTGAATTCAACTAATATATCTGGAAAGATGTTGACTGATAAGACCTTGACATCTGTTTCTTTGTGTTGTGAAGATCACATGGAATCAAGTATGAAACTGTTTGATGAACTGTGATAAGTATACAAGGAGAAGGAGGGACTGTGCTCACACTTGGGCTTTAGGTCTGAGACCTATACTCACAAAGAGAGATTATCCAGTCATAAAGAAGAGAATCCTGTTCTTTAACACAAAATGGAGGAGCCTGGAAGACATTATATCAGGTGGAATAAACCAGTCAGGGAATGATAGTATCACATCTTATTTTTTTTTTCTCATATGGGCAGAAAAAGTCAATGTAATATAAGCAATCCCCAGAGATTGGGAAAGTATATGTGTGCTGGGAAGGATGGAAGGGGATGCTGAATTTTATCAGTGCATTGTGTATTACAGTATTGCAGTAGACAGCACGAACACGCAATGTAATATGTTAATCAAAACCAATCATTTTAAAAGGAGGTAGGTAATGGGTTTATAATAACACCTCAAGAGCAATAAACACAGGGGAATGGACATAGGGGCATTTATGGGTCCCTTGCTTGAAAGACTGTGTCCTTGTGGTTCAACATCCCATTCATCTTTTTTAGCTTTTAGGACTTCTGACTCTCTCATTTTAAAGACCACGAGTTCGTGAATGTCCAACAAATAGACATCTTTGCTTTCACAGAGTGTTTCCCCACCGAGAGCAGATAGAAAGCAAATGCATGGGAAGTACCAAGTATGGAGGAAAGTATGGGAAGTACCAAGTATGGAGGAAANATGGGAAGTACCAAGTATGGAGGAAAGTATGGGAAGTACCAAGTATGGAGGAAACAGAACAGATGCTCGGAGGCTAGTTGCTTATTTGGGAAGGGTGGTTAGGAAAGCTCTCTAATACAAGTTAAATAGCAGGTGAAGGAATAGTGAACTATGGGGTTATCCATTAGAGGATATATAAGATGTTGGGTGTGAGATATGTACGATCTCAGGCAGAGCGGCCATGAGCTGCTTCTACAGGTGGGAGGTTGGAGATGTTGAACTGGGACTGAAGGTGACTGAGCAACTGAAGTTGAGTGCAAATTTAGGATGCTGAGCTGGGAGTTCTGGGAAGGGCACACTAGCCAAGGCAGATTGGGGGCGCCAGCAATTGTGACAATAAGGCAAGTTGAAATTGAACAACTGTGTGTGTCTATGTTTTTCATCTGAGAACCCAATATTCTCTGGGTGGGAGCTGGTAGCATGGTCCGGTTGTGGATTTAAGGCAGGGTAGAAAAGTTACACCCAACAATAAGCTAATTCCATTAGAGGGGACTTGAGAGGTTGAGGATGAGAATGGTAGGCAGTTGTGTCTCTTTTATGTTTTGTGCATATCTGCTGGAATTGATTTGTCTTCCAGTTTTAACTTCTGCTCTAGTTGGTTGTTTTGTTTCCTGTGAGTCTTCCCCACAGGAATGTCTTGTGAAGTTCATCTGTAGAGACAGGTGAAGCTCATTACTGATTCTGTGGTGGGGGTGATCTGATGTTGACTAGGTGACACCGGGATCATGAGCAGAAGTGCACACGAATCACCAAGGGAACTTGTGGCGTCAAACCCCAGTAACATGTTGAACTGTGTGTAGTGGCTGGGGCTGGAGTCAGAACTCTAGTCCTTTGGGAGACTCTGGGCCAACTGAGTCAAAACCCCAGTCCCTCCAGAAACTCTGGGGCCCCTGTGGGCCAAGCTCTAGGCCTGTTGTGGGATTTAGGGCCACTGCAGTCACAACTCTGGTCCTGAAGTGGACTTTGGGACCACAAGAGTACAGAAATTGCAGATCCTCAACCAAAATAAATAGGACTTCTTTGAGCGATGGTCATGGTTTGAATATGAAATGTCCTTTGCAGACTTATGGGTCTGAACACTCGGTCCCCAGCTATTTTACTGTTTGGAGAAGTGATTTGACGTTTGGTAGATGAGGCCTAGAAGGTGGCAACAGGTCACTTGGAGGCTCTAGCTTGCCTTCTCTGCTTCCTGCATGCTGTGAAGTGAATAAGCCTCTTCTACATGCCACCCATGACCATGGCTGGTCTGCTGTGTTTCCCTCACCAAAATGGACCTTATGAAACCATTAAACAAATAAACCTTTTCTCTCAACTCTTTGTTTTTTTTTTTTTTTTTAAGATTTATTTATTTATTTTATGTGACTACACTATCCCTCCCTTCAGACACACCAGAAGAGGGCATCAGATCCCATTACAGATGGTCGTGAGCCACCACGTGGTTGCTGGGAGTTGAACTCAGAACCTCTGGAAGAGCAGTCAGTGCTCTTAACTGCTGAGCCATCTCTCCAGCCCTTCTCTCAACTCTTAAAAAGGATTTATTTTTTATTTTTATTTTTGTGAGACCCTGCATGTTTGTTCGTGTACCACGTGAATGCCTGGTGTCCACAGAAACCAGAAGAGGGCATTGGATCTCCAGGAACTGGAGTTACAGGTGTTTGTGAGCCATTGTGTGGGTGCTGGGGACAGAACCTGGTACTCTGAAAGAGCAGCACGTGTTCTTAACTGCTGAATCATCTCTCCTGCAACCCCCCCCCCCGGATGTGAAAAGTAACTACTGCAACTATTAAATTTTGGAAGAAAATTTTCACGTAGCCGCAGAAACTGAAATAGACGTCACTATCTGAAATTGGAATGCTCTGTGTTGGAAACTTAAGCTCGAGGCAGACCAAGGCTAGACTGGACTGTACAAGAGAGTGGGCAGAAGTGAGGCTGCTTTAGGGAGACTGGGAACTTGAGAGCCCTTGGGGAGGTTTTAGAGAGGACTGGAATGAAGTGGAGAAGTGTATGAAGGAGCTGGAGAAAAGCAGGTGAATATGCCAAATCGGAAGGCTCGGTGACATTCCCACCATGGTGATGTGACAAGCAGGGTGTGGCTATAATAAATTTCAGTAAGGTTCTTTCCAGGGAAAGGGTGTGAGGGGTCTGACTTCTTGCTGCTTACAGAAAAATATAGGGAAGAGATGAGCTAAGGAAGAGAGGGATGAGCTAAAGAAGGAATTGTTAAATATAAAGGAGCTGGGACTTGGTGGGGTTTGAAAATAAAACTTTCTATTTTCCAGTTCCTCCAGATGGCAAGACAATTCTAAAATTAAGAAAAGGCTGTGGAAGATCTAATCTATGGTCTTGTCAGGAAATTGTGGCATAACAGGAAGCTGAGAGGGTGATTGGAAGCCCTTACTCACCCAGACATGAGAGGATGTTTAGGGAGGGTCTGGAGTGGTGGCTCAGATGTTAAGAGCATGCATTGCTCTTTCAAAGGACCCTAGTTTATTTCCCAGAACCCAGGTCAGGTGGTTCATAAGCATGAGGTGCCTGTAGTTCCAGTGAGCTCCAACACCTCTGGCTTCTGTGGTTACCTGCACTCTTGTATACAGACACACACACAAACACACACACACACACACACACACACACACACACAAACACACACCACGAACACATAGACACACTTAAAATAATAAAAATAAATCTTAAAAATAGATGTTTAGGGAATAGCATGTGGGATGGCTAATCTTGGTTGTCAGCTTGACAAGCCTGGGAAGAGGGAACGAATCTCAATTGAAGAATTGCCTCTATCAAAGCAGCCTGCAGACACGTCTGTGAGTGCATTTACTTCATTGTTAATTAACATAGGAGGGACCAGATTACTGTGGGTACCATCTAAGCAGGTGAGTCTGGAGTGTGTAAGACAAATAGCTGATGTGAGGATGCTTATGAATGACTAGGATGGCAAGACATCCTCAAAGGTGCAGAAGGGACAGTGTCCTGGCAGTCACCAACAGTTCTCTAAGTGGACTTAAGGCCTTCTCAATATAAGGGAAATCACACCTGATACCGGAAACCTAGCCACCTACCCAGGATTAGGGAGCTCATGGTCTTAGAGGAGACCCTACTAGCACCACTTTTCCTAAGCCAGTATAAGACCTAACTGCATCCTAATTATTTAGTTTTATAACCACAGATAATTGTAGTTCTCAGCCCTTTGGGACCTAAGACCTAAGACCACTGGAAGACACAGATAGTTTCATTACAATTCATAACAGTATCAAAACTACAGCTATGATTTTTTTAAGATTTATTTATTTATTATATGTAAGTACACTGTAGTTGTCTTCAGACAATCCAGAAGAGGGCGTCAGATATTGTTACGGATGGTTATGAGCCACCATGTGGTTGCTGGGATTTGAACTCGGGACCTTCGGAAGAACAGTCGGGTGCTCTTACCCACTGAGCCATCTCACCAGCCCTACAGCTATGATTTTATGGTTAAAAAATAATTCTGTGCTTAGGAGTCACCACAAAATGAGGAACTGTATTAAAGGGTTTTGGCATTAGGAAGGTTGAGAACAATTGACTTAGTGGCTTGTTCCCCAAGGCTTGATCAGCCTGCTTCCTTCTACTACTCAGGACCACCAGCCCTTAGGGGTGGGGCACCACCCACAATGGGCAGGACCCTCCCACCTCAGTCAATCAAAAGATTATCCCACAGACTTGACAAAAGGATGATCTTAGGGGGGGCGTTTTCTCAATTAAGATTTTCTCTTCCCAGATATGTCTAGGTTTGTGTCACGTTGACAAAAAAACTAAACTAAAACAAGTAATTACATCTTTAAGGTTTATCCTTCTTAAATTAAATTTTTGTAATGAAGTTTATACTGGCTTCATTAAATGAATTTGGAAGTATTTCACTTTTTCATTTGGCAAGGAATGCTTTAAGGAATGTATCACTTTAAATCATATCGTAATCTCTAAACCAGTGGCGCATGCCTGCAATCTCTTCACTCAGGAACCTGAAGCATAATGATTGTGAGAGTGTCTCAAAAAGTCAAACCAAGGGGCTAGGGAGATGACTCCGATTGAAAGCTCTTGATGCCCCTCGGGAAGATCAGACATAGTTGCCAGCACCTATGTGGGGTGGTTCACAACTGCTTGTAACTCCGGCTCTAGGGATTAAACACCCTCTTCTGGCCTCTTTTGGGCACTAGCACAAATTGTGTGTGTGTGTGTGTGTGTGTGTGTGTATGTATACACACACAAATAAAATATAGTGTTGAAAAGGAGAAAGGCAGAACTGAAGTTTAAGGGTTTTTGAGTACATTATTATTACTTTTTGAAAAAAATCACCTTTCCATTCTCTTATTTTGTGATGGGGTATTTTGTGATTTGTTCCTGGCTCATTTGGCTTATTTATTTATTTCCCTAACATGATATTTTTATTGGTCATTTGGGAATTTCATACAATACATGTCTGAATTCATGAATATGCAGTGGCGGGGGTTAGTGTCAATGACCATGGCTCATAATACCACTAGAGAACATGGGGACATCCTTGGTTTGGGCAGCCAGACATCAGGGACCACATGGATATGCACGGGCTGTGCATAACTGGCCCTGCCCCTCACTAGGGCAGTGCTCTGGAGAGCTGGTCCCATCTCTCACCAGTGGCAGTGGCTGGTTCTGGTGGCAGGGGTGTGGGTGAGCCGACCCTGGAGGCATGAGTGTGGGAGAACCCTCCCTCTTGTCTGCATGGGTGGCATGAGTGCAGAGGTGATGGCCCTACCCCCATTCCTCAACACCTTCAGCAGTCAGGAAAGCTGCCCAGGGGGTCACAAGCTCAGGAGAGCTAGCCCTGCCCCTCACCAGCTGCAGCACTTTATCTGGACAGCATAGCAGAGCTGACCTGGGTTGCAGGAGTGCAGGTGAGTTAGCCTTGAGTGAGAGAGTCCAGGAGAGGTCGCTCCACCATTTGTCCTCCATGTGGTGGAGTGGGTGTAGGGTGATGCATTTTCCAGTGTCCTTGAAGAGTCGGGAGAATTGGTCCCAGGGTCATGAGATCAGGAAACCTAGCTCTACCCTTCCATGGGCTGTATAGCACTCCAGCAAGTGGACCCTGCACCTTGACTGGGAGTCCAGTGGAGCTGGCTCTGGAGGTGTGGGTGTGGTTGAGCCACCTGAGGGCATGAGAGTAGGAGGACTGTGCCTCTAGCTAGTGCAGTACTGGAGATCTTGCTCCAGTGATGTGGATAAGGGAGAGCTGGTGGGCTGACCAGCTCAACTACCACCCAGGGCTTAGATCTAAGGTTCCGAAGTGGCCCACCCCAATATCTATATATTCTGCGAATGGTTGGGGCTCGTGAAAGGGCCAGTTCTGATGCTCCAAATCTGTGGGATCTCCACGACACAGGGCAACAACAGGATAACTGGGAGGAGACTGGTGAGGATCCAGTATTGATAGTGTCACAGAAGCCAGAGATCTCCTATCAGACAAATGACTCATTGTCATGAACATTTGCAAGTGAAGACGTATGAACAGAGATACTGTGGGACACACTGTGACATACTAGAGGTCCCACGATGAGATATTTTCTATACTTTTTTTTTGTTTGCTTGTGTTTTATTTTGTGTGGGAGGCTTCAAGGGCAAAGGGCAGATATAAGGGGATGGGAAAAATGAAGGAACTGGGGTGCGTGATGTGACACTCACAAAGGATTAATAAAAAATTAAAAAAAACAAGCAAGCGCCGGGTGTGGTGGCTCATGCCTTTAATCCCAGCACTTGGGAGGCAGAGGCAAGCGGATTTCTGAGTTCGAGGCCAGCCTGGTCTACAGAGTGAGTTCCAGGACAGCCAGGGCTACACAGAGAAACCCTGTCTTGAAAATACCAAAAAAAAAAAAAAAAAAAAAAAAAACCCAACCAAGCAAGCCAACTAGCAAACAAACAAACAAAAAACAACCCCTCAAGCAAAAAACAACCCTCAAAACAAAAACAAAAAGAAAAAGCAACAAGAAATCTTTCAAGTCATTTACCAATTGTTTATTCATTAAAGTGAATTATAGCCGATGATTATGGCCTGGTAAGTGTTTACTTTAAAATATGTATTGAGATTTGTTTTGTGGGAGACTTTATAAAAAGCCATTTTTTTTTGTCTTTGAACTTGTACTAGGTACAAGTACTTGTCATTTGTACCTAGATCAAACGTCACCATAGATAAACTTAGGAAACATCTCTGAATCCATGGGTAGGAGAATTCAGAAGGAGGAAACACATGAAAGCTAAGGACACAAAAGAAGTGCACACACACATTCAAAAACAGAAAGCTCTCATTGAAAGAAAGATACAGATCTGTAGCTTGGAGGGTAACCTGCCGGGGACCAGCCCGAGTACGGGGTTCTTCTTTCTTGTCAGTTCTTCTTGAGGAAGCAGAGGGGGAAGATTGTAGGCCGACGGTAAGAGTTTGTCTTAAAAGAAATTTAGGGTTGCTGTATAATAAAAAGTTTCCTTATCTAAGTCTAAGTTACTGTGCTATTGTAGCTGACTGCCTTCTGTGTTCCTGGGGCCAGAGACTGCTGCAGTCTCAGGCACTTAGCACCTCCTCCTAAAACAGCAGGAGATTAAGTAAGGGATTCATTGCTAGAGCCTTTTACTTATTGTAGGGGGAAGTTTGGAGCAATAAACTTCTATTGAACCAGGAGAGGAGAATAACATTCACAGAAGGAAAAACTTTTACATAAGCGGATATGCGTAATCTCACATAAGTTCATATACAGATTCATACATGCTCATTTATTCATTTATACATTTCCATTCAAGCCCAATTGGGCATGCATTGTCACAATTACATTCACACACACACACACACACATGCATACGTTCTCACAATTACATACTCACAGACACACACACACATGCATACGTTCTCACAATTACATACTTACACACACATCCATACTAACATATGCATATGGAGCAAAAGACCAAGCACTGGTGTGGAAAGAACTCACTCATTCTGGATGAAAAATAAGCTCCAATCTTTATTACATAGGCAAAGAAAAGGCTTCTACCCTTTTAATGCTAAATGAATTAAACCTATGTTTGTAAGAAATAGCTTTGTTTCTTTTAATAAGACTAAGCCTGCCTTGTCCTTACCATGGGACCTGTCCTGTCCATGGTAAGGAGAAGCCTGCCGCTCCTTCTGCTCTCTGCAGCTTCTTCTTTCCTCTTTCCCTCTGCATTCTGCACATTGCTCTCTTAGTATTTTATGTTACCTATCATTTTTAAGTTATTCCACTCTGCATTCTCCTTCTAATCTAAAAAGTGTTCTGTCTAAAAACTTCTCCTCAGCTCACTTTCTCTCTCAGCTCAGTTCTTCTCACCTCCGTTCCTCTCCTCCTCAGTCCCTCAGTTCCCACTCTTCTCTTTGTCCTCCGCTTTTAGACATCATTCAGAATACATGATCACATGTTAAAAAGTTCATCACAGGTTCACACCGAAAATCAAATCATAAATTGAAATAGAAGTTTACAACAGAGAATGTTTACATGCATATCCATTAGGAGTAATTATCTAGCTAAACATCCATCACCTGTCTCAGCTCCACAGGTTCACTGAAGGTTAAAACCATAACTAAGTTATTAGTGAAGTTTTATATAGATAAACCCAGCCAATATTTTATCTTCTGTCCTAGCACCTATAATAAATTGTTAGTCCCCTTTTTATGACTTTTGGTTGATTGCTTTACAACCTCTTGGAATGTGTTCTGAGTAGGAGAAAGTCTGGTTATTATCTCAGAGCAATTAACTGGTGACACTTGGGAGACTGGCAGAGTTCTCATCACAGTTTTGACTATCAGAAAAGGACCTGGTAGCAGTCCCACTATGAATGAGCTTAATAATCACTGATATAATTTTAGGAATTCTTTTAGAATCATCATAAAGACTTAAGTCATCTATCTATATAGCATAACTATAAGACAGAACATCTTTGTGGATCTGCAGAGATCCACTCCAGAGGGGTGTGCTATTACTTAGTGATTATTATATATGTTTAATAATAACAGGAAAAGCATATTAATAGCAGGAATCTTTCCTAAAATGAATCCCTTACAGCCTTGCTTAATGAGGGCACACCTGTAGCAGATTATATAATCCAAAGCAGGCCATTTCAGGATGATCACCTGCTACTTATTAGCTTGTCTCATTATGGCTCCTGACAGGTACCCTGCTCCTTCACTTAGTGGGAGAAAGCATTTAGTAGGTATACTCATCTAAAACTCCTAGATCAATGACAACATTTTAGGGGTCCATGTAATAACAGTAAGTGACTTTCTGTTAGCAACTTTTGTCTCGGTAACAAAATGCCTGAGAAAACAATTTAAAAGAGGAAGAATTTATGTGACTCATGGTTTCAGGCTGCAGTAAGTTGGCTCCATTGCTTCTGGGCTCATGCAGTGTGAAGCAGAACTTCATGGTTGGCAGATGTGGTGAGCAAAATAGCCCACCTTATGGCGTAGAGGAGGCAGAGAGAGCCAGCAAGTCAAGGGTCTAGGGACAAGATACGCCTTTTGAAGCTATGTCCCAAGTGACTGGGTGCCTTACAACCAGGCACCTTCTTTTTCTCATAGTCCACAACCATTGCAAAAGGCTCAAAGAATTAGACTGATATTGAACTTGCTGTGTGCAGCTCTGGAGACTAGTGTACTGGCTCAACGGAGATGGTATAATGGTGCCATGGGCCAGAAAGTTATACCAGCGAATCCTATAACTAGCTTGAGTCACCTCTTAGAGACAATGTTATTTGCATATGTGATTCAGAACCATAGAAGTTTTGATAAAATATGCTAACCATCAAATGGGCTTAAGTGTAATGTTTCTGCGTCACACGCATACTGGCGCCATGTCTGCGTGGGCAGAAAACACCTTGGGGTGGGTTCGTACTGCAGAGCTAAACTTCCTGAAAATAGAGATGAGCTACAAGAAAGAATACTATTTATTAATTACACGCGGGAGAACCCAACCCTCTCCCGCATGTCCCATTGTCTCTGCTGAGTGTGTCTCTCAGTCCCAATGGCGCATGTCTCAATCTCTCAATGGTGCGTGGTCCGATCCTCAGCGGAGCTGTGTCCAGAAGGCCGGTCCAATCCAGTAGGTGTGACGACATTGGTGGTTGGTCCGGGCGACGAGTGGGCGTTGACAGTGGGTGGTCCGAGGACGCTGTGTTCTGGGACGTCCGGGGGAGCAACTCTTAGCGTGCCTGTAAGGGGCGCAATACAATGCTTAGAGGCTGGCGGGCGGGACCCAACACTTAAGTAGTTAGTGTAGGATATATGAAGATACAAAGAGGAAATAGTTGTGAATAATGAGCTGGGCAGTGTACGCTGTTTTCAGCCTTTGGTTAATGATGTACCACCAGCAAATGTTTATTGCAAATTGTAAAGTTTTTTTCCTTTACTCCTTTACTCCTCAATTTGAACTTTCAAGCAAAGAAAAAAAATTAAAGGACTTTCACCTCCATTCAACAATTTCCCTTCCATTATTTGTCTTTTAACTCAGGGGCACTCCTTTAGAAATGGCCTGTTCCAGTGCAAGACAAGAAGATGACTCTCGTTGTTTTCATGTGACAGAAAGCAAAGACACGCTCAAAGATGAACGGGGCACGCCAAACACACGCAGCAAGAGTGTGCACGCAGGGCGTTTATTGCGGCTCACTTTTCAGAGAAAAGCACTGCCAAGGAGCATCGCAAGGCAAGACTGGCAAGCAATACACTGGGTGTGACATGGGCCATGGGGATCTGTGGATGAGGATCCCAAGTAGTTATGAATGGAGGCAAAGAATGGAGGCCTCTGGTATCCCTCACGGATGTGGACCTCCCCTAAAAAGGGGGATTTAAACTTTGGTGTGGAAACTTCTTTTAATGGAAGACACCTGGAACAGTATAAGTTGTGAGCTTGCACACGTAATACTTTTTTCACCAAGGAAGAGTTTCTTAGATAACACACACTCTTGTCACTATCTACCTGTTTCACAAAATATATTCACTCTGTCTGGGAACAGAGCCCCCGAGATTTTGCTTGACCTGTCTTTGTTTCCCATGGTTACCATGAAATACTGGAGGCATGGTCATTTGTAAAGAAAAGAGGTTCATTTTGGTTCACAGTTCTGGAAGCTTGAGGTCAAGAGGGCTACATCTTGTTGACAGAATCCTGTGGTACCACGGGGGATTGTGCAGCATGAGACAAGGCGTACATGTGTAGCTGTCTAGTCTTTCACCCTCTTCCTACAAAGACTCCAGGATTTAGCATGTGAACATCTGTGTGTGCATGTGCGTCTGTGGATCTCTCTCTCTCTCTCTCTCTCTCTCTCTCTCTCTGAGTGTGTGCGTGTGCATAAATAGATGGCAAGTCCTAGGGATCTACCTGCCTCTGCCTACCCTGATCTGGGACTAAAACCATATGCCACCATGCCTGGTATTTTTATTCATGTGGGATCTAGGAATCGATCTCAATTCCTCATGTTTATGTGCGAGCACTCTACTGAGTGGCCATCTTTTCAACCCAGTTCCTAAAGCCTTAGTATCTTATAATGGAGATTAGATTTTTAACACAGGAAGCCCTGAGGTGGGGGTACTCAAACCATATTCAACCCTTATCAGTCTCTTTCTGGAAATACAAGTGGAAATGGAAGTTAAGCAGGACTTACTTCAATCTCTTTTAGTACGAGTCATCGTGAATAGAACTTGTTATTTATGTTTACTGACTGTAAATTTATCTTTGTTCTTGTCTTTACTGGTCCAGGTGATCCACATGTTGGATCACTGAGTCCCTTGTAAGCTTCCCAAAGACTGTTAACTTTCTTCATTTGTCGTCAAAATCAGGTGAAAGCAGGGCAAAACACCAGCGTTTGGGAGAAAGAAGCGGGTTGATCTCTGTGAGTTTGAGGCCAGCCTTGTCTAATGGCTTCCTGGCCAACCAGCATTACATTTTTTTAAAAATGTGCACAAGTGTGTGATGAGGTACCTTTTGTACATATCCCCATGGGACAAACACTATGTTCATCAGTTGGGTGATAAAAATGCTTTTATTTTTTCTGCCCTCTTGTGTGACAGAGCCCAACCTCTTTCTACTGATCAAGCTAGTTATCAAGACTAAATAGTGACCGAGTCACTTGTCTGGTTTCTTGGCTCTGGTTCTTGACATGATCAAGTAACAGAGGTAAATATTAATGGGCTCTTTTCTTTGATAGGATTGATCAGGATTCATTCATGGGGAAGGAAATAGGAATGATGTAGGTTTCTGAGAATGACAGCTCTGGGGCCACTCCTGTATCTCCTTTTCATTTCCTGGCTGCGTGTATTTTCTCTGTTGCAGAAGTAGTCACTATGTTATGGTTATTGCTTAGGGTTATAACTTTGTGTTGGATAAGGGCTCTGTACTCTCATATGGCATCTCCTGGGAGGTGCCTTACTGTGCTGTCAGGATGCTCCCTCGTTGCTCTGCAGTGCTGACATCTCCTGAATGGCAGAGTGAGATGGGACCAGTGGGGCCTATCTTCAAGTATTCACATTCCCCTTGTTGTCAATAGACTTTCTTGATGTGAGGCAAGGTTATATGAGATGTGGTTGAAGTGAACCAGTAAGTTTCCAGGCGATAGTGTTGATTAAGTCTCTGTAGGCTGTAAAGGCAAATTCATATTGTAATATGTACTGATATTTTGTCAAGATGAACCACTGCCTCTTCTAGAGTGGAAAGTGTCCAGTAAAATACATTTCCCACTAACTGTATGTTCTCCTTGAAGGAATGCGTCATGTGGGGCGGTGAATTTTGGATTCTGTTACTGATAGGATGGCTAATCTGCTGTACTAAGAGCTAGTTCATCTTTCTGGAGAGGAGCTTATTTTGCTGGGGTCCTTGTGTAGACTTCATCCCTGTCATTGTGGCCACATTGTTCATTATGCTGGCACTTTGGTGACAAATGACAGAAGTGGATGAAGTCAATTGGTTAATAGTCTAAGTAAGTGCTTGGCTCCTTTCCCTGGAGGATGCTCTGGTGGATGTGAACCTGATAAAATGATCCTCTTTCTTTGTATTTGCCTCCACAGGCCACCCTCATGTTAAGAAGCCTATAATTATAACAGCATTAAGGCCTGAGTTAGCAGTAGATTGGTGAGAATGTATGTCAATAGTATCTCTGTGTAATGTCAGGCCAGGTTTGTGACATTTCGAAGACTCTAACATTGTTTCTAACTTGATTAAATGGATCATGGATGCATTTTATTTTGTTTTTTTTTTTTTTTAGACATATGGTATCGATATGTTTCCCTAGGTAGCCTTGATTTCATAACCCCTTTGCCTCACCTTCCTTAAGTGTTGAGATTACAGGTGAATACCATCATGTAAGGCTAAAGATCATTTTAATTGAGGCATAGAATTTAGGGGACAGTCTCTGTAGGTTGGAGAGATGCATTTTAAGCCAGCAGATTGTTAGAAATGTTGATAAGAAACTCAAGAAATGGGTCAGGATTAGAGACTGACACATACCATAAGCCTTCTTATCGTACAACTCTTACATATGGGGAAATTTGTTACTGCTGCTCTAAGCCACTTACAACTTTCAAACTGCTAGAGCGTTGGAAACATGGGAGATTAAAAAACAAAAAGTAACAGCATAAGCATACCAGGAAACTCATTTAATCAGCTTTGAAATTTAGCTTCATAAGATAATGTAAACATTTCCTGTCATGAATGCTTAGTGCCTGTTCAGACTCTCAGATAGCTCCTGTCCCTCAGACAGCATCTGGGATTGTGGCATAAGGCGGTTTCTACGTCTTTATGGCTGGAGGAAGGCAAGATTCTCAATTTTGCATATTGTCCCAAGGCTCCTCTGGTTGCCATGGTGATGTCTTTTGCTAGTTGCTGTTCTCCCTGCAGCACTTAAATTGCTAGGATTTTTTCCTCTCAGTTATGATTCCTCACTTTCAAGGCCCCTTGGCTTTTGAGATCCCTGTACAGTCTGGCTGTGAGGTAGGGCCAGCTCAGGCTAGGGTTCTTCTCTGGAGTCTTGGTGCCTACTCTACACAAAAAGTTCAATTGGCAAGCTCCCTAGTTAGATGCTCTGGGGCTGATAGATGCCAGCTATGGGGACGCTCACTTTTAATTACCTTCTAATGACAAGGATCAGTTGTAAAACTTATTTTGATAACTTTTTGCTTATTTTCCTTTTGATTTGTTTAGTCTGTCATTTCCCACCCTTCCTCTAACAGATACACACACCAGGATGGTAGATTTTGATAATGGGGATGTTGTCAGACTCATCCACTGCAGAATCCCAAGCTATAAGGAAGTACCTGTCATACCGGTGGCCTCTAATCAGTCTTTGCTATATCAGTCAAGGGAGGAAGGATAAAAATAATGAATGAACTCTCTAGGGAAGAACATGTCAAGAGAGAATGAAATGAGTGTTCAGCTGGTTTGTACATCTACTTCTATTTTAAATGCGGAAGGCAGAACTGGCTCTAGGGAAGGAATTGAGAAGAGCTGTAATTCAAGAAGAACGTGAAGTTTTGGACCTGATATGTCTGTGAATCAAAGCAGTCATTGTTCCCCAAGCTCCGGAAACTGAGCAAGAATTAGCTGAATATGGTAAATTGATGTTATTAACTTTGGGAAAGTGATAGGAACCCAGAAGAGTGAAAATCTCATGGAATTAGGCCATGAAGGGAGAAAAGAATTGTGGCACCAGAATTGCATGAGTATGTGTGTGTGTGTGTGTGTGTGAGAGTGTGTGTGTGTGAGAGAGAGAGAGAGAGAGAGTATGAAAATGTGTGTGTGCGCATGTATATGTATGAGTATGTGTGTACATGAGAGTACATGAGTGTGTGTGTATGTGTGTGTGTAGTATATGAGTGAGTGAGTGAGATAGAGTGTGTTTTAAATGAAGGTTAGTGGTAAAGGGAAGAAGAAATTAGGATATATCCCTGGGCTCCTCAGGAACATGACTTTTCCCCTAAGACAGAGCAAAATTGGTGTGTTACATTTATATAGAGGAGGAAGGAGGAAGAGTGCAGGAGATGGGTTATGCATTAAGGACTCAGATTAGACCTGGGAATGGATGAGATTCACCTTAGGAAAATGGGAAGGACAGAACGCAGAGTCTGAGGCAGATAGGAAGAACATGAAGGGCTCAGGTTTTGCTCAGTTGCACTAGCAGTTGCAGCTTGTCTGCTCCTTATGCAGAGCCCTGTCACCACTGCCTTGCTTAACATATTGCTTCACAGAGCTTGGTTTCCCACAGCCTGCATTTCTTGTCCACCACCCTTGCTCTTACTTGATCACTGTGCATGGCTCTGCTCCCTGGAAGTGCCTTTCCAGAGGCTCTGAGGAAGAGAACATGTTAACCCTAATTGTTTAAAGCAGGTGGGAGATTTGTTTGAAGTCACATGTCTTTTCCATACTGAGAAATCATATTTAAGAGATGCCTGGGGACCCTAATATTCATTAGGATCAACATGGGGACTTCAGTAGATCACAGCTTCGACTCTATTTGTTATCCGGTATTCTGTAAATAATATGAATAAATCAAATAATACACCTCTAATATTCATTTGAATCTTAATGATACTGATGCATTATCAAATAAATTAGATCTGCTTAGTCTATTTCCTCTGAAAGCTGACATCAGACTGTATCAGTATTTTGTTTTAGAGTATCTTGTGATAATTAAGAGTTTGTAAGCTATATGCGAATAGCAGCTAGAGATGACTCAGTTGGTAAAGTGTTTGCCTTGTAAACACCACGACCCGATTTCTACCCTCAGAAGCCATGCAGAAAAAAAAGCTGGCATGCTAGCAGTCCCCGAGAGTCTCAGGGACAAAGAGGACGAGATAGGTAGGTAGATTCCTAGGGCTCACTGGCCAGACAATCATGCTTACTTAGCAAACCTCAGACCCGAGAAGACAAGCCTAAAGAGTGACAGCCATGGCTGTAAGCACGCACACACAACGGCACTTGAATCAGCACACACACAGTTGTATGCTAATGGAAAAAAGGCAGCAAAGAGGAGTCCATATTTGTTCTTTATTCTGAGTTTATGTATAGAGATTTTGTAAAATGTAGTGTTGGGCAAAAGCCATTACATATACAAGGTGATTTTTATTATCCTATTTTTTGTTGTTTGTTTTGTTTTCTTGCATGTTTGCCAGAGAGAGAGAGAGAGAGAGAGAGAGAGAGAGAGAGAGAGAGAGAGAGAGGAAGGAGGTGTGAAGTGGGGTGGGTGGGCTGGTCAGAATTGTTTGGGAGGAGTCCGGGCTGGGAAAACTGTGGTGAGACTATAACTATTTTCAACAGAAAATAAAAAGTTAATTTAACATTATATTAATAAAAGTTTGCATAACTGATTTAAGCTGTTTGATTCAATGCTATTCATTTTTTTATTAGTCAACTTCCATATGCATGTTTTGTGGAGATGTTGGGAATGTACATGCAAAAAAAGTGCAATCTTAGAGTATTAAGGGGTTTATGATCTAGCTATGGGAGGCAGGCATTGTAATAAAGTAAGTACAGTATATTGCATGGACTGAAAGGAGCCTTAAGCAGAGGATGGAGTAAGATCCACAGTGGTCCTTAAGCAGAGGATGGAGGAAGGCCCACAGTGGTCCTTAAGCAGAGGATGGAGGAAGGCCCACAGTGGTCCTTAAGCAGAGGAT
>NC_034596.1:55892602-55895895 GCF_900095145.1 Mus pahari
GAGGATGGAGGAAGGCCCACAGTGGTCCTTAAGCAGAGGATGGAGGAAGGCCCACAGTGGTCCTTAAGCAGAGGATGGAGGAAGGCCCACAGTGGCCCATGGAGCCACTTGTCCAGGGATGAGAGCCCAACTTGTGAAAGAAGCTTTTCTGTTTAAATGGTTCCTGAATACTGAAAGGCAAGGTGTTAATATTAATATAGCTATTAGTAGCCATGTATGGTGGTGCACGTGTCTTGGAGACAGAGGCAGTCCTTACTGTGAGTTTGAGGCCAGCCTGTTTTACACAGTGAATTCAAGGATACCCAGGTCTATATAGAGGGACCCTGTCTCACAAAAATGAAACAAAAATTAAAACAAAACAAAATGAAATAAAACTTTTAGGAAAAAAAGGTTGCTGCAGTGGGCCTTACACCCAATTGTTGGTTATGACTAGCATATGCATGCCAGTATTGCACCTTTAGGGCCTTCCTGCCTTGCTGGTCATTGCAATTCATAGGCATCAGAACTGGATAGGATTATTAATTTCTTCTCTTCTTCGTCAGCTTGCATAGTACTTTCTGGGAGAGAAATATTTCCTTGTATTAGAAACCTAGCTAACGACCCCAGGATGGGTCATGGATCTTAGAAGAGAACCTACTATGGACACTTTACCAGGCCAGCCTAATTTCCAACTAGACCTTAAAACTTATCCTTATGCCCATAGGTAAGCGTAGTTCTCGCTTCTCAGCAAATATGCTTCTGTTTATAGTACATGGAGATCAATGCAGAAAAACACAACTGGACACAACGTGGAGGCCAGTGGACTCTGGGGGGCTGAGTTCCAACTGACAAATCTACACCACAGATCCTGAATCTAAGGCCGAAAGAACATTGAGAAATTTGGGGAGAAAGAATTTAAGAGCAGCAGGACCAGGGGCTCTCCTGTGAGACTTCATCTTCTAGAAATGACTGCCTAAACAGGACCTGAACAATGACAATACCATTAGATGTGCTAGCACGGAAGTAGGGGAAGTCTCGTGGGGCCCAACTCCTAGACACAGACCTGTAGTCATCTAATGACTGCCGAGAGAGGAGAGATTAGAGCCATCTAATTGGTTTTTCAATACAAAGTGCTCACTCCTGAAGTCACATATGCATAAACAAGAGAAAATGATTCAGCAGAGTGTAGTTACATCTTTGCGAATGAATATATATATATATATATATATATATATATATATATATATATATGTAGCAATAATGGTCAAAGGAAAAAGCCACCAATTTGAGAGGGAGCCAGGTGTGGGAGGGGTTGGAAGGACTATAGGGAAGGGGAGAAGTGGCGAAACTATATTTTTATTAAAATATATTTAAAGAGAAAAGATTGCTGTTAGCATGGTTTCTGGGTCAGAGCAGTGCAGAAATCTTGAGAAGCGCTTCAGAGTCCCCGCAGGCCTTGGAATGGGGCTGTCCGTGCCAGTCTTATGCGGCTCTCTTGGGGGCCCAGGAAGAATGAGAAGCGGGGAGAAATCAGACATCACCATATGATGCTCAAATGGGCGAACCTGTGTTCCTATAGAAAGGAGGAATGCGTTAGTAAAGGACGAATTTAAGGTTCTTACCAGCAGTACTGTTTTACAAACACCAGCAGGTGGCAATGTGACCCCGTGGAAAAAGTTGGGCCCATCTTTTCTGAAAATTCCAAGCCTGTTAACGAGGGTCCTTTGGGTTAAAGATGGATAAGAAAAAGTGCTTTTGAAATTCTCCTCTGCACAAATCAGCCTTCCCTCGAATAAGGTGATGTCTGATTCCGCCCCCGCTTCTCATTCTTCCTGGACCCCAAGAGAGCCGCATAAGACTGGCACGGACACCCCTATTCCAAGTCCTGTGGGGACTCTGAAGCCCTTCTCAAGATTTCTGTGCTGCTCTGACCCAGAAACCATACTGAGCTCCCTGCTTGATGTCCACTAAAAGCTCTTTCACATAAAACATTCATGAGTGTAAATGCCTTCTGTGCAGATTTGGGAAAAGGATAGCGGCAGCGATTTCACAGCAGCGAGAAGCAGCCTCTAATGGACTACGCAGCCCCTCTGCTCTCCTGGTCCTAAGTCACCTGTCACCATGGAGTTTTACTACATTCTTCCATTTCAGTCTTCCTCTGATGTCTCCTCTATCCCTCTGCTCCACCAAGGAACTTAGATTCCTCTTTTTCCACCTCCTCCCTCACCTCACCTTTCTCTTCCTGGTCTTTTCTCAGTCCCCTCCTCTCTCCTTTCCTCTCTGTCTCTTCCTGCTTCTCTTCCCAAAGCCAAGGTGCTCTGTGGCAGAGGGCCCCATAGGTAGCACAGTCCTTCCTCTCTAGATGGCAGTGGACTTAGTTTATTACCTTGAAACACAAGCAAAACAGCTGTTTTCCATGTAATTAATGTTGTGTTTTATAAAAAAGAAAAAAAAAAAAGCCAGGGATGTTCGGTGGAGGCACGGTATGGTGTGTGTGTGTGTGTGTGTGTGTGTGTGTGTGTGTGTGTGTGTGTGCAGGGGGGTGCCTCTGCGGGCCCATGCTGAGGAATCCCTTCCCCCCCTTCCACCTAAGGTACCAGCCACACGCCCCTATTGTATAGAATAGAGTTTATTTAGGGCATGGGTAGCGGGGTTGAGAGGGTAGTAGAGACAGGCAGAGGGGCGGGGGGTGGTGGTGGAGGGGAGAGAGAGAGAGAGAGAGAGAGAGAGAGAGAGAGAGAGAGAGAGAGACTGGCCATGAAGGGGAGGCATGGGGAGAAAGGACAGAGAGGGACGAGGGTTGGAGAGGAAGATCAAGAGCAAGAGAGGGTGAGGAAGGGCAAGCAGCCCCCTTTGTAGTGAGTCCAGGCACACTTGGCTGATGCCAGGTAACTGTGGGGTGGAATCTGGAAGAAATGCCAACAGTTAATACTTTTATAAAGACTCTTCATCCACAACTGAAGTGCTGGTTGCTGCTAATGGCTGCAAGTATCTTTCTATCTATCTATCTTTCTTTCCTGTTTTTTTTTTTTTTTTTTAAGATATTTTCTTTATTTACATTTCAAATGTTATCCCCTTTCCTAGTTTCCCCTCTGAAAATCCCCTATCCCCTTCCCCCTCCCCCTGCTCTGGAACACACCCACTCCCATTCCTGATCCTGGCATTCCCCTATACTGGGGCATAGAACCTTCACAGGACCTAGGGCCTCTCCTTCCATTGATGACCGATTAGACAATCCTCTGTTACATATATAGCTAGAGCCACAATTTCCACCATGTGTTTTCTTTGATTGGTGGTATAGTTCCAAGGAGCTC
>NC_034596.1:55895906-55901895 GCF_900095145.1 Mus pahari
TTGTTTTGATTATTATGTGTCGGGAGGAATTTCTTTTCTGGTCCAGTCTATTTGGAGTTCTGTAGGCTTCTTGTATGTTCATGGGCATCTCTTTCTTTATGTTAGGGAAGTTTTTGTCTATAATTTTGTTGAAGATATTTACTGGCCCTTTAAGTTGAAAATCTTCATTCTCATCTATACCCATTATCCTTAGGTTTGNTCTTNTCCTTGTGTCCTGGATTTCCTGGATGTTTTGAGTTAAGATATTTTTGAATTTTCTTTGATTGTTGTGTTCATGCTTTCTATGGAATCTCCTGCTCCTGAGATTCTGTCTTCCATCTCTTGTATTCTGTTGCTGATGCTCACATCTATGGTTCCTGATTTCTTTATTAGGATTTGTATCTCCAGAGTTGTCTCCCTTTGTGATTTCTTTATTGTTTCTATTTCCATTTTTAGACCCTGGATGGTTTTGTTCAATTCTTTCACCTGTTTGGTAGTGTTTTCCTGTAACTCTTTAAGGGATTTTTATGTTTCCTCTTTAAGGGCTTCTAGCTGTTTACTTGTGTTTTCCTGTATTTCTTTAAAGGAGTTATTATTTCCTTCTTAAAGTCCTCCATCATCATCATGAGAAGTGACTTTAGATCCATATCTTGTTTTTCTGGTTTGATGGTATACCCAGGACTTGCTATGGTGGGAGAGTTTGGTCCTGATGATGCCAAATAACCTTGGTTTCTGTTGCTTCTGTTCTTACACTTGCCTCCTGCCATCTGATTATATCAATTGCTTGCTGCACTTAATATATCTGATTGGAGCCTGTCCTTCCTATAATCTTGGTTGATTCAGGACTCCTCAGAGTCCAGCTTTCTCTGTGATCCTGTGATTCCATGGGCTACTGTGAACCTGAGATTCTGGGTGTGTCAGAGTTCTTGGAGTCAAGCTTCCTCTGAGACCCTGAGATCCTGGTGTGAACAAGCTCCTGGGATCCTTGTTATCCTGGGATCCTTGAAACCTAAGATCCTCGGCATGTTACACCACCGGGCAATGGTGCCTCCTCTGGGGACCGTGAGACTGTCTGGTGTGTTCAAAACCAAGGTATACCAGCACCGATCAGAAGAAACTGGAGCCACTGGTCAGGCAGGGCTCCTGTGTCCTTGTTCCTGCTGTCACAGGCTCGTCACGACTGATTGTTCAACAGATGTTGTGTTCAACTCACCAGTGATCCTAAGATAGTGTGGAGAGTCCTCTGGGGACCATTGGACCATCCACTGATTTCGTGCCAAAGGTGACCTGGAGTTGGCACCAACCGGAAGGGGCAAGTATGTTTCTGAACTATGATGTTAGCATTTATTAAAGTTCTGCACCCTTCCCTACGTCTTCTGTGTGCCTCAAAAATGAGTCCAAATTCATTCACAGACCTGTTGCAACCCTCTAATTTGTACATCTCTATCATCGATACCATCTATATTTGTCTTTTCCTTCATGGTCCTTCAACTGTGTGACTTAAATGTAATCTTAAGATTTCTGTCAATTTGTAAATTGTGACTGTCTGCTACCAGGGATCTTCCCTTTGCTCCAATCTTTTATTTTAAAAATTTCAATATAAAGAAAGAAAATGGAATCTGTCACCTAGATTTTAGTCTTATTAGCATTGTGCTATATTTGCCTCATTCATGGAACCTACGTTTTGACTTATTAGAAAGGAGACTGCAAACATCATCAAATACTTATTCCTTGATGACTTTAGTGTGCACAAGTTACTGGCATTTAGTGACTGCTTTCAGTTTTTAAAAAAGATGTATTTTTTTTGTCTTTATTTGTATGTATGTGTACCTTCATGAGTTTATATGTGACATATTCCTGCAGGTGCCACAGAGGACAAAGGATACCATATCCCCTGGAACTTCAGTTAGAGGAGCTTTTGAGCCACCTGATTTGAGTACTGGGAACCAAGCCTGGATCCTCTGAAAGACCAGTGAGCACTCCTAACCCCTGAGCCATCTCTCCAGCCACTGTTTGTAACATTTATATTTGGAGAAATCCAAATCTTAAGTGTACTATTAGACATTAAAAAATGAATTTTAGGGGGCTGGAGACATGGCTCAGTAGTTAGAAGCACTGACTGTTCTTCTGAAGGTCCTGAGTTCAGGTCCCAGCAGCCATGTGGTGGCTCACAATCATCTGTAATGAGATCTGATGCCCTCTTCTGGTGTGTCTGAGGACAGCTACAGTAAACTCACATATAATAAATAAATCTTTTAAATATAAATGAATAAATTTACTTATCTATTCTTTGAGCACTTCATGCATATACAGTTTTCATTAGATCTAATCCCCCACAATCCCACCTTCTCCTAGAGGCCCCCACCCAAGCAACTTAGATATATTTTGACAAGGGGCTCCACCTGAGTTACCTGGACTGACCGGAGATATGAGCTGTAGATGTTTTTCATAGGATAGTTTCCTGATCTTTTGGCTAAGATCTAAGGTCAGAAATTTTTTTTTTTGTCAGAAAAATGTCGAACAGAAAGTTTATTTTATTCTTAATTTTTCTACACACCGAATTGTAGACATTTCTGGTTCTGGAGTGTGTGTGCCTGTTTACTTATTACATGAACCAGGACTTAGATGGGTTTTGTGTTATAGGTGAAGAAACCTATCTCAGATTAAGGTCTGTGCCTACCTTTTTGCTGTGTGATCCCAGTGCCATTACAAGTGAGCAGAAACACTCATAAGTGGAATGGCCGCCCATGAGTTAAGAGCAGAACAAGATCTTTTTTCCCCTTTTTTTATTTTTTATTTTTTTTTGGTGTGTATCTGAAAAACTGGGCATGCTTTATACCTCTGGCACTCAATAAATGTTTTCTGCCACCAGACAATCTGTCACAAAAAATGTACCGAGTTTATTTTACGGCTCTTGTACGTTCACCTATATAATCACAGGATGATCGAGGTCAGAACCATGGAGAGAGCACAGAGGCTCTATCTGCTGCATACATACCACTGGAGGCTTGAAACAGGGTTAAAGGTGGAGGGCACACTCCAGAGAACATTGCCAGCGTGCAGAGTGAAGAGAGGAAAAAGAGCAGCTAACTCACACAGAACAGCATCAAGCCTGAGTCCTCTCACCTGTGCTTGTGGACTTCAGACCCAGCACTTGAACATCCAGGGCACGTAAGTGCATGTAGACACACAGTATTCCTTGAAAATGTTTGTAAGGAAAAAAAATCTGGAAGTATATTTATAACAAAGTCTATCTAGCAAATAAAGCAGTGGCATGATACTTTATTAAGCTAAGTCTCCAGGATTTTATGCAAGTTTTAAAGTAGGGTATCAGGGAGCTGGGGAGCTGGCTGAGTGGTTAAGGACGCTTGCTGCTCTTGCAGAGGGCCTGGGTTCAGTTCCCTGTATTCACATGGTAGTTCAGTCACTTATAGCTCCAGTTCTCGGGAATCTATCGATTTTTTTTTTTCTGGATTCCTCAGTCACGAGGCATGTATGTGGTGAACAGACATACACACAGGCAAAACAGTCATATACACACAATAGATAAATACATTGATTTAAATTATGACACCAAATTTCAACACCCAAAATACTCACTTTGGTTGGTGTTTTTCTATTACAGTTACATTAATTCAAATATTCAGGTTCAAGCTACCTCTCAATTGTCACCTACCGAGCTGTAAATTTCCCTCAGAAGAATAGTGACAATAGAATTTTACTTGGTGTTCAGTTGTGGGGAATTAAATACAGTGTTTAAGTAAATACGCATTATGGAATATTTAGAGGCTTACAGAGTCCAGGTTGAACTTCTGGGATTAAGTCTTTCTAAAAAAATATTTACTGTCTCCTGAGAGGCTCTAACCAGCAGCACACTAAAGCAGATGCAGATACCCACGGCTAAACATTAGACAGTGGAAGTCAGGAACACTTATGGAAGAATGAGGAGAAAGACTGAAGTACAAGAAGGGGGTGAGAACCCCACAGGAAGGCCAATAGAGTCAACAAACCGGGACCCCTGAGAGCTCTCAGAGTCTAAGCCACCAACTGAAACTTATACACAGGCTGAACGAGGCCCCCAGCACTTATGTAGCAGACAGGCAACGTCTTCATGGCTTCCTTGTCTGGCCTCAGTGGGAGAGGACGTGCTCAATCTGGCAAGAGACTTGAAATCTCAGGGTTGGGGATACTCAGAAGAGAAGGAGAGGAGGGGATGGGGGAAGGACTCTGTGAGGGAGGGGCTGGGAGGGGGAGCAGCATTTGGGATGTAAATAAATAATAAATAAATAATAAATATAATTTACTTGTTTTATATGTATGTGTGTGTGCTGAGTGCATGTATGTCCATTATATGTGTAGGAGTCCACAGTGATCAGAAGAGGGTACCAGAGTTGCTAAACCTAGAGTTGCGGGTGTTGAGAATTGACCCAGGTCCTCTGGAAGAGCAGTAACTGCTCTTAAGTGCTGAGCCATCTCTCCTCTACCCACTGTACCCCTAGCCCACAGCTAGTACTGGTTCTTAAAGCCACTATCAAGTGATTATGCCTTTGCCACAGTCAGGGTGAGGTAGGTTAGAAAGGACAGCAGGACACTGCCAGCTTCTGCATTCTTGCAGAATAGAGAAGAGTCTAGCTAGTTAGGGGGACCCCCACTGCTGCTGCTCTGGCAGATGACACTGCCACAGTGCTGAGCCACAGCAGCCAAGGGAGCAAGGCAGTGGGAAGCAATCTTCAGCTTTTTAGCCCCAGCATAGTAGGAGTTAGAATTTATACCAAGTCTGGTATCTACTGGTAATATCTACCATTTCTTAAGAACACTTGCATGAAACAAAGTGATGGTCTCACTCTATAAAACACATCATTCAAGTCTTATAAATAATAAGCAGACCTTGGACCCAAACTCTACTGTCAGCCCCACAATATCCAGAGGTAGCTCCACTCCCAGGTGCTCCAATGAGCCCGGGATCAGAAGATCAGAGGTGAGGAGGACACAACACCTGTCCCCAACACCGGGAGTAACTGGGACCAGTAGGACCCAGGTAGGCAGGAACCCCGCCAGACCAGTGGCACTGGTTCCTTCCAGTCTGTCTGGGCCGGCACCCTGAGCAGACCTTGGGTGAAAACTCGGCAGCCAGCCCCACAATACCCAGAGGCAGCTCTACTCCCAGGTGCTCTAACTCACCCAGGATCAGAGGATCCCAGGATCCCAGGAGTTTGGTCACACCAGGATCTCAAGGTCCCAAAGGCAGCTTGACTACCAGGAGCTCAGACACACCCAGGATCTCAGGACCGCAGGATCCCAGAATCACAGGATCCTAGAGACAACTTGACTCAGAGGAGTTCTGACACAACCAGGATCACAGGAAGGACAGGCTCCAGTCAGACATAGCACTAGAGATAGCCAGATGGCAGGAGGCAAGTGTAAGAACATAAGCAACAGAAATCAAGGTTACTTGGCATCATCAGAACCCAATTCTCCCACCATAGCAAGTCCTGGATACCCCAACACACCAGAAAAGCAAGGTTCAGATATAAAAATCACTTCTCATGATGATGATAGAGGACATTAAGAAGGACATAAATAATTCTCTTAAAGAAATACAGGAGAACACAGGTAAACAGCTAGAAGCCCTTAAAGAGAAAACATAAAAATCCCTTAAAGAGTTACAGGAAAACACAATCAAACAGGCGAAGGAAAGGAACAAAACCATCCAGGATCTAAAAATGGAACTTGAAACAATAAAGAAATCACAAAGGGAGACAACACTGGAGTTAGAAAACCTAGGAAAGAGATCAGGAGTCATAGATGCAAGCATCACCAACAAAATACAAGAGATAGAAGAGAGAATCTCAGGTGCAGAAGATACAATAGAAAACATTGACACAACAGTCAAAGAAAACACATAAAGCAAAAAGCTCCTAACCCAAAACATCCAGGAAATCCAGGACACAATGAGAAGAACAAACCTAAGGATAATAGGTATAGAAGAGAGTGAAGATTCCGAACTTAA
>NC_034596.1:55902220-55903800 GCF_900095145.1 Mus pahari
ACCATAGATGGAGAAAACAAGATATTCCATGACAAAACCAAATTTACACAATATCTTTCCACAAATCTAGCCCTACAATGGATAATAAATGGAAAACACCAACACAAGGTGTGAAACTACACCTTAGGAAAAGCAAGAAAGTAATCTTTCAACACACCCACACAAACATAATTCCACCTCTAAGAAGAAAATTAACAGGAAGTAGCAATCATGGTTAATATTAAAATTAATATTACCAACATATCCCAATCAATTGAAATAAAAAAATATGAGGAATTAGAAATTTGTTGGCTGTCATCCCGTGGTCTCTCTAATTTGATAATGGGAGAAATATGTCCAATATGGTACAATCCATATACACTTTCTGCTTGTTTGTACATGACAGGGTCTTGCTGTGTGCCCCATAATGGTTTTGAAATCATGCTTCTCCTATCTTAGCCTCTCTATTAGTAGGATTTTTTTATTTGATGTTTTTACACTATACTATGGTTTTCAGAACAGCTTACATATTTCAAAATTATTTATACAGCCAAAAGAAATGTAGACAATTAATTTGGGAGGTGGCTTGTAAGAGAACAGCAAAGAGTGAGACTGAAGGCTTTGCTCGATATTTATAATTATTGTATCAATTTTGAGAAGAGGGCTTTATAAGTTACTCTTATTCTGAGATGAATACTTTTCAAAATCATCACAACCAATGAACCAGACTCTTACTCTCACCTAACGTCTGTGCCACCCTCCAAGCAGAACCATTCTTCATTGAAACAGTTGATGAATGACTTCATGGATAGACCATCTTAATACACACGTCATTTCTTAAAAGAATGTAACCTGTTCCCTGCGGGCTGAGAATGATGACAATCACTCAAGTCAAATAGCTTTGACTGTAGAAGGAAATCTGTATCCAAAAATCGTGCCTACAATTCATTCTTGGCCCAGCAGAACTGTCAACTCTTATCTTATCTACTATGGAGGTAAGATTCTTTGGTGATGTGAGGGACATTCAAGTACAGCTGTTTTACAATGAACTCCAATGTCCAAAAACTGTTCTTATTTTGTGTATGTTCCACAGTAAGAGTCAAGATTTTAAGCTCTACTAAAAACAAAACAAATGAACAAAAAGACTTTATCTATTTATGTTCATTAAAAAATTAATAGTGATATATTATTCTAAAATATACAGTTAATATATTTGGAGTTATTTAGAATTTATATTGAGAAAATGTATGGATTTTCAGTATTGCTGTAGACAAACATCTACATAAGACTGTTTAAATGATTGTTGTTTTATATCAAACAACTTTTTTTGATTTTTTTAATTACATACTTTCTTTATTTACATTTCAAATGCTATCCCGAAAGTTCCCTATACCCTCCCCCAGCCCCTGATCCCCTACCCACCCACTCCCACTTCTTCTTCTTTTTTTAAATCAATAATAGCTGTATTTTATAGGTGCCTATTATAGATCTGTGAAAACTCCCTGAATTTTTCTTCTTCTTCTTCTTCTTCTTCTTCTTCTTCTTCTTCTTCTTCTTCTTCTTCTTCTTCTTCTTCTTCTTCTTCTTCTTCTTCTTCTTCT
>NC_034596.1:55908396-55919272 GCF_900095145.1 Mus pahari
AGTGGGTGGGTAGGGGAGCAGGGGCGGGGGTGGGGTATAGGGAACTTTTGGGATAGCATTTGAAATGTAAATAAAGAAAATAATAATAAATAAATTTAGAAAAAAAGAAATATCATTCTATTATTAAATTTACAGAAGGATAGGAATATATTTGCATAGGAAATATGATATATAATGTAATTTGCATAGGTAATGAGTTTAATTTTGGATGTTTCAAGTGAAAATACTAGTGGGACTCAATAGAAATGTCCAACAAATCTGGAAATGTTGTCAGAAGAAAAGAAAGAACTCAAAGCATAGATTTACAATCCATTCACTTTGAGCAGTAGTCTGTGATCTATTTTCACATTAGTTGAACTCAAAGAGCTTTAAAACAAAACAGAACAAAACAACAAAACCAAACAAACAAAAAAAGAGGCCTAAATCCAGAGGTTCTGATTTAATTGAGAGGATCCTAGACAGTTTTTTTAAATTGGCAGGACTGATTGTGTGTGTGTGTGTGTGTGTGTGTGTGTGTGTACACGTGCATGCATGTGTGTTGGGGGGATAGAGGTTGTATATTTTATAAAGCTTTCTAGGTGATTCTAACATACACACAACCAGAGTTGGTAACTGCTGACAAGTAGTTCATGAGTCATGGAGCAGAAAAAGATTTAAAAAGGAGATTACACTGTAGAGGAAAAGTTAATGATAGATCCTTTTGCAATACTGACATTCAAGGGATAGAAAGATCAGACAGCAGGAGGTCTGATAGGTAGGAAGAGAGATAAAAGCCTGAGAGGTGAGAAATCAGCAGTGAGCAGTTGCTGTCCTGTGCTCAGAGAGTAGAGGATACCCCTGACAGAAATGTACAGAGCCTGGGATGGGAGAGCTCAGAGATCTACTCTCATCTCTTTTTGTATGTGCACACTCACTGTTCTAATAGAGTTACAGGGACACAGCTAAATAGAAGGGGCTCATAGGTTGGGAAAGTGGCTAGAGAGGCATCTTTACTGAAGTGTAACCAGAAATATGAGCAAAACCATTAGAGAATTTAGATGAAGTTGAGTTTTGGAGTTCAAAAATGACAGAAATGTTTGTTGATCTCATTCAGTTCTGTATGAGGACTAAGCTTTGAGGGCACTCCTAAAGCAGCATTGCTGTGAGAAGCTGATTGTGGTAGGGGTCAGGGTTAGACAGCGGATTAGTGTGTTTTCATGTGTAAGATTCAATCAGCTACATTGTGCCAAGACTTGAAAAGAATAGACCTGAGCAGGATTCAGGAGCCTGTAATGGATGTGGGTCATGGTGTAGCAGTGTAGACTTGGGGTGTGATGAAGAGCCCCAAAATTATAGATACTGGGGAGAATTGGGAAGAATAGCAGGTATGTTTTGTGATGCTGAGACAGGAGTTAATTCCTCCAGGAAATAAGGGGTCCATGGTGAATCAACCTATGAAATGAGAGAGATAGAGAGAGAGAGAGAGAGAGAGAGAGAGAGAGAGAGAGAGAGAGAGAGAGAGAGAGAGAGAGAAANGAGAGAGAGAGAGAGAGAAATGGTAACGTAAGATCACTTCCCTGATTGGAAGGCAAATGAAAGTACAAGCAAAGTGTATGTAGACTCTGTGTAGGCTTGACTCAAAATGTACTTGAAAAATAACCAACCTCAGTAAAGATTGCCTCATTCCTTATCTCCTGCCACGGCAAGTCCAGTGAAAGGTCCCTAGACAAAGAGCCTCTCTTGAGGCCCCTTCCCCTTGGTGTTCTCGCTGCTTCCCTAATAGGATCACTTTGCTCCAGTTGAATCCAGTCAGGCTGCTCACTCCTTTTCCTTGGCACTAAACAATGGACTTAGGGAAGCTGCTGACACTCCAGTTCCCATTGGAGCCAAGCCAGGTTCTGCTGTTCTCAAAGGCCTCACGTCAGCGGAGCTTCAAAGGTAAGGATGGCCTTGAAGGATATTAAAAAATATCTGGTAGTGGAAGTGGGGAGGGGAGCAATTCAGCATCCTGTTGAGAAGGCTAGACTGACTCCATGACAGGCTTCACATTGGCACTTCAGGAGACTAGGCCTAAATCTCTGTTTCCAAGAACCAGGCAAGTCCAGGCCTCGGAAGCTGCCTGCCACCTGCTCTGAGGCAAGGACAATGGGTCAGCAGCCATTTCCAGATTTAACCAGCAACAGTTTCCAGCCCTCCAGACCACAGCAATGGTTCTGGAATGCCCCTAGAGATAGAGCCAAGAGTAAAATAGAGGCCACCTATCCCTCATAGGAATTCCCCTAATGTACTTTAAATTGACCTTGTGAGCTCATTTTGGGGTCTCTCTATCTTTGTAGATGATAGACCCCAACATGCTGGACTTCTACAGAATAAAACACTCTTTGCATTTACATACTATTCCAGTCTGGAATATCATTCTTCAGTGAATCATAAACCCTTACACCATCTCCTGCTTCATGGATCCTAAGGTAAGAGGAGATGGAACTTTTGTTCTTCCACAGGCTCTTGACACCTAATTTCTCTTAGAATTAAGTTTGGATAGCAATTCTTTATTTGTTGTTCCATTTTCGGCGAAGCAGCGCTAGCAACAAAGAAGTATACAGTGTTTGAGACCCACTGCTTTGTAGGAATCAAATGAGACTCGGTGTTGAGAGAGCTATGAAAGAACAAACTGCCCCTGTTATCTTTTTTATTATTAAAGCACATGAAAAGTAAGGTGAAGTCTTTGGAACTGATGACACTAAGTGATATTTTATAGGCAAATGTGCTTTTAGTAAAAAATGAAATTAACATTGTTATGCCAATTATTAAGTTACTTGGTTCTAAGCCTGCCCACCCCAATTATTTTGTGCTCCAAGGGTTGGAGTCTATAGACACCATCCTGGATTTTGTCATGTCGGACTTTGCCAGCAGGAGGTATAGGAGAGACGTTGGGAAGTGGGAGAAGAGAGAAGGAGCCTGATCTTTCCTGTGGACTTCCAGCTTTCTTCCTGTCCTCTCTGTGTTCCCATGAGCCTCAGCCCAGAGACGTTACTAACCAGCCATGGTTCCTTCTCTTCTTGGGTATCTGGAAACCAGGGTGATAAATTTCCAGGACAAGCAGAGAGAAGTTTACCAGGTACAATAGCCTCAGGCTCCAGCGGCTTGCAGAGGTTTACATCAGAGCTCTGGCTCGACAATACCACAGTTGCCACAACTGCAGCAGGGACCTAGGACCCTGGCCCCATGGTGGCTACCCAAACCTCTTTACTCCTTTTCTAAGAGCTGTAACACTAGAGTTCTGCTGATCCCATTCATCCTGGATTCTACTTTATCTCTTTTGTCCTGGTGTGCAGTGGCATCTGAGAGAAGAGGCAAATTGTGGACATTACCAGTTTAGGATTTTTGCATTGTCCACTCCTAGCCCGGGTACTGGTGGTGTCTAGACACCCTAGGAGGAATGGTAGAACCTGGAACCACAGAGATCCATCTGCTTCTCAGATCTGGCATTAAATGATCACATCCTCAACACTCTACAGTGTTCCCTCTTTAGAGGTCTCAATCCCCATGGATTCCCCTCCACCTTTTAAGGGGTTTAAAACCTTTCCTTTACTCTTCTAACTCTAATGGGGGTAGGTACTTCCAGTAGTTATGAAATCTATGGAATGCTAGAGTGCTTTACACATCTAGATATTGTTTTCTATTGAATCCCCTTGGTTCTACTGACTGTCAACTGTGAAGGGTCAGAGACGCAGCTCTACATTATCACCCTCAGCAGCCTGAGAAGTTCCTATAGTCTTTTAGGCATCTCGACTCAGGACTGATGATTTCAACAAAGACAAGAATTTCAGGAAAACCAGTACGAAGTGGAGTTGGAGATTTTATTAGAGATATTTTAATATAGACTTTAATTGTCTTAGCATTGGCCACATACACAACTTTGGTGGCTCTCAAGTTACATCCCAAGGAACTGCTGAAATTCCCGTTCTCCATCCTTTTTATATACATGAGATTATGGGGTTGCTTCAGAAGTCTCTTGGATGGAAGCACAGTCTGGTAAGGTAAACTAGGCGTTAATAAGTAGCACAAGAACTCCAGGGCAGTGCCTTGGAGTTTCTGGTACAATTCCTAGAAAACTTTCAGGCATACATTGGGAAATGGAGAAAGGCACTCTTCAGTCACTGCCTATGCTGGAATCCTTGTTTTCTACTGGAGAGAGGCTTCAGCCAGACTCAGGGGTGAGGGACTCCTTTCAATCTCATGTCCCTATCATTTTCTCTGTATTTTTATCCTGCCTCAGCTAAAATGAGTTTTTCATCCTTATTGAGATTACACTGATACAATTACCAAATTGATTGGAAAAAATTAGATAATTTAAAGTCATATTTTAACTATACATACTATGTAGTATACACCATTATTTTTCAGAGAATAGCAATGGCATGTGTTCCTCAGACTAATTATAAAATAAATAACAATAGAAATTAACTGAGATGGCTCTCTGCTCAACCCTGTTCCAGAGACAACCACATCTTCTTGTGTAGTCTCGTCTCATAGACAAAATGGTGAAGGTTGATGTGAACAGATTTGGCTGTATTGGGCACCTGGTTACTGGGGCAGCCATCTGCTCTGCACTTGGCAAAGTGGAGATTGTTGCCATCAACGACCCCTTCATTGACCTCAACTACATGGTCTACATGTTCCAGCATGACTCCACCCATGGCAAATTCAACAGCACAGTCAAGGCTGAGAATGGGAAGCTTGTCATCAATGGGAAGTCCATCAGCATCTTCCAGGAGCGAGATCCTGCTATCATCAAATGGGGTGATGCTGGTGCTGAGTATGTTGTGGAATCTATTAGCATCCTCACCACCATGGAGAAGGCTGGGGCACACTTGAAGGGTGGGGCCAGAAGGGTCATCATCTCTGCCCCTTCTGATGATGCCCCCATGTTTGTGATGGGTGTGAACTACAAGAAATATGACAACTCACTCAAGATTGTCAGCAATACATCCTGCACCACCAACTGCTTAGCCCCCTGGCCAAGGTCATCCATGAAAACTTGTCATAGTGGAAGGGCTCATGACCATGGTCCATTCCATCACTGCCACTCAGAAGACTGTGGATGGTCCCTCTGGAAAGTTGTGGTGTGATGGCCATGGGGCTGCCCAGAACATCATCCCTGCATCCAACTGTGCTGCCAAGGCTGTGGACAAGGTCATCCCAGAGCTGAACGGGAATCTCACTGGCATGGCCTTCTGTGTTTCTGCCCCCAATGTATCCATTGTGGATCTGTCATGCCACCTGGAGAAGCCTGCCAAGTATGATGACATCTAGAAGGTAGTGAAGCAGGCATCTGAGGGTCCACTGAAGGGATTCCTGGGCTACACTGAGGACCAGCTTGTCTCCTGTGACTTCAACAGCAACTCTACTCTTCTACCTTTGATGCTGGGACTGGCATTGCTCTCAATGACAACTTTGTAAGCTCATTTCCTGGTGTGACAATGAATATGGCTACAGCAACAGGGTGGTAAACCTGATGGCCTACACGGCCTCCAAGGAGTTATAAACCCTGGACCAACCACCCCAGTAAGGACATTTGAGAGCAAGAGAGAGGCCCTCAGTTACTGAGGAGTCCCTATCCCAACTCAGCCCCCAACACTGAGCATCTCCCTCACAATTTCCACCCCAGACCCCCATAATAACAGGGGGGGTGTCTAGGGAGCCCTCACTACTCTCTTGAATACCATCAATAAAGTTCGCTGCACCCACAAAAACAAACAAAATTAATAATTGAGGTTAGATTCATGAAAACCTTCAGCTTTGTCTTCATTCCTTTCATTTGGCTGAGGACTGATGAGAACTTCATCAGTGTCTTGCTGCTCTGTGGAAAGTCAGCTGGGGACCATCTACTTCATAAAAACCATCAGACTTTAAATTAAAATGTTTCATTTCAGCCTGGACTCACAAGTTGAACTGATATAATTCACATTTCTGAGCTCTGCATCTCCAGGCTAAGTTCTGAGTTTGCCTCTGAGAGCTGCAGTGTAAGTGCCAATCACAATACCTCAGCTTGGATTGGTCAACTTGAAAATCTCTGAGATGACATTGTTCCTTTGGTATGAGACTTTTACTATGTAAGATGGAAAACTTCAGTGTGGTTAAAATGTGCTTCCAGCCTTTATCATGTGTAAATCTACAAAGTGAGATGTGAGTTATCACATGAAGGTCTCATGTAGAAGAAGCCCATGTAGAAAGAACTCCTTCCTTGAACTTTGCTGATGCTGGAGATGCTGGTCAAGTCAGGACATCAAATGAAGCAGTTCTGTGTAAACATGGAGGTCCAAAGGCAGTCTGCCTATTTATTGAAATTAACCAGTGAAACATAGAGATATTAAAACAACAACAACAACAACAACAACCCTACCTCAATAACCACCTTTGCATTCTATCTAGTTTGCCTAACACAGTTTATTTCTTCTAAGTCATGGCACATAATCTTGTCTGTGCTTTTCTAGGAACACATCTTTGTGATCCAGAGCCTCTTCCTGTAGGTCTATAAGTTGTTTGTCCTTGAACTACTAAACTAGCAATGCTTAGTTCTGAATGTCTAAATTATATGGTCTCAGGAGTTGATCTAGCCCAGGCATGTCTTCATAATAGTCTAATTTATAGGGCAATATTATGCATGATTCAGATTAATACCAATATAGGTGTGGAGATGGAGGCAATCCCTCAAAAAGGTTCCCTCATCCCAGATGACTCCAGTTTGTGTCAAGCTGACCCAAACTAACCAGCACATGATCTAAGAGCTCACTGTATTTTTCTGTTGCTATGATAAAAACCACACAACTAGAATTACTTAAGAAAGGGTTTATTTTGGCTTATGGGTCTATAGAGAGTCCGTAATGGAAGAAGCAGCACGGCAATAGAAGAGGGAAGCTGGCTGACTGCATTTCAACCGCACAGAGTATGCAGAGAGACCAACCTGGAAAGTTAGATGAGGTCACAAAACTTCAAAGTCCATTGCTAGTAATGTAGTTCTTCAGACAAGACACTGCCTTCTAAAGGTTCCATAATCTCTCCAAACAGCAACACCAACTGAGGACCATGAATGTAAATACATGAGCCTATGACGGGGGCAATTCTCATTGAATCTCCAATACTTACCTAAGTTATTTTTGAATTGCTTAATGCATCCTTTCAATTTTAGTGGTTTAAAACATTAATTGAAGTACAGAGCTATTGACTTTTCTGTATTTATTAATGAAATCAGTAGTGTTCTATAGTTTTTTATGAATCTTTCTTTGTCTGAGCATATCACTTTGAATAATGTTTATTTAAATCAAAGATTATTGATCTTTTCAGGACTTGGCTCCATCTTGCCATTAGCCTAAATTTAGACACATGTCAAATAGGCTGTCTTAAATACATGTAACTATAAAAAGTCAATGCTTTTAGTTATTTCTTTTTACTACTTTATAAAGCTCGTCAATATTTGCTAGAAAACTCCATAAATTATCTTTGGTGATGTAAACATAATAAAAATTTTGTTAATTTGTCACAAAGGGGCAGAGATGTGTGGGGCAAGTGGACTGTGCTACCAGACAAAAGAACTGTTAAGGTTGGGTGAGCTCAGACCCCGTGAATTTCAGAATTGAGAATGGTAGGAGTGGAGCCATTTCCTACCTACTCTGGAACTTGTAACCATGACACTCCACTGAGAGGGCCATGACAATCAGTTACATAGCATAACACCCAGAGTCCGTCTCCATGCAAATAGAGCATCACTAATATCTCAAACTAAGCTAATAGGAAACATCCATCCCTAAATCCCACCCTACTCCTCAATGGTTATATAGTGCCTGCTCCCATGGAATAAAGCGCAGAAGTTATTTAACTGATGAATGTTTGAGGGTAGCTGTGGGAGGCACAGGCAGGTGGATCTCTGTAGGTTCATTGACAGACTGGTCTACAGAGTAAATTACAGGACAGGCAGGGCTACACAGTGAAAATCTGTCTCAAAAGAAAATCATTATTTGTTCTTATTTGATAAGTATGTGTAAAAATTGTTGGCCATCATTTCAATAGTGTAATGGCCAAAGAGAGAGCTACAGTGTCTTTTAAGAATATCTTTACCACTGACAGGCAGGATATATATATATATATATATATATATATATAAGCAGCAAGAGATAGTTTATTCTGGATCCAAATGTGAGTGACTACCATCTTGGAACACAGATTTAGGCTATCTCAAATTTCATGTTCCAATGTGTTTAGCAATTTAATGAAGTTTATTATATTAACAGAGCAAAAAAGTTGTAAGTTAAGGCATAGGACAAGGTTGTAGGGGATTGAAGGTGAACAAATGTCTACTATGGAGATATCAATGCCTTGGTGGGTGGGTAGGCGGGTTATAGAACGTGAGGAAATCTCTGCTGTATGTTTCAGATTCTATTTGATGCCATTTTTAGCTTGAGTTGGTGGTAGATAGGATTGGTTTGTATATTCTAAAGGAATTGCCATATAGTTACAAGGATATTAGGTTCCATAGAGAGGCAGACAATGAATGGCCATGGAAAGGGGCTAAAGATGGTCCAGATAATTTATAATTAGGCTACGGATCTGCAATATTTTGTTGATGCAAAATCACAATTCTCACCTCAACAGTGACAAGAAATAATTTACCCTGTAGCCAGAATATGAGTGACCTAGAACACAGATTCAATGTACCTCAAATTCTGTGTTACAGCAAGTTGGCAGGGGATGACATGGAGATCAGTGTCAAGGAGTTACAGACCATCTTGAACAGGTTCATTAGCAAACACAAAGACCTGCGCACTAACGGCTTCAGCCTGGAATCGTGCCGCAGCATGGTGAACCTCATGGATCGAGATGGGAACGGGAAGCTGGGTCTGGTGGAGTTCAACATCCTGTGGAACCGCATCCGAAATTACCTGACCATCTTCCGGAAGTTTGACCTGGACAAGTCCGGCAGCATGAGTGCCTACGAGATGAGGATGGCCATTGAGGCTGCAGGCTTCAAGCTTAACAAGAAGCTACATGAACTCATTATCACCCGCTACTCGGAGCCTGACCTGGCTGTGGACTTCGACAACTTTGTGTGCTGCCTTGTGCGGCTGGAGACCATGTTCCGGTTTTTCAAAATTCTGGACACAGACCTGGATGGTGTTGTGACCTTTGATCTATTTAAGTGGCTCCAGCTGACTATGTTTGCCTGAAGTGGGGATTCGCTCCGCTCCGGTTGCCTTTGTTCTTCCTTTCTTCCTCCGTCAAGCCACGCCTCCCCGCCCCCCCACCAGTTGCTGGCACCCTTATCCTTCTGTCCCCCTTGTCCTCCTGTCCTTTCACCTCCCCACTACCTCTGTTCGACTGCTCTGGGCAGAGTCGCGGGGGCCCTCCCTGCCCCTGTAGTCAAGGGCTCAGAATGGGCACCCTGANCCCTGCTCAGGGCTAAGAACAGGAAGGCAGCTCCCAGCTCATCCCTGCCTCTGGGGCAGGGGCAGGGGCAGGCATCCCTGCCCCCTCCCCCTCGCTGCTACTGTCCGGATGTGTGTCTTGCCTAATCTGTGGAGGCTCTAACCCTGTCATCCCCCAGAGCTGCAGACTTCATAACCACTAGCTAGCTCCTTGTCTGCACCCGGGTGTTGAAGGCCTCACTTTTATGAATTAGCATTATTAAGCAATATTAATATATATGATTTGAGCGGATAAACCAAACAGCAGACCACGCCAAGGTGATTCCACGTGAGAGGTTTATTAAGCAGGGATGGGGAGCGGTAAAGTGGGTAGAAGAGTAGGGAAGAGAGAAGGGGGGAAAAGAAGAAGAGAAGAGAGCGGGGGCGAAGAGAGGAGGAGAAGAGGAAGAGGAGGGGGTGATCTCCTAATTTATATGGAGAATGACATCACGCCAATGAGGGTGGGGACTGAACCAGGTGAGTTGTGGGATTGAGGGTCGTTGTCCTGGCAACGCAGGTCTCNTGTCACATGGTTGGGCCAGGCCTTGGAGTGTCCTGGTGCTAACACTCACCTCACGGTGAGAGCCCCACAGCCAGACTCACCTTCCTGTGCCTTCTGTGCAGCAGCCAAGATCCCTCTGCAAACCAAACTCCACCTCTCCTGGCCCTTGTGCCCACCAGGAACTTCCTGGCCCGGAGGGTGCTCAGACCCTCCCTATCCCCGCCCCCTTCCTCTCTTTTTTATATACTGGTCATTTTCAAGGGATTAATGTACTGGTTATGAAGGACCAGGAGCTGGGGGTGGGATGGGGAGGTCCCATGTTTCAATGCAGTGAGAAAATAAAATGAAAGGCTGTAAAAAAAAAAAAATTCTGTGTTACAATGTGATAACAGTCTTATAAACTTTTTATAGTAACAGAAAAAAGAAAATCATAAAATAAAAATACCTTTAAATATACCATTAGAAACATTAGGAAGGCATGTTATAGAAAAAAGTTGGGAATCTCAACAATAGGCCTCTGTAATATGTGATGACATCTTTAGCCTTTTGGTTGGTGCAAGCCAGGTGGTCTGTTTGTATATTTTAAAGGATTCACTCATCATAAAGATGTTAGGTCACATGCAGAGGTGAATATAAATGGTTATTGAGAAGCCAACATAGCACAGAATAATTTGTAATTAGGTTCTAAACCTGCAATATTCCACCCTTTACACAATTATTGAAGTTGTGATTATTCTGTGGTCAAGAAAGAATGCCTTCTTTATATGACATTTTACAGAACACAATTTCAACTCTCCCTAAACAGTGAAGGTCTGATCAGTCAGTCAGCCTTTGTTGGTACTGCTTCTTTCTAGGAACTTAGACAACTGTACTGGTTAATTTTGTGTCAACTTGGCACAAGCTGGAGTTATCACAGAGAAAGGAGCTTCAGTTG
>NC_034596.1:55919575-55923235 GCF_900095145.1 Mus pahari
AATGTATCTACATCATTAAGCAATACATAAGATACACTGTAGATATATTGATTTTTGTTTCCGGAACTCGCTCATGTGTTAATGGAGGGCGAGAAATCCCATGACTCTCCATCTGCAAACTAAAGAAGAGTAGGAAAGTATAATTCAGTCCGAGCCCAAAGGCCTGAGAACTGGGGTATGGGAAGTGATGATGTAGATGGTGGTCTGAGTGTAAAAGCCTGAGAACTAGCAATGGTCATATTTAAGGACAGGGAAGGAAAGATGTCTCAGGTCAAGCAGAGAAAATGAATTCATCCCCATATCCCCTACTGTTTAGTTCTAAGTGGGACAGGAGAGGCATGAGGTGGAAGGTGTGTGTGTAGGGGGAGGGGGAACGTGGTTTTGGGATTGGTGGGTGTGGGGTGTCTTCAACATGTGATGGTATCTATTGTTGTTGAGAAAAGGCTTTCTTCACTAAATCCACTGGTTTAGATGCCAATATCTTTAAGAAACACTCTCAGGCACCCAGCCTACTATTTTACCAGCTAACTGGGTGTCCTTTAGCCTTGTCAGTTTGATATGTAATCATCACACATATTTCATTTATGTGTGAAATACGACAGTGTGTTATAGACATATTACCAGTTATCTCAAAGGAGAAAGAAATAACGTTTGTGAGAATATGTTTCAGAGCCATGGTAGTCTAAACTTAGGCAAATGCATTATCTGAAGTGGTTTGTTCCATGTGATCCACCTGACAGCTGGTGATTCCAGTTTCAAAATGTGAATAATACATTTCAACCAGGAGGTGGATACTTCATTGTGTGTTCACTAATTCAGTAAGGATTTATTTCATGGCATTATGTTCCATGTTTTATACTAGTACTTGAGATTCATCAGTTAAGAAAATAGACAAATATTTCTGCTCTTGAAGTACTTATAACCTTTTTTAGAATGAGTACTTTCTGGACTTGTTAATTCAGTTTTCTTCCTGTTGGGTTTAAACAACTTGAAGCCTTTTCAGATTCTAGAATAGGGCCTTTAGGGTAATATTTTTAGGATAGGGTTGTAGGGGGTCCATGGTAGACAAATGTTTATCATGGAAATATAAAACAAGTATAGTTTCATGTTGAAATTCCTTAAATCAGAGAAGTGATCATATTTTGATTCTGGCTAGAAGAAAGAAAATGCAAATTGAAGAATTTAGGAAATGTGTGAAAATATCTATGCATATTTATATGATCACATAAACGTATTGGGTATCTGTGTATATACACACAGATGCAGTGGAGTGAAAAGTATTCTTAAACAAATGCTTTTCAAGATCCCAGTTTTATCATCCTCAGGAAACTGAGCTCACAGAAGATATTTTAAGCAACACAAAAAGAACAGAGACAGTTTATCACTATTGTATGTTAATTGTGGTATTGATATGTAATCAACTCTAATGAATTCAACAGTCATTAATTTGAATGTAAAAACTGAGCCTTGTGATAGTTAACTAATCACTGTTGTCCATTTGCATTTCATAAATGCCACTCCCATCTGTGAATAAAGCCATGCCCTGCTGCTGCTGGGTCAGCACTCGAGCCCTCGTTTTTTTTTTTTTTTTTTTTTTGACCATTGGTCTGGTATGTTGGTGCAAATTCTAAGGTGATATGGTTACTAAACAGCAACAAAGCTTTGCTATCTGAAAACTGTGTTTTCTTATTAGTAGACAATCCCAAATTTTCATAAAAGAGTGGTTCTCCAGGAAGTCTGCAAAATCAAGGCTATCTTCATAATACGCAGACTCCCCGTTCATCCTGCATTCATTGTCAGAAGCAACGTGACGTTGTGGCATAGTCGTTCTGACTTTAACATGTAGGGAGTTTATTATTATTTTATTATAAATGAATAAATTAAAAGTTATATACATAGTTTTTTTTTTTTTTTTTTTGCTTAAATTTCCAGTATTAGAATGCTGGATAAATCTCACATAAAGCTCTTTTGAGAACTTCCATATGTTTTAGATTTTTTCCAGTTATTTATTTTACATTTGAGCTTATAACACAGTTACACCATTTCTCCTCTCTTTTTCTTCCCTCAAAGGCTTACATGTACCCCTCTTTGCTCTCTTTAAAATTTATGGTCTCTCTTACTTTTAATTGTTGATTCGTGTACATATGTACATACATATATATCCCAAACATAACCTGCTCAGTTTGAACAATGCCATTTGTATGCATGTCCTCGCAGTTGACCCTTTGGTGTTGGACAAACAGTGTTCTCTGCCCTGGAGACCATTCCTGCTGTTCTCAGCATTCCTTAGAAGCTGGAGTTTGTTGTGTAGGATGGAGGTCTCTTGGGCTTGCCCCTCCCTGCTTTAGCTTGTCTATTTGTGTTGTCCTTGTTAGTTCATGTTTATGAAGTAAGGTTGGTGAGACTTTATGGGTATAGCTTTTGACACTTCTAGGAGACACAGCCTCATAGCCCTGATTCTTTATTATTATTATTACTATTATTATTATTATTATTATTATTTTATTTATTTACTTTGCATCCTACTCACTCACCCCTCCCAGCTACCCCTTCCACAATCCTTCCCCTCATTCCTATTCCCCTTCTCCTCTGAGCTGGTGGGGGCTCCCCTGGGTATGCCCCCCCAACCCTGGCACATCAATTCTTTGTGAGGCTAGGTGCTTCCTCTCCCGCTGAGGCCAGACAAGGCAGTCCCTCTAGAACATGTTCCATGGACAGGGAACAGTTTTTGGGATAGCCCCACTCTTGTTGTCCAAGCTGCACATCTGCTACATATGTGTGGGGAGGTCTAGATAGCTCTGATTCTTGGGTTCTTATAATCCTTCTGCCTCCTTTTCGGAAATGTTCTGTGAGCCTTAGGCATGGTAGTATTTTACAGATGTAAAATTTAGAGGAGGACTCTACAACTCTGAATGTTGGCTGGTTGTAGTTTTCTGTATTGGTCTCTTTCTGTTATAAAGAGAATTTTTCTAAATGAGTGGTATATTTTGTCTCTTTAAATCATATCAGGATAGTGATGCCTGCTTGCTTTCTGGTCCCATTTGATGGGATTATTTTAGCCCATCCCTTTACTCTAAAGTAGTGATTATTTTAAAAGCTAAGAAGAAAGGTTTGATATTGCATGTGAAGGTCCTGTGGGTTGAGGGCCCCTCCCAAAGCCTGGAAATCATCTGCAGTGTCATCAGGGGAGGCCAGAGAAGGTTGAGGGACTGGGACTAGATTGGCAGGTTGAGAAGAAGGCATGGATGGCTAACCAGGCTAGAGGCTGCATAAGGAGGTGGGAATTGTGCCCTATTTTTTCCTTCAATTATACACACTTGTGTGTATTTATGTGTGGGTACACAAACTTGTAAGTTCTGATGCCCTCAGACACCAGAAGAAGGTATCAGGTTCCTTGGAGCTGGAGTTACAGGCAGTTGTGAAATCCCTGGTAGAGATGCTGGATATATCTCATACCTACCTCTTCTGTAATTGTAAGAGGATAAAAGGGTTTCGAGGCCAAGAAATGTCTGCATTGCTCATTTAAGTTAATATAAATGTTTGTTTAAGAAAGTTAGTGTTTCTATTGCACATGCCAGCAAGATTCTGCTGAAGGGACCCTGATATAGCAGCCTCTTGTGAGGCTATGCCAGTGCCTGGCAAACACAGAAGTGGATGCTC
>NC_034596.1:55923530-55928622 GCF_900095145.1 Mus pahari
TGGGTAGGGGAGCAGGGGCGGGGGGGTATAGGGAACTTTTGGGATAGCATTTGAAATGTAAATAAAGAAAATATCTAATAAAAAAATAATAAGTTAAAAAAAGAAAGTTAGTGTTTATAACATTGTAAGCAGAAATAAAGATACCCTCAGGAGACCCTTGAGCCCCTCCCGTTGTCTAGAAGACTATTTAAACAATGGTTCCCAAGAAACTGGAATTTCCTTAGAGTTACAACCTGGGAAAATGAAAAGGCCAACTCCTGATGCTAGTTAGCCAGGGGAGGAACTTGTCTCCCAGGAAAAGATTTCACAGAGTCTTGACAACTTGTCATACTACTGCAGAAGAGACTGGAGCCAAGACTATGCTGGGCCAGTGATGGTCTGGATGACACCTTGACTGTGACTTCTAAGCATATATCCTTGTTGCCTTCTACTTAAATGTAAGCTCCATTCTCTGGGTATGTGTTCACTTTTACGTTTGTTCATTTTTCTTAGTGTGGATACCAAATAAATTTCCTTTGTCTGCTTTTCAGCATTCCTTGTCTCTTTAATTGGCTTATTGAGAACCTAGCTTTTTAGCATTATCTAGACTGTGACCTTAACAACCCTGGTAACAATGTATTCCTCCTGCCATAAGTTTTTACATCAATCTTCAGGTAAAATACACCTGTGTCTGCAACAAATACAAACAGAATGCAAGCTGCTATTACAAAGACAAGCTGAGGCAGAAGACATTTAGTCAGTGTTACTGTAACAGGGCACCAGACCTTGGTAGGTGCCCAGACTCTGTTAGCATGACTGGCTCCATGATGAAAGTACCATTTAGGGTGTAAAAGCCAGCATTTATACAGTACCACCTACCAAAATTTTAACGAAGGCCTAATCCTTCAAAGTCCACAGTTTTAGGAAAGTCTCTAAATGTATTAACCTTGCTTTTGGCTTTTGTAGTTCTGCTTCTCTCTATTCTTGTTAACTGAACTATGTCAACCCAGAATACGATATTGATGATATTTATCTGGAAAAAAGGCAAGGTGCTGGAATCCGGAACGTCCAGTGTCTGGCTGACTAATAACAATCTTGTTATGGGTTTAAATTCATGTTCAAGCAGTCTTCTCTGGTAGATATCCCACAGCAGTTAGGCAACTATGTGTATGAAGCATCTCTCCATAATTCCTTGGCTTTAGTTGCTTTTGGAAGGTCTGGTACAAGTGAATTTTTTTCTTATTAGTTTTGAGACAGGGTCTTACTATGGAACCCAGTCTGGCCACAAACTCGAGACCTCCTGCTTTCACTTCCCAAGTGCTGTGGTTAAAGGCAAGTGTCAACATGTCCTACGTGACATTTAGATTCTGACAACTTCCCTTTTGTTTCTGAACAGTATTCGATGAAGACATCTCTGATTAATCCCATGGTGGTTGGTCTCAACTCTCACCTCTGGGATGTGATCTGTCCTAGTCAGTCTTCCTTGATGCCCTGTTGTTAGAGGTAAGTGACAGATATAAAGGAGTTAGTGCCAGTAACTGCTTTTTGCCAATTCTAAGCCACTAAGAAGTGTAGAAGCAATGACTCTTAGGCTATATCTATTTGGAGACCATTCCTAGAGTTTCATTCTGACTGTCCTGTGGGTGATGTTCTAGCAACTTAAAAATACTGCTCACGTTCTTTTGTTAGAAGCTGTACTTTTGCAGAGTGTTAATAGGAAGTTGTTATAAAGCTTTTCAAAAATACAACCAACAAGAACAAATATTTAAAGAGAATTTGTTTAAAAACAAGTACTTGTTTACAGATGCTTACAAAGATATTTATTAAGTGAGTGATGCCCCGATGCCTCTGACTTGCTAGGAGGCAAGCTTATCCTTGCTTTAAGGAGAATACTCACAGTACAATTCGGAACACATGAATACAGATCTGGGCAAGGTAAGTGCCACTAACAATTCTTGTTTGGAGGGTACCAGTAAGTTTTCTCCTAACTTTGCATCTTAGAAAGCTTATAGAAGCTGGTCTGCACTTGTGAGGGGGGCAGATTAGCCTGTCTCCCTGTCTCAACACCACACAGTCTGCAGGACTCCCAGGAGATCTGCTGCAGCCAGGACAACAGGTAGGAGAGCCACCCAAATAACCGAAGCAGCTGGGAGCCCCCTCCCTTCCCCCCCAGGTGCCCAGCAGAAGTGAGACTCCTCCTCTATGCAGGAAAGTCATTTCTTTTACCTTCTGCACCTGTGTGTGGGTAGATCAGCCTGTCTCCCTCTCTCTCCCCCTTACTCTCAGCACTGCACAGTCTGCAGGGCTCCCAGGAGATCTGCTGTAACCAGGGCAACAGTCTGCAAGTCTCCCAGGAGATTGGCTGCAGTTAGGGCCACAGATTCCTCAGGAGATCTGCAGCAACCCAAGGACATAGGAAGCAGGCTCCACATAGAGTCACCCAGGCCAGCTGACACCAGAGATTACCAGATGGTGAGAGGCAAGCCCAAGATCATAAACGACAGAAGCCAATATACTTTGACAGTATCAGAACTCAGCTCTCCCACCATAGCAAGCCATGACACCCCAATACACCTGAAAAGCATGATGGTGACCTAAAATCCCATCTCATGAAGATCATAGAGACCTTTAAGGAGAATATAAATAACTCACTTAAAGAAATACAGGAAAACACAGTTAAACAGGTAGAAGCCCTTAAAGAGCAAACAAATAAATCCCTTAAACAAATACAGGAAAACACAATCAAACAGGTGAAGGAATTGCTAAGACCTGACCACAACAATATGAACTAACTGGACCCCTCAGAGCTCCCAGGGACTAAATAACCAACCAAAGAGTATATATGGCTGGATCCATGGCTCTTGCTACATGTGTAGCAGAGGATTGCCTTATCTGGCATTAGTGGGAGGGGAGGCGTTTAGTCCTATGAAGGCTTGATGCCCCAGTGAAAGGGAATGCTAGAAGGGTGAGGTGGGAGTGAGTGTGTGGTTGGGAGAGTACTCTCTTAGAGGCAAAGGGGAGGGGGTGATGGGATGGGGGGATTGCGCAGGGGAGACTGGGAAGGGGGACATTTGAAATGTAAATAAATAAAATGATCAATAATAAAAAGGAAAGCTTATAGAATAGATCAGGGATAGATTCAACGCATAAAGGAGATAATTAAAATTAGCATGATTTATTTTATAGTTTAATTAAAAATCTTAATTGTGTGTGTGTGCGTGTGTGTGTGTGTGTGTATCCCAAATGGTGGAAAGGGAGCATAGTGAAGAAATACTGTAACAAAGCAAGATTGAAAACCAGCTGAGCAGACTCCAACCTCTGTATTTCTATGTCTGATGTCAAAGGGCTCTTCACATCTCCAACTTCTTTTAGCTTTGTCAATTGCAACACAGTTCTTTCTCTTGGGCGGGATCCACTCCTGGTTAACAGCTTTTTGGGGGTAGGTATCCCACAGCTCTGGTATCCCACAACTCTGGCATCTCCAACATCTTGTTGTCTCCAAGGCAATACAGGCTTCACCTTCATAGCTTCACAAAATGGTCTTTCTTGGCCTAAGTGGCTTTCCTGAGTCTCAGAGAAATGTTCTATAACCCCTTTCATCTATCCATGACTTTAAATCCATAATTATGAGGCCGAGACTGCTAAATTCTGCTGCTTGTTGGGGCTGGAACATTACCCCCCCCCCCAAAATATATCTTTATCAGCTTTCTGTGGTTTCCTTTACTGCCTACTTATGACTGTCCTGGAACTATCTTTGTAGACTAGGTTGATCTCAAACTCAGAAATCTGCCTACCTCTGCCTCTGGAGTGCTGTGGTTAAAGGTGTGTACCGCCATACCCAGCTCTAAGCATTTCTTTAGTTCCCTTTCATAAGTTGGAAGCTTGGCTGGGTAGAATCTTTCCCTGAGGTCACCACTCCTTTTATTCCATTTAAGAACAGGAATTTCTTTAATCTGTTTATTTCCTAGATCAGAGGAATTAGCTCCATTCCACTTCCTGGTACCAATCTCTGTCTTAGGGTTTTATTGCTATGAAGAGACACTATGACCATGGCAAATCTTATAAAGGAAAACATTTAATTGGAGCTGGCTTACAGTTCAAAGGTTTAGTCCATTATTATCATGGCAGGAAGCATAGTGGCAGAGATGGTGCTGGATAGGCAGCTGAGAGTTCTACATCTGGACTGGCAGGCAGCAGGAAGAGAGAGCCACATTTGATGTAGCTTGAACATCTGTGAACTCAAAGTCCACCCAGTGCTCACTTTCTCCAACAACACCACACCTACTCCTCAAATATCACATATGAAGATAGGTGACATATCTTAATAATGCTACTCCCTGTGAGTCTATGGGGGCCATTTTTATTTAAACCACTATATTAACTCAGCTTCCACTTTTCACATAAATCCTAGTAGTATATCTGTATCGGTGACAAAACCAGAACTTCAGAGTTCTTGTAAATGTAAGGAACTGTGCCAGTGACAACAAACATACTCATTTCCAATGTACAAATGCACCATAAAATTTCTTTTTTTTTTTTTTTTTTTCTTGTTTTTTCGAGACAGGGTTTCTTTGTGTAGCCCTGGCTGTCCTGGAACTCACTCTGTAGACCAGGCTGGCCTTGAGCACAGAAATCTGCCTGCCTCCCAAGTGCTGGGATTAAAGGTGTGAGCCACCACACCTGGCTACACCATACAATTTCAAGTCACACATTTTACCAAGACAAAGAGACATAGACCAGGGTTTCAAACAGGAGGATTGCTCAAATGCCAAGATTTTGATCTGAATTGTACTTGTTAAAAGTAATGAGAACAAGCCAGGTATACTGGTGCATACATATCTTTATTGCAACACTGGGAGACAAAGGGAGGCATGCATGAAAAAGTAACTTTTATTCACCCGAGTTAATTATCATCTCTGAAGCTGACTGCCTCTGTCTGCAACCAAGGCTTAGTCCTGGAAGCTTCCAGCCACTCACTGTACAATCTAATAGAGCCCTAGAATGTTTTCAGCCTCTGAGGCTTGCTGGTGAATAAGCTCACCCTTTTCTAGGTTTGTTTCTTTCTTTCTTTCTTTCTTTCTTTCTTTCTTTCTTTCTTTCTTTCTTTCTTTCT
>NC_034596.1:55928637-55930014 GCF_900095145.1 Mus pahari
TTTTTTTTTTTTCCAGTAAATGGCACAATCTTGGGGTTCACAATGTGATCAAATATCCAGCAACACAAGTGGATCTTGCAAGTTCAAGACCAGTTTCGTCTACCTAGTGAGTTCCAGGACTGGCAGTGCTATAAAAAGAGACCCTGCCTCAGAAAAATCAACCCCCCCCCCCCAAATCAGTAATGTTAAAAGATTTTCATTGGACATCTTAAATGCTAACAGTCCATATATAGTGCATATTGCATAAAACAGATCTCTTACTGGACACACTGCATGCATTTGTATGTATTAAACTCATGTCTATAACTCTCCAAACTTTTTTTCTTCTTTTCTTTTTTTATTAGATATTTTCTTCATTTACATTTCAAATGTTATTCCAAAAGTTCCCTATACCCTCCCCCCACCCTGCTCCCCAACCCACCCACTCCTGCTTCCTGGTCCTGGCATTCCCCTGTACTGAGGCATATGATTTTCACAAGACCAAGGGTCTCTCCTCCCATTGATGGCCGGCTAGGCCATCCTCTGCTACATATACAACTAGAGACACAGTTCTGTGGGGTACTGGTGGACGTTGTACATCGTGGTGCGGAGCCTAGTGCGCACCACGATGTACACGTCCACAAGCAGTTTCCTTCTTTCTTACCTTTGGTTGTCCGGTTTAACTCAGCTGATGTGGATCACACGTCTCTCTAAGCTGACTGATTCAATCTGGCTTCTGTCTCTCAGTATTTCCTAAATTGCTCTGCTTGGCCTTGTACTAATTTTGGCAATATGTGCTAATTTTCTGATTCCTTCTTATTCACTGGCTCATTCTGTCTTCACCTGTGTTTAGCTTATTCTCTCTCTCTAACTTGTCTCTGTACAATTGCCCCAGCAAAACTGCCTCCTCCTCTTCTTCCTCCTCCTCTTCCTTTCTCTCTTTCTGTCTCTGTCTCTCTGCTCTGCCCTCTCCTCCACCATTTTTCGAGACAGGGTTTCTCTGTGTAGCCCTGCCTGTCCTGGAAATCACTCTGTAGACCAGGCTGGCCTGGAACTCAGAAATCCACCTGTCTCTGCATCCCAAGTGCTGGAATTAAAGGTGTGCACTGCCACTGCCCAGCTTTCTGCACTGCCCCTAAAGTAGCTTCCCTTTCTTCTCTTCTCATGAGAGTTGGGCATATCCTATTCTATCAAATTATTTTCTGATTCATCACTTTGTCTGCCACTCAATTAGACATCAACTTTCAGCATGGGTGCTTCCTTCTACAAGCTAACTTTACCGTCATAGTTTGGGATTAAAGGTATATACTCAGGGCATGTCTGCATTCTAGGCAGAGAGATTAAAAGTGTGTTCCGAGGGCTGAGACACACCACAACTAAGAACAGTTTTTTTTTTTT
>NC_034596.1:55931314-55974979 GCF_900095145.1 Mus pahari
CTAATATCCGCTTATCAGTGAGTACATATCTAGTGACTTCTTTTGTGATTGGGTTACCTCACTAAGGATGATATCCTCCAAATACATCCATTTGCCCATGAAGTTTTCAGGAGGGCATTCTATTTTTATTTTTATTCTTCTCTCATATATTACATCTACTGCTGTCCCCGGCCCTGTTTGCATACCTCCCTTCTACCTGAGATCCAGTGCCTATCCCAGGGTGTGTCAACCAAACAAGGCATTATAAGCTACAATAAGACCAGACACATAGTATCACATTAAGAATAGACAAGGCAACCCAGTAGGAGGAAAATGATCCCACAAGTAGGCCAAAAGTCAGGGACAGGCTCTGAGCCCACTGTTAGGATTTCCATAAGAACATGGAGCTACTCAGCCATAACAGAGGGCCTAGGTCAGATCCCTACAATCCCCCTGACCTCTGCTAGTTCCCATGAGTCCTGATCAGTTGATTCTGTGGGCCGAGATTTCCTGGTATGTCCCTGACCCCTCTGGTTCTTCTGTTCCTTCCTTCTGAGGACTCCAGAACTCCACCTAATGTTTGGCTATGGGGCTCTGTGTCTGCTCTGGTCAGTTGCTGGAAGAAGTCTCCTTGTCTTCTTTGGTGATGACGCTGCTAGGTTCCAGTCCTAGCCTACTCTGCAGGCAGGACAAACTGTGGGTTGTAAGTTTTGTGATTGGGACAGTGTCCCTCAAGAAAGTATTTTTATTGAATTCCTTTTTCATATATTAGACTCACTTTCTTGTTCATTCAGATGATTTTCTGTGTTGTCAGGAGTTTGTGTTTTGTTTGATTTTTTTGAACATAAAAACATAATTGTTCTTTATTATTATTATTATTATTATTTTTGGTCTGGCATTACATCCCATCCACTCTGAATGTAGGCTGTTACTGTCAGTTTAGTAAGGTTTGGAGGAGTCATGTTGCTTTGGTCTTTCACGTTCCTGTGGTTTGTATTGGGACTTTCAGATATGGAGTTAGGTTGTTGGTTTAATTTGTTTATTGTTTAATTTTTTATTTGCTTCTCTGTTTTAAATTACTCTTTTTTCTAACAACGGAAGTGGTTGCATTGCCTAAGAGGGACTAAGGTGTTATAGACTTTCATACCCAGTCTTGGGGCCCCAGACATATTTTCCAATATTCCTCTACTATTAGAGTATTATCTGCAAAAATAGCCACTCTCAAAGAAGCACCACACTGTCAAAGTACGGTGACAGTCAAATAAAATGCCAGCCATTCCGTAAGCAGCGAACATTCTAGGAAGCAATGAACTGCTGTGTTTGTGTTGTAATATACTAGTTAATTTGGGTGAGTGGAAGGAAAATGGCAGCAATAAGAAAAGAAAACTCAAGGTAAGACATGTCGTGACTACTGGGTTGATGGAGAAAAAGAGGGGATCAAGGAAGGGGGATGGAGGCAGCTTTGGCTGAAGGCTGACTGGGAAGGAAGAGGTAGAGATAGAGTTAAGTGACATATGCTAGTCCCAGCTCTTGGGATGTTAAAATGCAGAAATCCCTCCAACTCTTGCCAGCCTATGTTGTTGGAAAAGGACAGTGGAAAAAGGGTGAAAAAGCATGTAAACAAATAACCATAACACACACACACATACACACACACACACACACACACACACACACACACACACACACACTAATGGAGAGAGAGGGTGCGAGTCTAGACTAGGAAGGCATGCAAACCTATTTGTTGATAATGCTGGATTCTGTCTCAAGGGGCAGTACCCTGCTGCTCCTGATCCAGCACATAGTATTATGCTCCTTGCCCTCAGCTTTCTGAGCAGATCACAGAGAATCTCAGGCCACAGAGCTGCCAACTCAGCAAGGGTCTTCTTCTTTTTAAAAAATTTTTTATTTATTAATCATTTTATTTTTTTACATTTCAAATGTTATACCCCTTATCAGTCTCCCCTCAATGAATTTCCCATCCCATCCCCTTTGCCTCTAAGAGGGTGCTTTCCCACCCACCCACTCACTCCCGAGTCACCCCTCTAACATCCCTCTACATTGGGGCATTAAGCCTCCACAGGACCATTGATGCCAGATAAAGCCATCCTCTGCTACAGATCCAGCTGGAGCCATGGGTCCCTCCATGTGTACTCTATGGTTGGTGACTTAGTCCCTGGGAGCTCCGAAGTGTCTGATTAGTTTATACTGTTGTTCTTCCTATGGGGTTGCAATCTCCTTCAGCTCCTTCAGCCCTTCCCCTAATTCTTCCATTGGGGTCCCCCGGCTCAGTCCAATAGTTGGCTGTGAGTATCTGCATCTGTCTTAGGTGCCGGCAGAGTCTTTCAGAGGACAGCCGTACTAAGTTCCTGTCTGCAAGTATATCTTGGCATCAAGGGTCTTCTTGACATGGCATTCTGCAGCTCTCCACTGTTCTCTGACAACCTTGCTTCTACCACTTGGGGCGACTGTGTAGCTCTGCTTCAAACTGGCCAGTGGTTTCTTGGACTCACCATATTACTCTCAGGTATAGCCTTTCTCTTAGATCTACTGTCTTGTCAGGCCAGCCCCCTGTGGTGTGTTCCTCATTGCTGGAGTCTCCATGCTCCATGGCCTGATTTCCATGTGGCTGAAATCCATGCTTCAGTGTTCTCTGCCATTCCTCATTCTCCTCTGCTATGGCATCTGCTCAGCCATCTTCATGCTATTCACTGTTGGAAGTGGCTTGTTCCCCCTCCCTGTACCCCTTGAACCCCCACTGAGGAGCTGTGTTGATGCAGCTATTTTTGACTTCTCTGGGTCATACCATCCTTTCCCTGTTTTTCTTCTGGTATCTTTTCAGTTCTTTTATAGCTTTCTGAAGCTCTCCCTTTATTTTCTCTGTGAAGTTAAGCCTACCTTTCTTCCGAACCTTTCCCTAGCTCACACAGAGGCAGTCTTTAGTTTGCTATGTTTCTTGGAAGTCAGCAAATAAGTTTACAAAAGAAATATAGAAAAAAATGAAGAAGCCAGAGGGTTTTAATCGGTTATTTTTAGGAACTCTAGGGGTGGATTTAGTTTTGCCTTATGCTGCTTGGAAGTAGAATAACACATAAACATTTATAAAAAAACTAATCACCTAAAATTCTCCCTACAGGGACTGACTTAGTTAGGGTTATTATTGCTGTGATGTAACACTATGACCAAAAGCAATTTGTGGAGAAAAGGGTTTATTTCATTCATAGTTCCATATAACTGCTCATCATCAAAAGCAGTGAAGACAGAAACTTATATAGGGCAGGAGTCTGGAGGCAGGAGTTGATGCAGAAGCATGGAGGGGTGCTACTTATTGGCTTACCCCCCATGGCTTGCTCAGCCTGCTTTCTTATAGAACCAAGGACCACTATCCCAGGGATGGCTCCACCCACATGGACTGGTCCTTCCCACATCAATTACTAATTAAGGGAATGCCCTACAGCTAGAATTTATGGAGGCTTATTTTTTAAATTGTAGTTTCCTCCTTTCTGATAACTTTAGCTTGTGTCAAGTTGACATAAAACTAGCCAGTACAGACACCAAGAGAGCACAGATTTGATGTGATGTGATGTGATGAGTGTGTGTGTGTGTGTGTGTGTGTGTGTGTTTTGTTATACAGTTACAATGGAGATCTACTCAACATCCTTACTTCTATGTCTCAAAAGGCTCAACAGAACCACAATGGCTCAACAGAACCTCAAAGGACCAACACAATTTACATTTTCTATCTCCAGGAAGACATCAAACTCCAATTTCTTCAAAACAGCTTCCAAGTTGACAAGTCTATGGCACAAAGGGTACAATATCCCAAATAGTTCCAAGGCACTGAAACAACATAGAACTCTGAAAGACAAGGCCAGCCACCAAATGACAGTCATTGAAACAGTTCAAAAGCTACCCAGAGACTTCCCCACCATCTGATCCATCCCATCCACAAACACCAAACCCTGATACTATTGTTGATGCAAAGATGTGCTTGCCGACAGGAGCCTGGTATGGCTGTCCTCTGAGAGGCTCTGTCAGCAACTGACTAAGACAGATACAGATACTCACAGCCAACAAATGGAAGAACAACATAATCAACTAACCAGACCCCTCAAAACTCCCAGGGACTAAACCACCAATCAAAGAACATACTTGAGCTGGTCCATGGCTCCAGCTATAAAGGTAGCAGAGGACTGACTCATTTGGCATTAGTGGGAGGGGAGGCACTTAGAAGTTTGATGCCCCAGAAGAAGGGGGATATTAGAGGGGTGAGGTGGGAGTGGGTAGGTGGGTGGGAGAGTACCCTACTAGAGGCAAAGGGGATGGGGATGGGGTGAGAAGTTCATGGAGGAAAGACTGATAAGGGGTATAACATTTGAAATGTAAGCAAATAAAACGATTAATAAATAAAAAATTGTACTTAAACTGGATGAAGGTATTCTAGAGATGCTGTGGCTTAGTAATCAGATTATGGGATCTGTGGGCCCCAAGAGACTGCAGTTTTCCTAGGAATCTCATTATGAGAGAAGAGAAAGCCTAAAGCTTAGACCAGCCAGGGGGGTGGAACTTCCCCCTTAAAAGACACTTACAACTTATTAGAATACCTTACAGAAGAGACAATGATAGGTCAATGTAGCCGTGAACATACCTTGACCAGGGCTCCTTAGATATCAATAATTCTAGTTTCCTAGTTAAATTTTAACTTTACCTCAGGAATCTAAAGATGGACTTGGGGGATACTAGAGCTCATTGTTTTTTTTTTTTTTTGTTGTTGTTGTTTGTTTGTTTTTCCTGATGTTACCGCATTTGATGATCCTCCTTTGTCTGATGATTTTCACTGTGAATTTGGCTGTCTTAATGGCTTACTGAGGACAGCTGCTGAACCTAGCTTGTTGGAGCACAGACTGTGACCCTAAGTTTAGTAACATTTATGGCAACCATGAAGTGAATAAAACGCACAGTTTGGGCTATCTGCTCTGTGCAGAAATTCAAAATATTGAATGTTCTGGCCACTGCTGGAATAGTTTTATTCTAGGGACATTTCCATCTTTCTCCCTCTCCCTCTCTTCCTCTCCCTCCCTCCCTCTCCTGTCCTTCCATCCTTTTCTTTTCTTTTCTTTTCTTTTCTTTTCTTTTCTTTTCTTTTCTTTCTTTCTTTCTTTCTTTCTTTCTTTCTTTCTTTCTTTCTTTCTTTCTTTCTTTCTTTCTTTCTTTCTTTCTTTCTTTCTTTCTTTCTTTCTTTCTTTCTTTCTTTCCTTCCTTCCTCGCTTGCTCCCTTCTTCCTCCCTTCTTCCTCTCTTCTTCCTTCCTTCTTCCTTCCTTCTTCCTTCCTTCCTTCCTTCCTTCCTTCCTTCCTTCCTTCCTTCCTTTTCTTTTTTCTCTTTTGGTTATTTTGAGAGATGGACTCACCATGAAGTCCTGGTTGTCCTGGAAATCATTATGTAGACCAGGGTGGCCTTGAACTCCCAGAGATGTGCCTTCCTGTATTTCCTGAGTGCTGGGATTAAAGGCATGGACCATCACACCTGGATGAGAGACATTCTCTAATCTTCCAACTTTAGGCAACATCAAATACATTTTGCCTTTTCTTGGTGAAGCAGAATAATGGCTATTTGGACTTTTATTTTTATCAGAAAAAAAATCTAAGGTACCACGTTTATAACATATACTGCTTTTTGCTTAGACAAACTTCCACTTTAGGATCAGCCTATGTGTAGAGGTACTTTTGCTTGATTTCTGAACCTTAGTTTGCTTAGAGTACCTATAATGTGTCAATGTTAAAAAGAGCTAATTTGCTTTTGGGATAATTGCTAATAGATTACACATGTAAATAATGCTATAGAGGTTAGGCATTTAATATCTAAATATGTTGTTAGGAATTGGGCTTCCATTTTCTGAGCTCTTGTTAATATAGGAATTTGAAAATGGTTTCAGAAGGAAACTCAAGTACCCTTTTGTTGGAGTTTGAGGCAGGCAGGTCCCTGATAGTGGTCTATATAAGGCTGCCTGGAGGAACAGTCTCTTCCGAGAGAGAATGCGGAGTGTCAGGCAGATCTTCTTAGGATTTTACTTGATTCTTGCATCCAAAGATGAAATAGAAAAGGGATTTTTGACTCAAGAAACGTATAGAGCTTGACAATGAAGTTCTATAAGGGGATACAGCAAGAAAAAGGAAAATAACACATGATGCTATTAATCCTTGAGAGAAATTCTAGTNCCCTGTCTCCACTCAAGACCAGAGACAACACTCAGTTTTTATTCTTTTGTTAAAATAAATATATTTCTTTGGAGTATTGAAACTTGTCTGTTAAACAATTTAGGATTGCAACAGACTGTGATGACTCTTTTGTATAATTAATTATAAACTTGGCACCTGTGGGAGCCAGAAAAGAGTACCAGATCTCCTGAAATTGCAGCTAAAGATGGCTATGAACCACCATGTGGGTGTGGGTGTAGCAAGTACTCCCAAATATCCTGACCTGCCCCTTTAGTCCGCATTGTGTATGTGTGTGTGTGGACTTTATTTATTTTAGACTGTATGAATGTATGTGAACTACATGAGAACCTGATGCACATGGTATAGTTCCTGAAATTGGAGTTACAGTTGGTTGTGAACTGGAAATTGAACTAGGGTCCTCTTAACTGCTGAGTCATTTCATCAGCCCATGTCCCTACATTTTTTTGGAGACAAGGTCTTATTATGAAGCCATGGCTGTGACCTCAAGCTGTACTATAGAGCAATTGTTATAAAAATTGCATGGCACTGGTACAGCGACAGACAGGTAGATCAATGGAATAGAATTGAAGAACCAGAAATGAACCCACACACCTATGGTCACTTGATCTTTGACAAGGGAGTTAAAACCATCCAGTGGAAAAAAGACAATAAAAAAGACCATTTTCAACAAATGGTGCTGGCACAACTGGCAGTTATCATGTAGAAGAATGTGAATTGATCCATTCTTATCTCCTTGTACAAAGCTCAAGTCTAAGTGGATCAAAGACCTCCACATAAAACCAGAGACACTGAAATTGATAGAGGAGAAAGTGGGGAAAAGCCTCGAAGATATGGGCACAGGCAGAAAAAAATCCTGAATAGAACAGCAATGGTTTGTGCTGTAAGATTGAGAATTGACAAATGGGACCTCATAAAATTGCAAAGCTTCTGTAGGGCAAAAGACACTGTCAATAAGACAAAAAGGCCACCAACAGATTGGGAAAGGATCTTTACAAATCCTAAATCAGATAGGAGACTAATATCCAATGTATATAAAGAGCTCAAGAAGCTGGACTCCAGAAAATCAAATAACCCTATTAAAATTGGGCTACAGAGCTAAACAAAGTCTTCTCATCTGAGGAATACTGAATGGCTGAGAAGCACCTGAAAAAATGTTCAAAATCCTTAATCATCAGGGAAATGCAAATCAAAACAATCCTGAGATTCTACCTTACATCAGTCAGAATGGCTAAGATCAAAAATTCAGGTGACAGCAGATGCTGGTGAGAATGTGGAGAAAGAGGAACACTGCTCCATTGTTGGTGGGATTGCAAACTGGTACAACCACTCTGGAAATCAGTCTGGCCGTTTCTCAGAAAATTGGACATAGTACTACTGGAAGATCCAGCAATTCTTCTCCTGGGCATAAAACCAGAAGATGTTCCAACTTGTAATAAGATCACATGCTCCACTATTTTCCTAGCAGCCTTATTTATAATAGCCAGAAGCTGGAAAGAACCCAGATGTCCCTCAACAGAGGAATGGATACCGAAAATGTGGTACATTTACACAATGAAGTACTACTCAGCTATTAAAAACAATGAATTTATGAAATTCTTAGACAAATGGATGGATCTGGAGGATATCATCCTTAGTGAGGTAACACAATCACAAAAGAACACACATGATATGCACTCACTGATAAACAGATATTAATCCCGAAACTTAGACTATCCAAGACACAATTTGCAAAACACATGAAATTCAAGAAGAAGGAAGACAAAAGTGTGAATACTTTGTTCCTTCTTAGAATGGGGAATAAAATACCCATGGAGGGAGTTACAGAGACAAACTTAGGAGCTGAGACAGAAGGAAGGATCATCCAGAGACTGTCCCACTCAGGGGTCCATCCCATATACAACCACAAAACCCAGGCATTATTACATATGCAAGAAAGATTTAGCTGACAGGACCCTGATATAGCGGTCTCTTGTGAGGCTATGCCAGTGCCTGGCAAATACAGAAGTGGATGCTTACATTCATCTATTGGATGGAACACAGCATCCCTAATGAAGGAGCTAGAGAAAGTACCCAAGGAGCTAAAGGGGTCTGCAACCCTATAGGAGGATCAACGATAAGAACTAACCAGTACCCCCCAGAACTGTGTCTCTAGTTGCATATGTAGTAGAGGATGGCCTAGTCGGCCATCAATGGGAGGAGAGGCCCTTGGTCTTGTGAAGATCATATGCCCCATTACAGGGGAATGCCAGGGCCAGGAAGCAGGAGTGGGTGGGTTGGGGAGCAGGGCAGGGGGAGGGTATTGGGGACTTTCGGGATAGTATTTGAAATGTAAATGAAGAAAATATCTAATAAAAAAATGAAGCCATGGCTGGCCTGGAACTCCCTATATAGACCATGTTGATCTTGAACTCAAAGAGGTCCATCTGTCTTTGTCTTCCAAGTCTTGGGACTAAAGTTAGTCCCTAATCAGCCAGTTTTGCATGCATTGATTTTGCCAAACTATAGAAAGTTTATCACTTAAAAACTTTGTCTTAGTTAGGGTTTCTGTTTAGACACAATGGCCATGGCTACTGTTATAAAGGACAGCATTTAATTGGGGCTGCTTTACAGGTTCGGAGGTTTAACCCATTATTACCATAGTGGGAAACATAGCAGCATACAGGAAAACATGGTTTTGGAGAGGTAGCTGAGAGTTCTACAGCTGGATTTGCGGGTAGTAGGAAGAGCTAGTGATACTGGGCCAGGCTTGCATATCTAAAACCATAAAGACTACCCTGTGTGCCTGTGGGCCTATGGGGGCCTTTTTCATTCAAATTATCACAAATAATTATCAACTGATTATTGGTATATGAAAAAAATCCATAGTACTTTTCTATTAACCCTTTGATCTTTGTAAAAGTCTTCAAAATTAGACCCAATCTGAGCTTTTAAAAAATTCAAACTATGGCTGGGCAGTGTTGGCGCACGCCTTTAATCCCAGCACTTGGGAGGCAGAGGTAGGAGAATTTCTGAGTTCGAGGCCAGCCTGGTCTACAGAGTGAGTTCCAGGACAGCCAGGGCTATACAGAGAAACCGAGTCTCCAAAAACAAACAAACAAACAAAAACAAAAAGAAATGAACAAAAAACCCCAACAAACTATGTGCAAAGTTCTGTCAACACATACCAAGGTGAATACATACCAAGAAAGCAGCAAATGCTTCCACTCGGGACAGGTTTTCTCAGCAGGGGGGGTGGGGGGTGGGGGGTGGTTGAAGGAGTGGGGATAACAGTGACTGCACTCACATTGGCATAGCAGGATAGAGCATGGCTCTGGTTGGCTCTGTGCTATATGGAATAGCTTGCACTCTCCTCATTGAATATGGAGAAATGTGACACATTTCCAGGACAACATCTTGAATGAAGAAAAAGGACAACTCATGGAGACTGTGGACGATGGAAAGCTAACAAGAAGCCTCCTCCCACACACAGCTGTACCTACCTTTGCTTTTTTAAAGGAACAGCAGATTCAAATGGCGGCATGCTTTTACATTGCTTTGACTTTGTTAATTTCTTAAGTTTTCTTAGCTACTGACTCCTGAAACCAGTGGGACCTACTTAAGATGGATAATGATGGGTATTTGGAGAGTCTTTCCTCTCTTTAAAAAGAGGTTCCAATAAATCTGTGGTATAATGCTCACTTCTTCATGTCTTTCAGATTTAAAGGGCACCTGAAGAAAAAAAATCTTCCAAGTGGATAATTTACTATTTGAAACCCTGGCATATATTTGTTTGCTTTGATAAAATAAGTATTTTGTTATTGTATTTATGAGATAGTGTTGAGTATCATCTATTTATAGTAGCACTGTTCCATATTTTATAAGAGATTTAATTGAAAAAATTTCTTGTTAGTGCTGAAACTGTATTATCTTACTGTGCCAAGAATTCTGAATTTTACATCAACACTATAAACCTATTTTATAATATATATTCTGTACAATTCTTCTAGTGATAATAGATATATATCTTCTTAGATACAAAGCTTAAGAAAACACTTTACAGAGATGGTGCCTTCTAAAATAGAACTGCTAATGATGTTCAATGCTTTCAAATATTAAGTTTGTGTATTCCTAATTGTATTATGATTCTCCTCTTCAGCAAAGCAATTAGACAGGCCCTAACTCTGGGCCTCCTGATAATTGAAAGATATTGAATGTTACTAAGTCTGTAAACAAATACTTAATTTTTGAGATATGTTTACTCTATTGGTTGTGTTTTTATAAAGCTTTGTAACTATTGTCTGTTAACACTCCACCAAGGCATTTGCTGTTGATAGCTGTGTTTTTGTAAAACCTTATGACAAACTATCATCTGTTAGCTTTCTGAAGAAATACAGCTCCTGAAAAAGGAAACTGAACAATATTTTTGAGAGATCGGGGCTTCTCTCACCAGAAACACAGAATGGATCACAGGCGGCATATGTAACCTAAGAGCCATTCTTTCTATATCTTCTAGTTGCTTGAATTGGCCATAAAGGGCTCATTGGTAGTAATCCTTGACATATGTCACTTACTCCCTCAACATGGAATTGAATCAGACAGATCAGTACATACTTTATCTGGAGGGTTCTTCTATTCTAGAAGAATAGAACATGGACTTATAGAATCTCTCTCTCTCTCTCTCTCTCTCTCTCTCTCTCTCTCTCTCTCTCCTCTCTCTAATTTATCTATCTATCTATCTATCTATCTATCTATCTATCTATCTATCTACCTATCTATCTAATCTATCTATGGGATTTATTAGGGTTGCTTACAGGCTGTGGTCTATCCAGTCTAACAATGGTGTTCTACCAACAAAAAGTTCAAGAATCTAGTAGTTGTTGGTCTGTAATGCTGGACATCTCAGATAGACTTTAGCATACGCTGGCATCCTGAAGAAACAGGTTCTATTTGGAGAAATTGAACTTGCAAGCAAGAGTAAAGGCAAACAGAAAAAGAGCAATGCTTTCTTCTTCCATGTCCCCTATATAGGCTGCCACCAGAAGATGTGACTCATAGTAAAGGTGGATCTTACCACCTCAAAAGATCTGGATTAAAGATAAGTCTTCCCATTTCAAATGATTAAATTAAGGAAAATCTTTCACAGGTGTACCCAGCAGCTTGGATTTTAGTTAACTCCAGATGTAGTCAGGTTGACAACTAAGAATAGTTTTCAAAGGAAGGTAGAGGAAGAAACCTGTCAGATGGTTAATCATTGATATTTCCAAAGATATATTATTGTTCAGAGAGAAGTGTGAGAAGTAATCCGAATTGAAATGCACTTATTTTGGTCATGGTAGTTCTGCTGGTAATCCCATCACTCAGATAGCAAAAGCAGGAGGATCATAAGTTTTTGCCTAGCCTAAGCTTCATGACAAGACCCCCATCTTAAACCAACAAGATAGAATTGCTTGTGCCAGCCCTTTGAAAAATAACAAAAGTCAAGAGGTTTTAGAGAAATGGCACTTAGGAATGGCTACCTGCCATTAATCGAATGCATTCAAACTTTGGCTCCTATTGCATTATTTATGATATTTGTTTCAGACACAGACATATTCTAACTCAGTATTGAGGTATTGAAAGAGAAAATAGGGAAATGTAACTGACATGGCAGGAATAAAGATATTCTTTAAAAATTATCTTTTGAGCATTTCCTACATGTGTACAATGCATTTTGATCATATTCATCTCCAGTCCCTCCCCTCCCCTCGACCTCCCTCTAAACACTATACTACCATTTCTCCCTCCCATCTTCATGAAACTAAAAAAAAAATCTACTGTACTGGCTGGTCTTGTGTGTCAACTTGATTCAAGCTGGAGTTATCACAGAGAAGGGAGCCTCCCTTGAGGAAATGCTTACATGAGATCCAGCTGTAAGGCATTTTCACAATTAGTGATCAAGGGGGTAGAGCCCATTGTGGGTGGTGCCATCTCTGGGCTGGTAGTCTTGGGTTCCATAAGAAAGCAAGCTGAGAAAGCCAGGGGAAGCAAGCCAGTAAGTAACATCCCTCCATGGCCTCTGTATCAGCTCCCGCTTCCTGACTTGCTTGAGTTCCAGTGCTGACTTCCTTTGGTGATGAACAGCAATGTGGAAGTATAAGCTGAATAAACCCTTTCCTCCCCAACTTGCTTCTTGGTCATGATGTTTTGACCAGGAATAGAAACCCTAAGACACCAGTCTTAAGTATAGGGCAGCAGATATGCATAATGAAGCAGATATGGTATCAGTATGGCTTGTCCATCACTGACTCACTGTTATCTTGGTTCTAGTATCACTTAATGATGTTTGATAGGTTGCCAACTGTGCGAAATGGCTGACACCAGCCGTGAGCCTTTTCTTCCTCCTAACAGGAGATTCCTGAGGAAATTTCAACTCCTTGAGGGTCATGATTTCAATAGTCTGATAGCCAAAGGGAGGATCACAAAGATCTTTATAGAATATGTTTATTCACTGCAGGCCTATTGAAGAATTACTTTCTAAATATACTGACATGGACGGTCAAACAGTATTACTTGGATCCTCTGTCATTGCCACAAACTTCTAGTGCACTAGCTGAGCAACAAGTGTTGCTCAAGTTCTTTTTGACATCTTTATTAAAAGGTACATTATCCTTATGATGCACATTTATAATTGATCTCACTTGCCATTCATTATAGTTAATGTATTTGGCAATTAAAGCTTTAAATAATTGTGGCATGCTTCATTACAAACTGAAATATACATTATAATGAGTAGCTATGAATCATTTTATACAATTGATAATAAATGGGCTTTCAAGTCTTAAGAAAATAACAAATCTCTTTTGAACTTTATGCATATATCTTGGTCTGTTTGTATTATTATATTTTGATTACTTTTCTATATAGGCTATTTTTAAACATTGATAGTTGCATTTACCTCATTTATATGATCTTTGTGAAAAAAAAATGAATAATGTTACAGAGGCATTAAAAGCCCATTTAAGAAAAACTATTTCTGGTCAAGAAATGCAATTTCTGGCCTAGGTGGAGACATAACATTGCAGTTGGGCTGGCCAATCATCTGGCTAAGTGTCTTACAGTTTCTATGGCTGTGATAGAGACCGTGACCAAAAGCACCTTAGAGAAAAAAAGGATTTATTTATCATATACTTAACCCATTACTGAGGGAAGTCATAGCAGGAATTTAAGGCTAAAATTTGGAAGCAGAAATGGAAGCAGAGACCGTGGAGCAATCCTGCTTACTGGATTGTTCATTATGGCTTGTTTGGTTTCTGTGTTATACACTTTAGGACCACCACCCACAATGGGCTAGCCTCTCCCACATTCATCACTAACCAAGAAAATGCCCCATAGACTTGCCTGCAGGGCAATCTAATGTAAGCATTTTCTCAGTTGAAGTTCCTCCCTCCAAGGCACACTGGGCTTGTATTAAGTTGACAAGATACCACCAGGCTCCCCAATGAACTGTGGTGTCTAGGTTTTGTCAGCTTTACACAAGCTGGACTAATCTGGCTAGTGGTAACTTCAACTGAAAAATTGCCTTCATCAACTGGACTTTGAAGCATCTTCTTAATTGCTAATTGATGTAGGACATCTCAGGACACTGGACCATGCCATTTCTGGGCAGGTGGGCCTGAGCTCAGAAGCCTGTAAACAGGAATTTTTCCATGTTTTCTGCTTCAGTTCCTGTCTCAGGTTCCTGCTTTAGCTTTTCTTGTTCTGTATAAACTCTTTCCTTCACGAGTTGCTTTTAGTCATGGTGTTTATTGCAGCAACAGAGAGCAGATAAGGTCAGAAATCCCTCCCAAGGAAGGTGGGAACACATTAAGCCATGCTAAAGAGATAAAAATAATTATCCACTTAAGAGATAGTGGAGTTTTCCTTCCCAGAGTCCCTGCTCCCAGCCATAGTCCCTCACAGGACTACAACCATTAAGCTTTAGAAATCTAACTGCTTTTCTGAATTACTCAGAAAGGGCAACTTTTCTTTCTTCTTATTTTTGTTCTAAACACACTTTCCTTAACACCATAGGCTTCTCTCTTCCTCTAAAGATCTCTTCTCTGTCCTGTGGTGATGGGTGTGATGTGGATTCCTTTTCTCCAGCACTTTCTTCTAGGCAGTTCCAAAGATTTACAGCTTGTCTATTACCGTGCCAGTATGAAGACTTTTAATAATGGTTTAACTTAAGTGGCAATTTATAGTATTTGTAGAAAAGCAAAGCTTCACATATAAGTTCTTTGATTATAAGCTATTAGTAATGAGCAAGGAAGATGGCTCAGTGGTTAAGAGTGATTGCTGACCTTCTAGAACACCTGGGGTTTAGACCCCTACATCACAACTCTATACAGTAGTAATTCCATATATACACTCAGGCACACAACATACACATAAAATAAATAAATATTATAAGTATCAGCACCATACAAAAATATTAATTAAATTACATTATGTGCACTCTGGCCAGGGAAACAGTAAGCTAACTGCAGATCTTCACCTCTGCCTCATCTTCTCCAAATCTAATCTTCCAGTCTCCTTCCTAGCTTTGTGGCAGACTATTTGCTGAGGCCTCAGATTCTTCTTTGTCCCCTCTCCAGTGGATCACACAGATTTTCCCTTTAAAATTCCCTTCATCCCACTAGTGCTTTATCCCAGACACCAGCTCTAATAGACACTCTCTAGGAACCCCCAGACTACTCCAGGCAGAGAAGCAGGTAGGCTAACTGCAGATCTTCACATCTCACTCTGTTCCTCCAAACCCAATTCTGTATTCTCATCTCAGCAGAACTTTCATTTTGGGCTTTTCTCACCCTCTTTCTCCATTCTCAGGGAATGAAGCTGATCCTGGTAGAAGAACCTCTTTCACTCTTGTGGACACCCTTGGGTCCCGCAGCCCATCTTTATTCCTAAGTGTCAATTCACAATACCCAGGAACACATTTTACCTGAAACCCATAGTGGCTACACCCAACAAGATCCCAGAAAAGTTTTCTACCAGGTCACACCTCTGGTTCCTAAGAACCAAAGAGGAAACGGAAACTAAGGAACACACCCAATAAGACAAGACCAGATGTCAGAACCTAGAATTTTAATCTTCTTAATGTTAGATGCCTAGATAGCAGTCACAATCAATAACAGCCAGGACAATAATGTTTCCACTAGAGCCCAGCATCCTGACTAGAGTAGTAGGCTCTGTGTATTCCAGCATAGCTGAAGAAAGAGAAAAAGATCTTTAAATAGTTTTTTTAGAATTATATAATAGAGTCCTGAAAGGGGAAATGAATACATCTTTAAAGAAATCTACAAAAATATAAATAGTAAAAGGCAATAAATAAAACATTTCAATAACTGAAAGTAGAAGTAGAGTCAATAAAGAAAACCCAACTGAGAGAAATCAGGAAATGAAAATTTAGGAAGCTGAACAGGAATCTCAGAGACAAGCCTTACCAACAGGATATAAAAGATGGAAGAGAGAATATCAGGAATAGAAGACACAATAAAAAATGGATACCTTGGTCACAGAAAACGTTAAATAAAAATACCCCAACTTGTTCCAGGAGCCATGTCACCCTGTTAACAATAACAATTCCCCTGAGCAAATAGCCACTCCACTCCTAGCAACAATCAATCAGGGAAAGGACCTAATGTCTAAAGTAGATTCATTAAGCAAGCAACCATTGTTCCCACCAAGCTGAAATCATTACTAGCCAATAGAAGTGTGCCAAGTAAATGTCAACCAATCATGTAACTGCCAAGTTAGAAAGTCCCTTACTCTGCTACAACAACTATGATAAATAGGCAAGGCTTGTACCAGCTCAGGGCCTTCCACACCATCTACTGTGCTGGAGAGGTTAGAGGGTCTGAGTTGGAGATTCAATAAAGACTCTTTACTTTTGCATATATGTCAGATTTCTGGTGGTCTCTGGTGGTCTGTAGGGACCTCAATATCTGGGCATAATAGGTACAAACTCATGGAAACTGAATACATCATTACTAAATGAAAACGGGTCAAGACAGGAGTTTAGAAAGAAATTAAAGGCTTTCTAGAACTGAATAAAAATAAATACACAACAAACTCAGACTTGTGGGACATAATGAAGATTCTCTTAAGAGGCAGATTCACTAAGGGCTCACAAATGAAAATGGAAGATATCTAATACTTGCAACTTAACAGCATACCTGAAAATTCTAGAACAACAACAACAACAAAAATCACAACTAAGAGGAGTGGATGGCAAGAAAATAGTCACTGAAAGGATGAAATCAATCAAATAGAAACAAACAAACAAACAAACCACTATAAAGAATCATAAAACAAAGAGTTGGTTCTTAGAGAAAAATCAGTAAGATTGACAAGCCCTTATCCAAATTAACTAAAAGTTAGAGACAATATCAGAATTAGAACTGAAAGTGGGATATAACAACAGACACTGAGAAAAGGCAGAGGTTCACAAGACTATACTTTAAGAAGCTATACTCCATCAAATTGGAAATATCTAAAAGAAAAGGATAATTTTCCCGATACCACTTATCAAAGTTAAGTCTAGATTAGATAAACAATTAAAACAGACCTATAAACCCTAGTGAAATAGAAGCTGTTATTAGAAGTCTCCCAGCTACAACATATCCAGGGCCAGATGATTTTAGTGTAGAATTCTACTAGACTTTCAAAGAAGAGCCAAGGTAATACTCCTCAAATTATTTCATGAAATAGGAACAGAAGAAACATTGCCCAGTTTGTTTTGTGGCTACAGTTACCTTGATATCCAAACCACATAAAGACTATAATAAAGAAAGAGAATTACAGACTAATTTTCCTTATGATCATACATGCAAAAATACTCAATAAAAACTTGCAAATCAAATCCAATAACACATTAAAAAGATTATCCACCATGATCAAGTAGGATTCATCCCAGAGATCTGAGAATGGTTCAACATACATAAGTTGAGAAATATACTTCATCATATAAATAAACTGAAAGATAAAAACCACATGATCATTTCATTATATGCAGAAAAGTCCTTTGAGAAGCCTAAATCCCCTTCATGATAATTTCCTGAAGATATTAAGGCTACAAGAGACATAACTCAACATAATAAAGTCACGTTACAACAAGCCCATAGCCAACATCAACTTAAATGGAGAGAAACTTAAAAGCAATTCTACTAAAATTAGTAATATGACAAGATTGCTCACTCTCTCCATACCTATTCAGTATAGTACTTGAAGTTTTAGCTAGTGCAGTAGGATAACTGAAGGAGATTAAGGGGATACAAATTGGAAAGGAGGAAATCAATGTACCGTTATTTGCGGATGATGTGATGTAAGTGATCCTACCATTTCCAACAGGAAACCCCTGCATCTGATAAACATTTTTAGCAAAAGTTTTAGCTTGATACAAAATAAACTCACAAAAAAATCAATAGCTCTACTATCTACAATATGACAAATGGTCTGAGAAAGAAATTAGGGAAGAAACACGTTTTTTACAATTGCTGAAAATAATATTAAATAATTTGGGGGTAATGATAACCAAGCAAGTAAAAGGTTTTTAATGATTAAAAACTTCATGACAGGCCAGGCAGTGGTGGCGCACGCCTTTAATCCCAGCACTTGGGAGGCAGAGGCAGGCAGATTTCTGAGTTCAAGGCTAGCCTGGTCTACAAAGTGAGTTCCAGGACAGCCAGAGCTACACAGAGAAACCCTGTTTCAAAAAATCGAAAACAAAAACAAAAACAAAAACAAAAACAACCCCCCCCCAAAAAGAACCCCAAAAAACCCCCCCAAAAAACAAAAAACAAACTTCATGACATTGAAGAAAGAAATAGAAGAAAATATCATAAACTGGAAAGATTTCCCAAGCTTTTGGATTGGCAGGGTAAATATAGTAATAATGGCTATCCTATCAAAAGTAATCTACAGATTCAGTGCAATCCCCTTTAAAATCCTAACATTCTTTACAGCTCTTGTAAGGCTATGCCAGTGCCTGGCAAATACAGAAGTGGATGCTCACAGTCAGCTATTGGATGGAACACAGGGCCCCCAATGGAGAAGCTAGAGAATGTACCCAAGGAGCTGAAGGGGTCTGCAACCCTATAGGTGGAACAACAATATGAACTAACCAGTACCACCAGAGCTCGTGTCTCTAGCTGCATATGTAGCAGAAGATGGCCTAGTCGGCCATCATTGGGAAGAGAGGCCCCTTGATCTTGCAAACTTTATATGACCCAGCACATGGGAATGTCAGGGCCAAGAAGTGGGAGTGGGTGGGTAGGGGAGCAGGGCAGGGGGAGGGTATAGGGAACTTTTGGGATAGCATTTGAAATGTAAATAAAGAAAATATCTAATAAAAAAAGAAAAAAAAAAGAAAAATTTCAGCTTTATATGAAACCACAAAAAGCTGGGATGGCTGAAACAATTCTGAACAATAAGACAGCTGCAGGAGGTATATCATAACTGATCTCAGGTTGTACTGCAAAACTATAGTGATAAATACATCATGATACTAGCACAAAAACAGACATGTAGATCAATGGAAATTAATTCAAACATAGACTTAAATCCACACATTACAGACACCTGATTTTTGATAAAGAAGCCAGAAATACATGTAGGCATAATATTATTGTGCACTTGGTACAGACTATCCCTGTATTATTTAAATGCTAATTTCAGTGCCCCCATATCTGGTTGCAAATCTTATCCTGAGACTCTCCTGTCTCAATGGTATGTAAACATTGCTTCCAAATGATTCCCTGATTAGTTAATAAAGAAGCGGATCAGCTTTTTCCGGTCTTGGCTCTAAGATTACAAACCAAATCAAACCAAACCAAACCAGCCAAAACCAAAACCAAAACCCAAAACAAGCAAACGAACAAACACAACAACAACAACAACAAAAAAACCCCAAAACCCAAACCCAAACCTGAACCCAAAACCAAAACCAAAACAGTAGTGCCTAAAAGAGCCGTGGCCATGTGCCGTCAATTCACGGCATGAGTTGAGCCTGGTGCTTGCCCAAGGATAAGGCCATCAAGAAGTTCTTCATTTGGAACATTGCAGAAGCCTCTGCTGTCAGGTATAGCTGAAGCAAGTGTCTTTAATGCTTGTGCGCTTCCCAAGCTCTATGCCAAGCTGCATTACTGTGTGAGCTGTGCCATTCAGAGCAGGTCATCAGAAATCACACCCTCACCATGATTTAGACCCGCTGGCACTGCACCATAACCTCCATCACAGCCCATGTAAAGAGGTGGCTTCATAAGGGCATAAGGAAAAACACCTTGGAAAAATAAATGGAATGTATACTTAAAAAAAAAAAAAAAAAAAGAGAAAGAAACTGATCAGCCAATGACTGAGTAAGGGAGAGAACAGGTCTGGTTTTCCTTCCCGCTAGGGGGAGGGGAGGGAGAGAGAGGAAACGGGGATTCAGCCATAAAGAGAGGGACCAGAAGACATCATGAGAAAACAGCTGGAGCATAGAAAGCCATAAAATGCAAATATCTCAGAGGTTTTTGCTGGGAGGTAGCCAGATTAGGTTAGAGGCTTGAAATAGAACAATATGACTCAGTTGTTGTGCCTTAAAGCTGTTAAATAAATAAAACAGTCCTGTCTCAATTATTTGGGAGCTAACTGGGTTAAGAGAAAACCAAAACATTTATAAAATCACCACTAACAAATATACACCAGACAAAAGACAAGCATATTTAACAAATGGTGCTAGTCCAGCCAGACAGATACATGTAAGAGAATCTAAATAGATCCATACTTTTCACCCTGCACAATACTCAACTCCAAATGTATTAAAGATTTCAACATAAAACCAAAAACACTGAATCTGATAGAAGAGAAAGTGGGTAACACTCTTGAACTCACTGACACAGGAAACTTTCTGAACTTTCTGAACAGAACACTGTTTGCATATGCACTGTGATCAATTAATAACTAACAAGTGGGACCTCCCGAAACTGAAAAGCTTCTGTACTGCAAAGGACATCATGATTTGGATAAAGCTCAGGAAATCCTGTGGAAGATAATCCCAGCACTCGGGAGGCAGAGGCAGGCGGATTTCTGAGTTTGAGGCCAGCCTGGTCTACAGAGTGAGTTCCAGGACAGCCAGGGCTACACAGAAAAACCCTGTGTCAAAAAACCAAAAAAAAAAAAAAAAAAAAAAAGTGTGAACCAAAGGGGATGCAGGACACACACACACACACACACACACACACACACACACGAGCACAGTGCATATGAAAACACAGAGACTGAGGCAGCATGCATAGGTCTTTACAGGATCTGTATTGGGTCTTCTGCATATAGATTGTGGCTCCAGTGTAATGTTTTTATGTGACTCTTGAGTATATGTATAAATGGGTCTCTGATTCATGTGTCTTCTCTTGGATTCTGTCTTAGTTTGGGTTTTTCCTGCTGTGATGAGACACCATGACCAAGGCAACTCTTACAGAAAAAAACCAAAACAAACCATTTCAATGGGGCTGGCTTACAGTTTCAGAGGTTCAGTCCATTGTTATTATGGTGGGAAGTATGCCATTGTGTAGGCAGACTTGGTGCTGGAGAACTTAGAGTTCTACCTCTTGATCTGAAGGCAGCCAGGAAGAAACTCTCTTCTGTAGGCCACCAAGAAGAGGCTCTTCTCTGCATTGGGTGGAGCTTGAGCATAGGGCCTCAAAGCTCACCTCCCATAGTGACACACTTTCTTCCAACAAGGCTATACCCACTTCAATAAGTCCACACTTCCTAACGGTGCCATTTCCCATTGGTCAAGCATATTCAAATCACCACAGACTTTTTTCCTCCTGTTTGCTTGATTTGTCTGATTTCAGTATGTTGGTTTTGGTTTATATTATTCTCGCCTATTCTTCTATTCTATTCTATTCTTATCCTTTGAGAGCCGGTTTGTTTTCTGAGAGATAGAATGGAGTAGATCTGGATTGGAGAGGAGGAGGGGGAACCTGGGAGGAGTAGAAGGAAGAGAAACCTTAATCAAGATATATAAGAAAAAAAAATCTATTTTCAGTAAAAGGAGAAAAAAGAAAAAGGAGTATGAGAAGGTTCCCTATACCCCCCCTCCCCGCCCTGCTCCCCTACCCACCCACTCCCACTTCTTGGCCCTGGCATTAATCACCCACGTGTTCAATTCTCTACTCCTCATGCCAGCCCTAAGAAGAGGCATCCGTTGAATACCTAGTTTATATATGATTTGTACAACAGCGTGATCAGGACTTGACTGCAGGCTGTCAGCACCAAACTTTACTTTGAACTATTATATTCTAATCTAAGGTAGAATTCCAGAGAACCCATTTGCAAGTAAGTCACAGAAACTTTTACTGGATAACAGCGGCATACAGGAAGGTAAATTCAACTACAGAGGACCGAACACAAGCGGACAGAAGAGTTGTTCATATTGAGTTTCCTTTGTCTTGAAGTCTTAATAATGCTATGGTTGGTTCCCCTATGTAGTTTCACAGAAAATAAGCTTAAAAAAGTTAAGTATTTCAAAAAAAAAAAAAAAAAAAAAGAAAAAGGAGTATGAGATATTTTTGTCTATATGTCCTCTTCTTAGACAGACATTATAGACAATGGAATATGACTTGAGGAGGGTTACTTCAAATAACAAATTTTTCGACTATTTACAGAAGTATTCAATATTTGTGACAGTCAAATGTTTTCAAGGAGTTATTTACAAACATACATAATCTTTTATATATTGGAGAACACGATCTTAAAACACAAAATAGTATAATTTTTCATGTGTCCATTGACAACGACCCTGCCTTTGACTAAATATTAGTTATGTTTCTCTGATCCCTTTCTGTTTGTTTTTGATATCTGAGACAGCCTCACAGGGTGGCCCAAACTAGCCTTGAATCTATAGTAATTCTCTTGGATCAGTCTCCTGAGTAGTAGGATCACAGTTGTGAGCCACCGCTCCCATCGATGTCCTCCCCTCCTTCCCCCTCCCTCCCTTCTTCCCTTCTTCCCTTCTTCCCTTCTTCCATGCTTCCTTTCTTTGAGACAGGGACTTACTCTACAACCCCAGTGAGTCTACAATTCCCAGGCTGGGCTTGAACTTACAGCAGTCTCCTACCTTAATAACAAGTGGCTGCATTAGAGTTGTGTGCTACAAGATCCAAGCCCTTATCTTAGTAAGTATTGATCTTTGGGCTTCTACGCTTGTCTTTGCACATCATAATTTCCACAAAAATCTTTTAAAGTTAGTTTTATAAGATTCTCTCCCCCTTAATCTCTGCTGGCTCTCTACATCCAGTCAAACTCATTGTTTGCCATTCTTCCCAGGAGACATTTTTTTAGCTTTATCTGCTTTCTGCAGGAATCCTTTCAAGTTGTCTGTATAAGGATTACCCCTCTCCATGCTTTCTCTCAGTAATTTTTTTTTTTTTTTTATCCACAGACCTTCAACTCCTCCATGATATATATTTGGAATTGAGTTCATCTCTGTATCGCAATCTCATTTTCTCTATTGCAGTCTCTCTTTTTATCACCTACATACTGCCTGGCTCTTAAAAAAAAATCCATGAAAATGTGTACTTTAAGCCCTGTAATGTTGTTGCTTTGAAGATCTGAACCCGAAGAAATGACAATTCAGTGTAATGTTAAGACATTTGGAGTTTACGTAATTTTAGTTTTGTTGTGTAGACAATATATTCCCGGAATCACACCCAGAAGGTTATCTGTGAAAGTCTTCCAGGAGTTGGCCTTAGGTAGCAGCTCCCCTTCCCTGGCTCTGGCTGGCACTGTGTTCCAGCCACTGATACTTCTCATCTGGATCACTATGAAGCATCCCAGGGAATCCCCACCCAGCTTCTTCCCATGCCTGCTACCCGCTGCTCTCCACACCATGCAGGCAGAAGAGGATTTAAGAGCACAATTTTATCTTCTTGTCTCCTGCTTAAAACAGTGGCTCCCTTTATCATTCAGAGTAAAACAAAAACTTCTGGCAGAGCTTTGAGAGATCTACTTCCTCTCTGTGTCACCTGATGGCTAGAAAGTGCTTTATCATGCTGGCTGTCCTTTTCTTCCCAAGTCCTCTGCTATTGCGTTTTTTTCTGGTTGAAATGCTTTTGTTCCAGATGTACCAGGACTCAACTATTTCTTTCACAGGAAGTTCCTCCCTGCCTTCACCTGATCAAGGATTCTCTGGTTCCAGCTGAGAGTCTTGGTGTAGGCAAACATTAATCAGGTGCCTGAATCTTTTTCAGGCCTATCTGTGAACCTCTAAAAAAAAAAATCCAGCTGGGCGTGGTGGCACACGCCTTTAATCCCAGCACTTGGGAGGCACAGACAGGTGGATTTCTACAAAGTAAGTTCCAGGACAGCCAGGACTACACAGAGAAACCCTGTCTTGAAAAAACAAAAAGCAAACAAAAAACAAACAAACAAACAAAAACCAAAAAAATATATCCAATTTTATTAAGATTTGCTAAATCAGTTTAGTCAGTACAGCTTCCCTTTGTTTACCAACATTCACCCTCAGGGACCAGGATCACAAATCTGGGAACATGTGATTCTTTTCATTACCTCCCATAATGAAAAATTTCAATAATTGCATAAGTTTTTGTGGAATAGAAGGTAAGACAAAAACAAATGAAAAAATATCTCAGCTGACATAGGAGGAAACCCAGAAGAAACTTGTTAGGAAGTTAAGGGGAAATGGATGAAAACTTAGGGGGGTTCAGAGCTTTAGATGACACACAAACTGTAAACAAATCACATGGTTTGTTGATCACCATGCAGAGTTACTAGAACAGTGTTTCTTTGTGTTGTATTCTTGCATAGCTTGGGTCCCAGAACCCTGACCCGGGGCAACAATGGAATCAAGAAATAATTGACACTAAAGAAACAACAGACATAGNACACAGAACATCTAGAATTCATGGTTAGCATTCTCTGATGGAGATGCTGCAGCACCCTGGAAGCTCAGTGTGCTTNCTATATACAGCCAAACTAGGAGGTGGGATTTATGGTGTTCAGCTGACTAAGGAGGCAGGTTTAGCTAATCTTACTAGGAACAGTCTCTATAAGNGAGTAGTCTTCAGGCTGTAAACATCTGGTCAAAAAAGCTACAGTGGATGTTTTTTCTGTACACACTATCAATATTCCCAACTGGACCAGAGGAAGGTTTTTTGTCATCCTTCTGAGCTTCACCTGAAGAAGGCTTTGTCCCTTTCATGGGGCTGAGGATTTGGGGTCCTTAACATGACTGTGCCCATGGCAAACAATATACATTCCCTCAGGCCCTCACTTGCCCCCTACAATTTTTCAACTGGTTTTATCAGAATAATATGAACATGCTTAACAGAATTTTATATGAAAACTTGGTAGAAGATATATCAGTCTTCCTCTGTGACCAAGTACATTCCTCAAAAGCAAGTGATGCTTAACTGTNTTTTGGGCTGTAAGAAGATGAAATATATGTTTAAGAAGTGTGCCTGTTTCTCCATTTCTCTCTCCTCCCATTTATCTCTGTTGGTTAGTCTTGTGGTCTGTATGTCATCNCTTCCTCTTGAGGATAAATGGACCTGTGAATAACGTGGGCAGTATTCCAATGCCATGGTTACTGATCAGTTGGCTCTTAACGAGAGATTGATCATCTCTGATGTACTTGCCTTTTGCAGGTGAACTTTTCTAAAGAGCGGCTGGTTGCGCTTTTCTGAAAAAGTTCTACTAGCCTTCAAGAACTGAGCTACTATGACTTGAAAGAAGAGGGCCACATGACAAGGACCTAAGAATGACTTCTGGAGAAGAGAGCAAGAATCTGGGGCTGGCAGCAGGAGAGTGCCAGCTTTAGTCACACAACTGCATAGGAATGACTTCTGCCAATAGCTAAGTGGCTGGGAAAGAGTCCATCTCAGATGAGACTGCAGCTCTGGCTGGCAGTTCAAGTTCAGCACAATGAGACTCCAAGGGGATCCACAGATGGCCAGATAAGAAATTGGTGCAGCAATAGAAAACCAATAGAACTTTTATTTCCCAACTAGAACAATTTTAACTTATTTACTTATCTCTAATTCTTATCCATTTTTAATATAACTCAAACATTATATTAGTTTTAGCTTTTCAAATGACTTATTTCTTTCTTTAATCTTTCATGCTCTTATTAAGTATCCTTTTGAATCTAAGCCAGTGTCTCCTGTTTATGAGGAACCAGGACATTAGCTTCTTGACTCTGCTTTCCTTTTAGTTGCTTTTGCTTGTGAAATGGTTTGTGGCGAAACCTAGTTCAAACTTGAGGAACACAAGGACTTGAAACTGTGTGGCAGAAAGGTCATTGCATGGTTAGAGTGCAGCACACCTGCTCCGAGTGCGTGCTTATCAGGGAAAAGTCCTGAAATGTGAGGTTCTTTGAAATAGTGCATGTGCTTGCTACTTGACAAAACTCAGCTGCCCTGACTATGAAGCTATCTCCTTCCCAGGAAGGGCCAAGAGAGACGGTGTGTAGGAGCTCTGTTTAGGTGGTTAAGAGAAACTAATAATTTATGAGATAGAGAAGACTCAGTAGAGGTTAATTTAACATTGGGAAGGCACAGCGCTACAGCTCCTTCCAACTGGGGACTCCTGATATCACTGTGTCTCCCCATCTCTACTGTACATGTGACTTTTGCTTCCTTCTAGAAGAGTTATTTGTCTACATTATAAAGAATATAACACACATGGTGATGATGTTCAACATTTATCAATATGTTGGGCTGGTATTTATTTATTTATTTATTATTTGTTTATTAAGTTAGCATACAAAGTAACAGATTTCATTATGGCTTTAAAATGTAATTGAATTTAGTTTTATATGTATAAGTATTTTGCTTGTATGTATGTATGTATGTATGTATGTATGTGTATCACATGCATGCCTGGTGCCTGAGATAGCCAGAAGTGGGCATTGTATACCCCTCCCCACAGCCAAACTGCAGTTCTGGATGGCTCAAGGTACTATGTAGGTGCTGGCAACTAAGCCCTGGTTTTCTGCAAGAGCAACACGTGTCCCTAACTGATGAGCCATTTCTCTAGCTCCTCATTATGACATTTCATACACCCTTTGTTTTTATTGCTCTCCCTCCTTTTCTGCTCATTCTTTTGTTCACTTCTTGATGGTCCTCTTCCTCCCCATGCATAGTCTGCATTCTGTTCTTATGTCACATGTGTTCCACTGGTGACCACCCTCAAGACATCTTCCTCTCATGGTCTCCTTTTGAGTTTCAAGACATTCCCCTACATTTAAACCTATGCTCCCAGTTTCTGTTTACAAGAGACTACATGTAGTGTTTGACTTTCTGTGATTGTATTAGTCTATTAACACAAGGATTTCTAGATTTAGGCACTATTCTGTAAATGTCATTTTTCTTTTTGGGAAACTGCCTTTTACCGAGATCTTTCAAAGTACAATGTCCTGCAACACCTCCCTCAGGGTCCTGCCATTAAAAATCAATTCAGTGACAGAAATTTTATTTTGGGTTTGGTTTTAGGTTGGTTTTAAAAGTTAAAGTCTCACAAATAGCATTTACAACATTGTAAATGCAACCATGTTTTAAATTTTACAGAGAAGAAAGTAACTCTAGACGATTTAAGCAAGAGAGATTTCAAAGGGAGTCATGGGAACTGATGGAGCATTTTAGATACACAACACAATCACTAAAGTACAGGAGATTTACACACTGGGGTAGATAGAGAAAAAAAAACTGGTTCCTTATAGGAACTTCTATATTTTCTATAGGAGGTTTGGGCAGTGTACCTTGGTTTCATTATAGACCCAATTCTACAACATAGAATCCATAGGTCTTGGAAAGAACTTTGAGAAAAAAAACACACCCCAAAGTCTTTAAATTAGGTTAGAAACCCCAAGGTGACTCATCTGGTAAAGACCCCAGCTTCCAAGCCCGAGTGCCTGTGTTAGATTCCTTCCACCTACTGGTGGAAGGGAACCATCAACTCCTACAAGTTGTCCTCTGCCTACCATATGTCTGTGTTGGCATGTGCACACGTGCATCCCCATGGAACAAAAACTTTTATAAGGCTAATTCTGAGTAAGTATGCTAAAGGCAGAACTTTCTTAGTTTTACCAACATTTTTGTAACATTTTTGTTCAACCTACAGGCAAACAGAATACATATATATGTAGATTGTTTGAGACAAGATTCCTTGCTTTTAAAAAAAATATGTTTTTTACTCTGTTTTTGGAGATAGCATCTTGCTATGTAACTCAGGCTGGCCTAGACCTCTTGATATTCTTCCTGAGTGCTGGGATTATATATACAGCTACACCACCTGGCAAGATAAAATTCCTGTTAAATCTGCGTAACATGGTTCCAATCAGCATATGGCCAAGTTATAGCAATAGTCTTCCTTTTACATGCACTGTTATTTATGAAACAAACAGAAAGTTCTGTCTCTCACGCAGTACTCACTTAAAACATAAAAGATGTTGATGCACAAATGCAAAAGCACACAAATGTACTTTTCTCACAGCCTCTTTTTTTCTTTTTTTTTAAAAGATAAACATACCATTAAAGAGTGCATGCATCTGGCAAATCACGAGCAGCAGATCAAGGAACTGTCTCACAATTCTGTGGGATTCTGTGAAGCCGAACACGTGCAGCAGTTAGTTCTGTAGCACTGTCAGAAACATCTTGGCAAAGAGTAGTAAAAGTCTAGTATTTTATTTGTTGGTAAATATATTTTGCATAATAACAAGGAGATGAAGACAAACAAATTTTTCCCTTACAGAAAACTTGATGATTAGAAAATTGTTTTAAATCTGGGAATAAAAACTCTAAAAGCAACACATAATTAAATCCAATGTATTTTTCTCTGAACAATTTAATCTTTATCTTAAAGAGCATATCAGATGTCTTGGATCTGGAGTTACAGAGAACTGTGAGCTGTCGTGTGGGTGCTGTGAATCATTTCATTGACTTTTTTTTATATTTTCCCAGTTGTGTTTGGTTCAATTGTGGGTCTCTGGGCTCTCCAGCCTCTTGGTCCTGGACCTCCAGGCAGTGTCAGGTGGGTTCCTCCTTGTGGTATGGGTCTCAGGCTGTCATTGGTCGGCCACTTCCCCAATTTCTGTGCCAACTTTACCACAGCACATCTTGTAGGCAGGATAAATTGTATGTCGAAGGTTTTGTGGCTGGGTTGGTGTTACAATCCCTCCACTGGAAGTCTTGCCTGGTTACAAGGGATGGCTGGTTCAGGCTCTGTATCCACCATTACTAGGAGTGTTAGCTAGGGCCTTTCTTACAGATTCCTGGGAGTGTCCTTTGGGTATATGCCAAGGAATGGTATAGCTGGGTTTGGAGGTAGATGGTTTTCCAATTTTCTGAGAAACTGTCACATTGATTTTTAAAGTGGTTGAACAGGTTTTCACTCCCATCAGCAGTGGAGGAGCTCTCGCTTTGCTCTTCCTCCTTGTCAACATGAGTTGTCACTTGAATTTAGCCATTCTGACAGGTGTAAGATGAAATCTTAGAGCTGTTTTCATTTGCATTGTTCTGAAGGCTAAGGATGTTAACTGTTATGTTGTTGATGACGATTGTATTTGCTTGTTCTCTATCACTCTTAAAAGACTGTAATATTTGAGGACTGGGGAGATGGCTCAGTTAAGCAAATGGCTGCTACACAAGTGTGAGGACCTGAGTCCATAGTCTCAGTACCTCCACAGATGATCCTGACAGCACACCTGAAACCCACCACTGGGGAAGTAGAGTTAGGACATTGAAGGTTTGCTGGCCCAACCAGAGTTTGTCCCCCAGACAAGGTGGAGAGCGATAGAGGGAGATAACCAACATTAACCTCTGGCTTTCACATGCACACATGTCTATATACAAACATATACACATACATACAGACACAAAAAGATTATGGTATTTGTTCATACTTAATTTATTTCTGCTAAATAATGTTTCTCCTTTATTCATACCATGATTCTGTTCTACCTCAGGTTAGACCCCCAAGATTTCCTATGCCTTTGATAATTATAATGAAATCACAATGATAAGCATTAGTTTATGCCATTATTCATTTTGTTATTTACTATGAGCTTTGCTTATGCACACTACTTACATTCACTTGGGATCTCTGACCACTTCCAGAAAATCAAAGCACTAGATTCAATATTGAACATTTATTATCGCTGATTCATAAGAATTCAAATTGTTTGCAAAGGTTGATTTATGGGCATGTTAGTTTGCTAAGGAATGCCAGAGCAGGGCTAGGTAGCTTTGGCTTCTTGATTTGTAGGTATTGTTCCTATGTGGGGTCGGGTAACTGTAAGTATATGGGGATCATAAAAACACTGAAAACAGTAAATGGTTTCTGGAAACAGTCACCAAGACTTAACTGGAAAGTGCATGTGCAATGATTTTCAAGTGTTTCCAGAAGCAATCATCTGTGTTGTATTGTGAGAGTTCACGGTGGTTCTCAACACATGGTTTGCAGACTTTGCACCGAGCATGTCATCATAGCATGTGGCAGTCAGCTGACACGTCCTCAAAGGCTTTAGCTCACATTATAACCTGGAGCGTTTTTACTACTTTTACAGAAACATAAAGGTTTAATTATGGAAAGAAGACTATAATTCTTCAACATGTGTCATATTAGTGTATCTTTGGGTCATATTAGACAAACAAGCCCATCTCACCAGTATGTAACTTTACTTTTATGTGCAATAACTGGTAAGAGCTTGTGTGCATCAAAGAATTGTTTTAAAGTAAATTTTCTTTATGACTTATATCAGTAAATGATTTATATAACTATTTTATATTCTCATAAGACAAGTTGCATAAAAATTTCTTTTTTTCAATTTTAAAGTTTTTTTTATTCATGAAAAACAATGAGTTGGCCATTCACAAGGCATAGGTAGATGGATCTTCGGGAAGTCAAGGCCAGCCTTGTCTATACAAGACATTTTAGGTTATCCAGTGCCACACAGTGAAAGCCCATCTCAAAAGCAAAGCCCAACATCAACAAAAGCAAAAACAATGAGATTACACACAAGAATATCAGACTCTGCCCTATTAAACCAGCAGAGTAATCTCAGTATTCATAAATAATTCAACGGCCCATTAATCACAGCGATGGAACAAAATACTATTAATGACTATTTGCATATTTGAATATAAATGGGCTGTTAAATAAAACACAAAATCAAAAGATAAAACTACCTCATATATAAGAACATTCATTAAACTTATATAGCTTCTCAGCAAACTTTACAAAGTTATTTTATTATCCTTTCCTTTTTCTGTGATTTTTCTTTTAAACTGAAGGTTTCACTTCCTGGGTATAAGTAGTCCTTCCTCATCACCTACTTGGATCAGTGCTAACTTTCTACAGTAAAAATTAGAACTCTGGACACCAGAGATGGACCTTAGAAAGTAATTTACTGATGCTGGATGGGGAGAAAGACTCCTTACGTGGATACACTGAGAAAGCTAAAGCCAGGAGATTACTGGTTCCAGGTCAACTTGTAATAACAAATATGACATTTCACTCACAATGTGTGTTTTCTGGATAATGCAAAACAAACAAACACCAGCCAAACAGTGTCCAGTTCTTCATCTTGCTAGCATTTATCAGAATGAACCTGAGGAATTTTCCTCCTTTACTCATTCATTCATTCATTCATTCATTCACATTACATCCATATCACTCCTTATTTCCTCCAGGTCCCCTTCTGTGATGGTTTATATATGCCTGGACCAGGGAATGGCACTATTAACAGGTGTGGCCTTGTTGGAGTAGGTTTGTCATTGTGGGCATGGGCTTAAGACCTTCAGCCCAGTTGCCTGGAAGTCAGTCTTCCAGTAGCAGCCTTCAGATGAAGATGNAGAACTCTCAGCTCTGCTTGCACCATGCCTGCCTAGATGCTGCCATGTTCCCACCTTGATGATAATGGACTGAGCCTCTGAACCTGTAAGCCATCTCCAAATATATGTTGTTTTTTATAACACTTGCCTTGGTTATGGTGTCTGTTCACAGCAATAAAACCCTACCTAAGACATCCTTACACAGTTCCTCCTCCTCCCCATCTCCTCTGAGAGGGCAGAGCCCCCCCACCCCGGGGTATCCCACCACGCTGGCACATCAAGCCTCTGCAGGGCTAGGTGCATCATCTCTCAATGAAGCCAAACAAGGCAGCTCAGTTAGGGGAATGGGATCCACAGACAGGCAACAAACAGCTTTAGGGACAGGTCTCCTCTAGTTGTTGGGGAGCCAACATAAAGACATAGACTGCTACATATGTGTGGGGAGCTTTAGGTTTGGCTCATGTATGCTTTTTGCTTGGTGGCTCAGTCTCTGGGAGCTCCCAAAGGTCTAGGTTAGTTGACTCTGCTGGTGTTCCTGTGGTGTCTGTGATCCCTCTAGCTCACTCAGTTCTACCTGAACTCTTCTAAAAGACTCCTTGAGCTCCATCTAATGTTTGGCTATGGGTCTCTGTATCCATTTTAGTCAGCTGCTGGGTGGAACCTCTCAGAGGACAGTTATGCTAGGCTCCTTTCTTCAAGCATAATAGTATTATTAATAGTGTAAGGTGTTGGAGACCGACACTGAGCCATAAGCCAAAGTCCCCCCCCCCTCACTTTTTTGAGAAACTTCTGACCTTCTGAAAGGACAGCTGACAGAACACCAAGATCAGATAATAGTAACTACAAATTTTCCAGGAAAAACCACAGAATGCTCACTGAGCTAAGAGTAGCTAGCATGTTCCCGGGCAGGTATGCAGAACCACCCCCGCCCCCGGGTGGAGGCAGGGGCAAGTTTCTCCCTCTTCCTCCTTCTCACAGCTTATATTCTGTAACCTTCCCCCCTGCCCCACCCCCGCAACAAACAGACCTGGACAACTCTTTGCCTGATCTTCCTCATTTTTCCCGCCCATTTTTCTTTCAGGCATGGTCCCCCTTGGATCCCCCAAACATCTGGGTCCTGCTGGTTGGGACAAGTGGCACCCACATGGAGCCCGGGGTACGGACCCTAGCCGGACGGACGGAATCCATTTTCTTGAGAAGGTCGCCGTAACAAAGACAAAGTCATTTGGAGGAGCGCTCTCACCCCTCATAAGACAAAGTCATCCTCGGTAAGTTTACATTTCTCCGTCCCATAGAAATGGGCCATGAGTTGTCTAAAGAAGCGGTCTTCATCAGAGACCTGAAAACTTCTCTCAGGGAAAATGGAGTTAGAGTTAAAAAGAAAGATTTGACAAAATTTTTTATCTTTGTTTCCCAAGTCTGTCCATGGTTCATAATAGATGGACCAGAGATTCATCCCCTTAAGTGGGAAAAGGTCAGATGGATCTTAATGATCTTTTATATAAAGAAGGGCCAGGTGCAGTGCCTACTCAGACCTTCAGTTATTGGGGTCTTACTAGAGATATCATTAAGTCATCCTCACTGAGGCAGGCAAGATTGTTTCATTGGCTGAGGATTTCCTTAAACCAATTTCTTGCTCGGCCTCTGTCTTCTGTAAAGATTGCAGGTTCACAGTTGCCACAACCTCCCTCACCATGCCCCTCTGTTATTATTAATATGTCTTCCTCAGAGGACCCAACTGTTTGCCCCAAAAAAGCCTGTCCAACCCCTCTATCCTCAACTGCCTGCCGATGCAGCTGCATCCAGTGAGCCAAAATTACAAGAATCTAAGCTTACCTACCCCATTTTTAAGAAGCTTCACGAAGATTGGCTAAGTCCCTCTGAGGAGAGTGAGTTGGAGGAAGAGGCTGCCTGATATTGCAACCCTGATTGGCCACCCATTGTGAACACAGTGGCACGCTCTGGGCTCCCTCCTTACCCCTCTGCTCCTGAAATTTGTGCACCCGTGGTCATTCCACCGCCTCCACAAGGTGATTACCTTTTACAGGCCAAAAATCAGCTATCTAAACAAATTTCTGACCTTAAAGAGGTCCTAAATGTACAGAAACGGTTTGCCGATCTCTCTACAGAGCTCTCCTCTCTTCAGGAGACTGTGAGACGGACAGTTTACCCTGGTCCATTGTTGGCTTTGGTCCCTTTCCCTGCCATCTCTGGTGGCCATCAGGCCAGCTCGCCGTATTCTCACCCTAACAGAGCCTCCTAAAAATCTCATTCTAACAAAACCTCCCAGAGAGTTAGTTCAAAAAAATCCTTGGTGTTCCCTGTGTTAATCCACTAGAGGGCCAAAGAGGCTTCCTCCTCCTCAGAGGAGGACCGCGCCGCTGATACAGAAAATGGTGACGAGGATATTGAAGCTGATAATGAGACCGCGGCCGCAGCCCCCAAGTCCCCACCACAAGAAATGACTGAGTATAAAAGATTAAAATTTAAGCCTATCAAGGATATTAATACTGCAGTCAAAAATTATGGTCCTAATGCACCCTTTACTGTTTCCATGCCTGAAGCCCTCACCGGAGGGGGGATACCTTATTCCCATTGAGTGGTTTAGAGTTACCCAGGCACTTTTGACTTGTGGACAGTTTTTGTCTTGGAAAGCTGATTTTCTAGATAGGTGCCAATCTCTCGCAAGGCAGAACCAGAGAGATCACAAAGCGCCTGCGGCTGAGTGGACTCTTGATAAACTCAGCGGACATGTGTCTGAGAGTCGCCAACTTAAATTCCCCACTGGACTCCTGTCACAGGTTAACGAGGCTGCCCTTGGGGCATGATGGGCCGTCCCTTCAAAGGGTTCTATGACTACCCTATTGACCAAAATTATTCAGGGAGCTCAGGAGCCTTACAATGAGTTTGTGGGGGGACTCTTAGAAACTGCTGAAAATGTCCTGGGCCCTGAGGAAAATAATAGCAAGTTTATAAAGCAGTTGGCCTATGAGAGTGTGAATTCTGCCTGTAAAGCTGTTCTTTGAGGCCAGACTAAAAATAACTCTTGATGATTTTGTGAGACTTTGCGGTGACATAGATACCTTCACCCATAGGATCTCGCAGAGCCTTTCTCAGAGTGTGAATTTGGCTATGGGGGCTGCCTTGCAATCTGTTGGCCCTTCCAAAAGTTGCTTTAAATGTGGTCAGCCTGGCCACTTTGCCAAGCAGTGGCCCCTGACACAGGGCACACCGAGTCCTCCTCCTCAGCCTCCGGGGCCAACACCTTCTGTACCTGCCACGGTGTGCCCCCTGATGTAAGAGAGGCAAACATTGGGCTAATCAGTGCCACTCCAAGACGGATGCCATGGGTAATCCTTTGCCACCTCTTCAGGAAAACTGCTTGAGGGGCCAGCCTCGATCCCTGAGACCTATTCATTTTCTGCTGGCCTCAGGGACCAGTCAGCAGATAACAATGCTCCAACTTTCTCCTGCTCCACCCAACTCCTCAGAGCAACCCCAGGGAACACAGGACTGGACCTGTGTACCTCCACCAGTACAATTTTAAAACCTGAGGATGGTGTTCAAGCTCTACCTACTGGGGTTTTCAGTCCTCCTCCTCCAAACATGTTTTTCTCATTTTGGGTCGGGCCTCATTCACCCTTAAGGGCCTCACTGTTCATCCCTCACTAGTGGATAATGATTTTACTGGGGAGATTAAGATTTTAGCTAGTTCCAGCTCAGGGTCAATCTTACTCTCTCAAGGACAGCAGATTGTATAGACCTTGCCCCTCCTATTGAACACCCAGAACCCGGTTATTGGGAGGCATCGAGAGGCCTCTCAGCCAGGGTCCTCAGATCTTTTCTGGGTCCAGATAGTGTCTAGAAAATGTCCTACGTTACACCTTAAGCTTGATCAGTGATGGTTTGAGGGCATTGTGGATACGGGGGCTGATGCCACCGTCCTCGCAAAAAATTCCTAGCCCTTGGCTTGGCCACTTCAACCATCCCTTACACATTTACAGGGCATTGGCCAGTCTAAAAATACCTTACAGAGTTCTAAAATTTTGACATGGGAAGATTCAGAAGGGAAGTCTGGCACAGTACAGCCTTTTGTTGTTTAAGCCCTGCCAGTTAATTTGTGGGGAAGAGATATTCTCTCTCAAATGAAACTTATTATGTGTAGTCCAAATGAGATTGTAGGTACCCAGTCTACACCCTTATCACAATATACCCACTCGGTTGATTGTGGGCATAAGAATGCCTTCTTACAATATTTCAGCTCTCCTACTGGAGGGACAAGTCAACACTGGAAGTGTGTAAATAAGCCCAAACCCTTGCCTCCATTGTCTGATTGTCAGTGCCCCAGTAGTTGTTCCTTTGTTGATCAAATGCATGCTAGCTGCTATTCTTCCTTCTCCACATGCCTCAGAGATAGCCAGCCTTATTTTGGGGCTGTTCCCTTTAAGACGCTACAGAGTACAGGGCGAGCAATTTGTCTTGCAACACCCAGGTAATTGGCACCAACTCCTATACTTCAAAATATGTTACAGTTAGTTTCCCTGCACACCCTGATAAACCTGCCTGTTGGCCACAAGTCGCTCCTATTCATGTTTCAGATGGTGGTGGTCCCACGGACCAGGTTTGAGAAGAACGAGTTCAACAGACAATTCAAGCCCAGATTGATGGCCTCCTTCCCCGCCTCCACCACCACCTGCTTTTATTGCCAAAGTCCAGAGACATTAATTTAGACCCCCAAACCATAGATGTACTTGTTGCTACTCATAAAGCCCTAAATGTCTCCAACCCCTCCCTGGTCAGTGATTGTTGGCTGTGCCTTGCATTGGGAGCCTCCTGGCCCCTTGCAATACCCCTGCTTATTGAGTTCACTATCGTCCCCTCCCAAGATAATTGTAGTTACCCGAAACCTTTTAAGGTCTTACCAAACAATTTTAATGTATCCACCTGTCTTTATAGCTTTTTAAAGAATGATTCCTTTGATGCAGATCTTGGCCTAGCCATGTTTACCTCATGCATCAGTTATGTTAACTCCTCTGCCTTGGGCTGGTAGTTGGCTGTTCTCTTGCAAGATCTTTCCTAAATCTTTCCTTCCTATAGATATCTTACCCCATCTCTTCCTCTTCTTCTCTGACCACCCTGGATCTGGGTCCTCGCTCTATAGGCTCAGTGTAGATTAAAAATCTCTTTGAAGATTACCTTCAAATATGGTCACATCCAGAGGCATTGGATAGTATTTGGTTGCTCTCTATAGGCCTTAAAAGATTGTTGTATCTGGAGACTGGAGAGATGTCTCAGTAAACAACATATGAGTTTTAGGGGGACATAATTTATATATAACAGTTGGTTTGCTTTAGAACTCAAGGTTCCCAGGGCCCCCAATGGAGGATATAGAGAAAGTACCTACCAGTACTAACTAGTACCCCAGAGCTTATGTCTCTAGCTGCATATGTAGCAGAGAATGACCTAGTTGGCCATCAATGGGAGGAGAGGCCCTTGGTCTTGTGAAGATTATATGCTCCAGTACAGGGGAATGCCGGGGCCAGGAAGTGGGAGTGGGTTGGTTGGGGAGCATGATGGGGGAGGGTATAGGGGATTTTCGGGATAGCATTTGAATGTAAATGAAGAAAATATCTAATAAAAAAAAAGAAAAAGAAAGAACTTAAGGTTCCAAAAATAGTAGTTGCCTAAAGATACTTTACATATATATTACAAATATGAAATAGTTAATGAAACAATCATCTTAAATAATGTTTTTTACTATTCCCTTTTGGATAATTCATTAAACTGAACAGTGTACACGTTGGTCATATGGATATGATCATATGATAGAGTTCATAGGAATGAATTCTTTCACTTTTCAAGTATTTACCATGTATCTTCTGAGTCATTTGTCAACTTCATTTTAGTATTTTTTGTGTGGCAGGCATACTAGCAACAAACTCAGTTTCTGTGTTCCTGATAGTATCCTTAATTTACCGTTATTTTTTGAAAAATCATTTTACTGAGTGCAGGGTTCTTGGCTGACAGTCTTTACTTCACTCTTTTGTATCAGCCCTCTACGTTTGTCAGACACTGTAGACTACAAAGCCAACTCTTGGTTTTATTCTGATTCCGCCCTATTGTGTCACCTTCCTCTTGTCCCGTTGACAACTTGCTCATAATCTGGGTAGGCACACAGCTGAAAGAAAGATGCTAGCAGGGTGATATGACAGTTACAGACTAGAAGCTTAGAGAGATGAGGTGAGAGGATGGTTAGGGGTTGAAAAGAGAGGGAAGTCCCCCTGTCACATAGGGCTGCAGGGAGCAGGGTACAGATAAATGCTACAGACTTAATATTCTTACTAAAATGTAGTAGAAATTTCCAATTAAAAGAGCTTCATTTTCCCCTATGCACTTAGAATAATTACCAGAAGGTTTAAACATATGCAAGCCTTCTTTTTGTTTTACTTAAAAAAAAAATAATCCAACAACTAATTTCAATCCATTAGTTTTTCTAAAGTCTTCACAACACCTCTGGAAGTCTCTCCAAAGATTGTTTCAATTATGCCCACTGTCATTAATTCTTAATACTCTGAGTTGAAGTTTTGGGAGAAAAATGACCCTTCAAGCAATGATTGCATTGAAACAGATGAAATAATATCTTAAGGCAAAATGGTTTTAAAAGTTGAAGTCTTCTCTTTCAAATGCACAGGTAAAAGGCAACGAAAGTTCAATGGGTGTTAGCGTAACTGAGATCTTTCAGAGTCCTGGCCACCTCTGCATTTCTCTTAGGAGTGTTTGGTCAGGCCCAACACACCCTTCAAGCTATTCAAAGGATAATTTTGGAAGATAAATTACTGTTGAAGAACAAAAAGAATGCTGATTTTAACATGTCTGGTTCTATTTTTAATTTTTCTTTAGATTCTTGTTTTCTTATTTTTTATTTATTTATTTATTTATTTATTTATTTATTTACTTTTAAAAATGAGTTAACCAAGACATTTTCCCTCAGAAAGTGTTTTACAATTTGGGGCATGATAGCTGTGAGTCCCATTCAGACTGAATCAACTTTGCTGAGCAAGATAACATAGTTATTTGTGCACGAAACAGTAACGGAAAGAATGAATGGCTTGTAAGCTGGACACCAGAAATACAAATAACCCCATTAAAAAATGGGATACAAAGCTAAACAAAGAATTCTTAACTGAGGAATACCGAATGGCTGAGAAACACCTGAAAAAATGTTCAACATCCTTAGTCATCAGGGAAATGCAAATCAAAACAACCCTGAGATTCCATCTCACACCAGTCAGAATGGCTCAGATCAAAAATTCAGGTGACAGCAGATGCTGGCAAGGTTGTGGAGAAAGAGGAACACTCCCCCATTGCTGGTGGGATTGCAAGCTTGTACAACCACTCTGGAAATCAGTCTGGCGGTTACTTAGAAAATTGGACATAGTACTACCGGAGGACCTAGCGATACCTCTTCTGGGCATATACCCAGAAGATCTTCCAACTAGTAGTAAGGACACATGCTCCACTATGTTCATAGCAGCCTTATTTATAATAGCCAGAAGCTGGAAAGAACCCAGATGTCCCTCAATAGAGGAATGGATACAGAAACTGTGGTACATTTACACAATGGAGTACTACTCAGCCATTAAAAACAATGAATTTATGAAATTCTTGGGCAAATGGATGTATCTGGAGGATATCATCCTTAGTGAGGTAACCCAATCACTGAAGAAGTCACTAGATATGTACTCACTGATAAATGGATATTAGCCCAGAAACTTAGAATACCCAAGATACATTTTTGCAAAAATCAAGAAAACCAAGTAGTAAGACCATCATGCGGATACTTCATTCCTCCTTAGAATAAGGAACAAAATACCCATGAAAGGATATAGATACAGAGACAAAATTTAGAGCTAAGATGAAAGGATGGAGTATCCAGAGACTACCCCATCTGGGAATCCATCCCATCATCAGCCACCAAACCCAGATACTAATGCACATACCAGCAAGATTCTGCTGAAGGGACCCTGATATTGCGGCCTCTTGTGAGGCTATGCCAGTGCCTGGCAAACACAGAAATGGATGCTCACAGTCAGGTATTGGATGGAACACAGGGCCCCCAATGGAGGAGCTAGAGAAAGTACCCAAGGAGCTGAAGGGGGATGCAACCCTGTTGGTGGAGCAACAATATGAACTAACCATTATCCCCTGAGCTCGTGTCTCTAGCTAGCTGCATATGTAGCAGAAGATGGCCTAATTGGCCATCACTGGGAAGAGAGGCCCTTTGGTCTTGCAAACTTTATATGCCCCACAGAGGGGAATGCCAGGGCCAAGAAGTGGGAGTGGGTGGGTAGGGGAGCAGGGGCGGGGGGGGTATAGGGAACTTTTGGGATAGTATTTGAAATGTAAATAAAGAAAATAATAATAATAAACAATAAAAAAAAAGAATGAATGGCTTGTAACAGATGCTGTGAGTACAAATGTTGAAGTTTTCAGTGAGCCGATGACTTTAAAAGGTCATACTAATTTATGTTCCACCTTTAAACTGGTAATAAAGTAGGACACGTGCTCTACTTCCCACAGTGAAGGCACTTGCTTTCCAGTTCTCCATGTCAAAGAATGGCTTTACCATCTGCCACCGTTTTCTGCCATCACTTCAGACCGAAGCTCTTCTCTCTCCTGACATGTTTATTAATCTTCAAGTGGTGCCATTTTCAAGGCTCTAGGATGGAGCTGTTCCCTAGAATTTGGCTAATAGTGTTATGAATGATTGACTTGGAACAGCCTTCAATATGAAAAGCAAATTTGGAAAAGAATCACTTGAACTGTGGGATGATGACTAGGATTCTGGTCAGCATGACTGAGTAAGCACTTCATATTCTCTTCCTTTTCTTCCTGGTTGTTAATTAGGTCAGAACTCTGCTGTCTTATTCACAATCTGTATCTTCCACTTACACTCTGCACTTGATTTCTCATGAACTGTAAGAAGAATGTTGTAATCTCATACTGTGCTTTTAGATCGATTTTTGCATGTCTTATAGATTTAAATATCAAGAATTTTGAGATGTAATTTGACTATACGTTCTATCATATGAGATATCCTAATTATGTATACACATGGTTACTTTACACATCTTGACTTTTACTTCCAAGTTTTCTGACTTACTGAATGTACTTTGCTCTTTAAAAAGCATTTGATAGCTTCTTATTTTCATTCTGAGACATTTTACTTGATAGGTATAGCGATAAGTTATTATTAGGATTGGCTTAATGCTATGTCCATTTAGCAGAATAATAGCAATAGGCTCTTAGGGCCTATGACCTGTCTAGTTACAGGTTCTTTGCCTCATAATAGTGTCAGGTATAGGGCTCATCTTGTGAATTGGGCCTTGAACCCAATCAGGAAGTGACTGTTCCTTCCGTGATGCATGTGTCACTGTTGCACCAGCGAGATAGTCTTGACAGGTTGGCTGTCATTGTAGCCTACAGGGGTCAAACCTGGTGATTACTTTTCTTATCCAGCACTGTGATTGCTAGCTAGTAGGGATGAAGTTTCTAGGTGTGCACTAGTTTGATTTCTCCATGTTCGACGACTCAAGTATATTGCATCTTTAGCAACGGTGTGTTATCATCATCATACGCTGGAGGGTAGCCAGCACATTCTGGAGGATAACCAAGAGCATTGACAATAGCCTGTGATGTTTGTGGGGTCTTTGGGATTTCACTAGCCAACAATACCAAAGGAGCTAACCACTCCTGGCACTAGGCTTTTTACTTGTTAGCTTGTGGTATCTAGTAGTGGCACTATGATATAGGGTAACTCTGTTTAAACTCTTAATATCTGTGTGTATGTCTGTGTTTTAGAAAACTTCTAAAATAGTTATTTTCCATATGGCATTTAAAAAATGTCTTTAGTATCAGATATCCACACCTATCTCTATCTTTACCATGTCCTCCCATTTCCTACAGCACCTAACCTTTTATGTTCCATTATTTCCTTTTATCCATTGCTGCGTGCCCCCAGCCTCCTGCCAGCGGAGGTGGGGCAACGACGACACGTACACCAAGCCTGGGTTCAAGTAGCTTCTGCAGCGCTTCAGCTTCAGCTCTCTTTTCCTTTATTCTCCTGCTTTATTCTGGGGATCACCCAATTTATCCCCCTCCACCCTCTGCAGTCATCTCTCACCACTCTTCATCATCCAATCAGCATTCAGTACACTCTGTACACGAGCCATGCACGCAGACAGGGTGCACATTGATAGGCCAGTGACTCAATATCATGCTGTATGACGCTATGCGTCAGTGCTATGTGTCAGGTGGGCAGCGCATGATCATTCAGGTTCACATGATCATTCAGGTGTGCATGATCATTCAGGTGCTCATGATCATTCAGGTGTGCATGATCAGGTTCTTGGTAAACAAGCAGGGATCACGGGGCTTAGCAATGAGCCAGGGTGCTGTCTTGGCTGCCACATGGCTGCACCCGCTTCCCACAATCCATCACCTAACACATTCCAATGTGTTTTCTAATAGTCTTGACTATAGAATTGGGTGACCTAAATTGATATCAGTTTAACTTACAAAGTGTGTACAACCCCACTGTTCTTTGGAACACTTTTCAAGGTTGCCTTCATTCTCAGAGACTATGAGACTATGTTCCCAGGCACAGCTTCTTTTTATCTGTCTTTCATCTTTCTTCAGTCCTAACACTGGATTTGAGATTATCTTGCATTACTATTAGTTTTCTTTGTTCCTTTGTTATAATTTCTATGCAAATTTGAACAATAATGTCTGAATCTTCTGGAATAATCTACCCTATAATTAGTATTTTCCATAGGATTTATTTGGAAATAATTCTAAGTTAAAGGAAAAACTTTTTTTTGGAAGTTAATTTTGTAATTATATTTATGTACAGAAAAGTTAGTGTACATTTAACCCAGTTTAGTGGCAAGTTCTTTAGCCTTTGCCTTTTCCAGCTTGGCAGGGTGAGCCATAGACTTAGGACCCAGGACGTTGCCTCCCCAGTGGCGATGGATCTTGGCATATCTGTCATTATAATTGGTCCTAATAGCTTTCACCAGCTTAGCCAGAGTACTGTGTATTCCGAGTTAACCTGTGTGAAGGCAACAGTGGTGCATGTCTTCCTGTGGACCAGGCAACCCAGCCTGGCCTTTCCCTTGATGATGCAGTAGGGCACCCCCATCTTTCGACACAGGGCAGGTAGGAAAACCACCAGCTCAATGGAGTCCTTCATGGGCAATCACCACCAGCTGAGCCTTCTTGTTCTCCACCAAGGTGGTGACTGGATTGACCCCTGCTCGGAGGACAGGTGGTCTCTTACTTGGGACGTCGCCTTTGCCAGCAGCTTTCTTCTCAGCACGGGCCAGTAGCCTTTGCTTCTTCTCTTGCTTTGTCTCTGGCCTGTACTTGTGCGCAAGCTTAAGAAGCTGAGTAGCTGTTTGCCTGGCCAGGGCCTGGGTGAACTGGTTAATGGCAGGAGACACTTTGAGCTGCTTATAGAGGATGGCTCTTTGCCGCTGCAGCCTGATGTAGCGGGGCTATTTGATGAAGCGTGTTACATCTCTTCTGGGCTGGATATCTTGCACAATGCTGAAGTTTTTGGGCCTTTTCTCAAAGAATTGACCACCTTTTTGTCCTCCTGTTTCTTGATGACGGTGGAGGCTGGGGCTACCTCTTTCCCTTGGGCTCCTTTCCATGAGTGTTGGGGGTTGGGGATAGACTATAAGGCCTGGTACACACTAAGCAAGTATTCTAACACTAAGTACTGGGATGCCATGCAGGAGGAACTGCTGTGGGCAAGTGAGATTCCTGGAGACAATCTGTCATTCTGTACAGCTGTGATGGATTTACCTTGGAAAGGCACAGCTCTGGGGCTTCATTTCCGGATTGCTTCTGCTGCTTCTGTGCCTTATCGTGTTCTTCATTGCTGTATTCCTCCTGTATCCTGTATGCTGTATTCCTGCATGGTGTGATGGGTTGAGGGCAGACCCTCATTGCCTCTAGTCTGGTGTGATTGCTTCTCGGGAGATATCCCTCTCTAGTGGGCAATTTTCCTGAAGATCAGTATGAAGACGAATTGTCATAATATACTGTTGTTTAGATTTAATTAGTGAGTTTACAGAATTCCTGATTTGATTTAAATAGTTTTTAGGAAGTTAGAGAAGTGGATAGAGAGCTTAAGTTGCTTTGCCAGGAAGATATAATGAAGTTGGAATTAAGGGCAGAATGTGCCTCCTCCCTTGTAGAATAGTGAGAACTACATAGGTTAGAAGTACAGTGGGATTTTTACCAATCCTAAATCTGATAGAGGACTAATATCCAACACATACAAAGAGCTCAAGAAGCTGGACTCCAGAAATTCAAATAACCCCATTTAAAAATGGGGTACAGAACTAAACAAAGAATTCTTTTTTTTTACACTCTTTTTTTTTTACTTTATTTTTTTCTTTTTCTTTTTTTATTTTCTTTATTTACATTACAAATGCTATCCCGAAAGTTCCCTATAACCCCCCCCCGCCCCTGCTCCCCTACCCACCCACTCCCACTACTTGGCCCTGGCCTTCCCTTGTGCTGGGTCATATAAAGTTTGCAAGACCAAGG
>NC_034596.1:55976329-55985499 GCF_900095145.1 Mus pahari
CCTCCCTCCCTCCTTTCTTTCTTTCTTTCTTTCTTTCTTTCTTTCTTTCTTTCTTTCTTTCTTTCTTTCTTTCTTTCTTTCTTTCTTTCATTTGTTTTCTGACCAGGTCTCAACAATAGCCTTGGCTGTTCTGGAACTCATTATGCATTCTAGGCTGGCTGGCCTTAAAAACAAGAACCTCCTGCCCCAGCCTCCTGAGTGCCTCCTCAGCACCTCAAGGTACCTCCTCCAAAACTGACCATATAATTGGTCACAAAACAGGCCTCCACAGATACAAGAAGATTGAAATAATCCCATGCACCCTATCAGATCATCACAGACTAAGGCTGGTCTTCAATAACAACAAAAATAATAGAAAGCCCACATGCATGTGGAAGCTGAACAACACTCTACTCAATGATAACTTGGTCAAGGAAGAAATAAATAAAGAAATTAAAGACTTTTTAGAGTTTAATGAAAATGAATCCACAACATCCCCTTATTCATGGGACACAATGAAAGCAGTCCTAAGAGGAAAACTCATAGCTCTAAGTGCCTCCTAAAAGAAACTGGAGAGAACATACACTAGCAGCTTGACAGCACAACTGAAAGCTCTAGAATAAAGGAAGCAAATTCACCCAAGAGGAGTAGAAGGCAGGAAATAATCAAACTCAGGGCTGAAATCAACCAAGTAGAAACAAGAATAACTATACAAAGAATCAATTAAACCAGGAGCTGGTTCTTTGAGAAAATCAACAATATAGGTAAACCCTTAGCCAAACTAACCAGAGGGCACAGGGACAGTATCCAAATCAACAAAATTAGAAATGAAAAGGGAGACATAACAACAGAACATGAGGAAATCAAAAAAAAAATCATCAGATCCTACTACAAAAGCCTATACTCAACACAACTGGAGAATCTGGATGAAATGGACAATTTTTCTAGGCAGATACCAAATACCAAAGTTAAATCAGGATCAGATAAATCATCTAAACAGTCCCATAACTCCTAAAGAATTAGAGGCAGCCACTAAAAGTTTCTCAAGCAAAAAATTCCCAGGACCAGATGGGTTTAGTGAAGAGTTCTATCAGACCTAGCACCAATACTCTTCTAACTGTTACACACAATAGAAACAGAAGGGTCACTACCCAATTCATTCTATGAAGCCACAATTACACTGTGGCAGCTTCTCCCTTGGAGATGGAATGGTTTCTGTCTAATTAGGAACCTGTCACAATTTCCTTTCATAGAGGACTTCATAAGAGATTTTTTTCTTTTATTTCTATCATGTTTAATGTCCCAAATAGATTTTAAAAATTGGTTGAGTGCATGTTACTTTTAGCTTCAGAAAATATCATGTATATTTAAGAGGCATTTAACTATTATAAATTATTTTGATGACTTAAAAATGTCAATACTGAGTTGTATATTTTAAATTTTAGTAGTTTAATAAAAAACATAAAACCAGGACGTACTTATTCTGTGTTATCTTTTAGATTTGGTGTTGTCTTAGAAGTTATTTCTAAATATTCTGGCATTCTAGAAGGTGATTCATTTCTTTATATTGCTTTTATATCTAGCATCTTTGTTGAACTTTTAAAATGTGGATTTTGTTAGATCAATTTTGAGTTTATTGCAAATATTACCCCTAGGTGTGGCGATTTTCATACATCCCTTTTCCCATGCATGCACAGCCTCCCTCCACTCCCACCAGAGGGTACCATTGTTGCAGTTGTTAAACTTGTGCTAACATATCCTCACCAGGTACAGTAAAGTCTATTCTTGGGCCTGTGTAGTCTCTAGGTTTAGACATCATCATAAAGACACGTGTCCCCACCATAGTGTCACAGAGAAGGTAAACTGTGCTCTCTGTGTTTCATCCATCCATCCCCTCTCCACAACTTCTGTTTTATTCATGTTGACCTCTCCACAGTCTTAGAGTTAGGATGATACCATATATGGCCCCTTTACAAATCTATTTATCTTATGCATATGAGTTTTCTGTTTTCATGCACTTCAGAAGAGGGAATAAGATTCCATTCCTGATGGTTGTAAACCACCATGGTTGCTGGGAGTTGAACTTAGTGTTATCCTCTTAAAAGGTTTCTGCCCCTCCTGGAAACTCCCTCTCCCACTCTCCTTCCCCTGCTGCAGCGAATGTTCTTAACCATTGAGCCGTTTCTCCAGCTCCCTTTAAACATGTCTTCTTGTACTTACTAAGATTCATTAAAAATTTTCATGGATGCATAGCTCGTTTTTTGTGTGTGTATGTGTGTGTGTTCTGAATAATCTTACATTGTCTAGATATACCAGTATTCTTATTAATCTGTTGAGAATAATCTTATTTGTTTTCAAGTTTTGGTGATTAAAAATAAAGTTGTTATACATCACCATGGGCAGGTTCTTGTGTGGACGTATTGCATGAACCTTTTTTTTTTTTTTAGCAGTATTTTAATACTTTCTATGTAAGTTTTCATATTTGTTAGTATTCTTGTTCTTCTATTTCAACAGTTATACATTCACTTCTTTTTCTAGTAAAATGTGGTTTATCACAGAGTGAAGTGAAGCACAGTCAAAGGGTAAGAATTGGCAGTGGTCCAAGGGATCATTACCCCAATCTACATTCTGATCTATGTTTCAGGCATGTCCATTAATTCTTAAGTATCTAGAATAAGCAGGGGCAATGATATGTCTCCCCCCCCCCATGAAATCCCCCTGTCATATAATAATATCATAACTCTTAAGGATCTGCAGTTAGTTTTAGGTATTATTAGCTAATGATGGGTAGGTAGTTCAGAATGCCACATCTTTCAGGGTCAGAGATGGGACTCAGATCACAATTTTCTGACTAGTAATTTAAGTGTTTGCTTTAATAGGCTGTTAATTATGGGGGACAGTCTAGGCTCAATGTCCTCCAGCCATGCTTATATCGTTATTCCTTTTCATTGATTTACTATTTGGACTGGGCGCTCTAGGCCAATACATTGGTAACTTTCTGACGGCTGTAACAAAATGCCTGCCAAAGAGCTATTTAATGAAGAAAGTGTCTTTTGGTTCACAGTTTGAGGGTGCTGTGTGTTATGACAGCAGGGAGACCTGGGTGACTAGGCGTTCTATGATCAGGGAGGGGACAGAGAGCAGTGAATATGGGTGCTGGATTTACTTGCCCCCTTTTATTCAATCTGGGACTCAAGCTCATAGAACGGAGGCGGCTCACACTTAGGGTAGGTCTTTGAACTTCAATTAAGCCATCTAGAAATTACCTCATAGACATGCCCAGGGGCCTGTTTCCATGGTGATCCTAAATCATAACAAATTGATAATTCAGTATTAACTTGATATCCAAATCCTTGAATCTTAACAAACATTGGCTACAAGTATTGGTGGGCAATTGCTTCTTGTTTCTAGAATTTTTTGGAAGAGTTTAATACTTTCTTTTAGTAAAACATTTGCTTTTTTTTTTTTTTTTGCTTTTGTTATGTTTAAGAAATTTCCTTCTAAAATTAGTTCATTAGGTTAATGGTTGAAGAGATACAAAACCCTACTAAATACAATTAAATAAAATTTGTGTACTAATTTGTTCACACTTCTTTTCTGTTAAAGATTACATGATAGAGTTTTCTACATTAAATTGCCATTGTATTACTGTAATAAATGTGAATCAATTGTTTTTTGTTTGTTTTTTTCTTTGGTGTGCATATGTGTGTATATGTAGGTGTGTGTATATCTGGAGGCCAGAGGAAGATATCAGGTGTTCTCCTCTATTAATCTTTTCATTGTCCCTTGAGATGAGCTCACCGTCCTCTCATCTCTGCCGGGTGACAGCCAGCAAATGCCAGCTGGTCTCTGCACCCAACTCCCAGCACTGGGTGCCACATTTGAGTTTGAACTCAGGTCCTCAGGCCTGTGACGAAAGCACCCACCCTCTGAACTATTTCTATACCTCTTACATTGATTTTTATGTATTGTTTTTCAGACTGTTAGCTTTAATTCACAACTTTTATGTTTATCATTTTTATTTTCTTATATGTTTCCTATTTTAAATTATGTACACGTCACTCTATGTGAGTAAGCACACACTGGAGCAGGGGCCCTCGGAGGCCACAGATCTCAGCTCCTTTGGAGCTGGACTTACACCCAGTCCATGAGGGTGATAGGAGCTGAACTCGGGTCTGTAAGAGCACAGGTGTTCTTACATACAGAACCATCCCTCCTGTCCCCCTCCTGTTTCATTTCCATGACTTTAGAATTGGTAGTCTAATTCTCGGAAATAAGTTGGGTATTTTTCTCTCTTTAGATTTCTCCACAGTGATTTGCGCTTATCTTTTCTGATTTGTTAAAAACTTACCTTTGAAACCGTTTTTGTTTGTAGATTTTATTATGAGTTGTAGCATTCAGTTTTTCTTGTCAATTTAGTTTAAGTTCATGCAGCTAGCTCTGTTTATGGCTGCATTTAAAACTGTCTCCTTGACTGTCTCTAGCAGCACACACCTTTAACTCAACCCTGAGGTGGCAGAGGCAGGCAGATCTCTTTGAGTTTTAGGCCAGCCTGGTCCACATAGTAAGTTCCAGGCCAGCAATGGCTACATAGTAGGATTATCTCTCAAAGAACCTATGAATTTTTGAAGATAGTCCATTTTACCTGTTTTAAAATTTATTGGTATGAAGGTATATATGTTTGATAATAATGCAGGCATACAATCAAAGACAGCACTCCACTGGGACTGCTTACAACACTCTTTCCTACTCTTTGCCTTGGCACTGACCACCTTTTGCTTATTGCCTGTCTTGCTTGAATGAGTGACATTTGAAGGACATTTCCCTGCATGCTACTCATTTTGTGAAAAGCTAATCCTCACCCAGTTTTCTACTATGGACCCTTCAATGTGGGTCTCAGGAACATTCTCCACGTTCCCATTTCCTGTCGTCTCCTCTGTGCTCTGTCTACCTTTCTTGCACGGTTTGCAGCACTGGCTCTGCCATCTCCCTGCTCAAACATAATAGTCACAATCTCCATGACCTTTGAGGTATGAATCCACATGGCAATATCCAGGAGCAATCTTCCATAGAGCCATGAATTCCTTTTCACGCTGGGAACTATTTCCTCTCCTTTTCTTGCTATTTCTAATTCCATATGTAGCTTAGTGTCTCCACAGAAAAACAAACTGTTATACAGTGGATGTATTGATTCTACTTGGAGAAATTAAAAAAAAAATAGGGCACCAAGAGTGAGGGGAAAGAGTGATGGGAGTTAGGGAGGAAGGGAACACAGTCAAGAGAATTATAAAGCCAGTTACAGCTTCATTCATCCTCAGATAACCACGCTGGGCATCTGGCTATCAGGGTCTATGTGGTTTCGGGGAATCTAAAACCTTCTGGAGTTTCCTGTCATTCTCTTCCCACTTCGTTCCAACATTGGTCAAGGTTCATTTCTGGGATCAAAATCCATCCTATACTTCCAGGTTACATTATCTGTCCCCTTTGGCATTAGTGACTTTTGAGGAAGTCAGAATCCATGCCTGTGGAATGGCCTCAACTGAAACTAGATGTAGTTGGGGAGCTGCCATGGCCGCAAGGAAGGCTACGTTGTAGCTTAGCTGGACAAGGCAGCCAAGGTTGTCAGAAGATTGATTGGTGGGGTGATGGATTCTTCTTGAACAAGCATACAAGGCCCAGAAGATGGAAGGGTGGACATGTCACATTTAGGAAGAGTATACACAAGACTAGTGAACTATTATGGCTATCATTTAGTAAAAGAACTCCTTAAAATATTAGAAATTCAATTATGTATATATAACAATGATAAAAATTTCAAGGACTTGAATAGCATTATCAGCAGGGCACGGGCTTTGCTTGATCTATGGTTTTTGTCCTCGCTCCAAATGATGCCTTTCCTGGGATTTTGAAAGGCCTGCCATCAGTTTTCTAAGTGACTGTGACTGTTTATCATGCATTTATTTTGTCATGGCTTTAGACTGACCAGGCCATTGGTCCTGTTAGAATTTGTGGGCTATGATTTAATACATCAGATGACTGCAGCTAGGTAGGGACCGGTTTGTGTTTGCCTGTTCTTGGATAATTCACTGGAAGACTGTGAATAATAATATTGCATGCAAAAGAGACAAAGATGGATAAAGGTCGAAGGAAATATGTTTTCGCTGCAAGTCGCAAGCAGACATGAATCTCTTATTAAATTTTATAGGCAGGGAACCTGCAATTCTGAGCATGAGTCTCACTGGAGGGGGATTTAGGCTGGTTATGAAATCATTGTACCAGAGCGACCAAACAGAGTTGAAATGTTTTACACCTTGGCCACATTTGGGTAGCAGCAGTAGGGTCTAAGTTAAGCTACAAAGCCATCACAAACACATAAAAGCATATAATTTCTAGATAGTTCATAGCTGTAGTGATGATAGCCAAATTTGACTGATTTGAGAAGAAGATTATTTATTGAAATGGCACGGGGCTAGAGAACCAGTCTTGGGATCGTGTGCAGGTAGAAATGACAGTCTAAGTCATGTGACAGACCTGGGTCAATGAGGACCCTGCTGTCACTGCTACTAAGAGCTCTGGCTCAACACTGTTGACAGTGCTAATCTAAGCAGTGGCCCTCATAGCTGCCATCAGCTCCGCTGTTCCTTCGATCTACAATCTTGATTTTTATGACAGCCAGTTCCATTACCATAGATAATTTATTCCTCCTGCACCACATCAGACAAAAGAGGAAGACTGGTTGGTCAGCAAGCTACTGCAAGGACTTGGTAGGTTTAGTGTACTTAAGGCATTCAAATCCAATCCCTCTCTCTGCCCCATTCTGTATCTTGGTTCTGTTCTACCCTGATCAATGCTTTTTTGCCTTCACACAGGTGATCTCAGTGGGCTGTGAATTCAACTGACGTTATAATTTAGAAACCTGCAGGATCAAAGTTTGAGTTTGATTTTCAGTTATCTTAGCCCCGCGGCTGGAAGTGATAAGAGATTCTTTTAGCAGTCAGAGAAACACAGGATTTCACTTCACGCCTCTAGCCAAGAATTTGTGATTTCAGCTTGTCATTCTCTCCCTTTAAGCGGCAGAGCCCTGTTAGAGAGCACTCCATGCTCACAGTTCTCTCGTTCTCCCATCTTTGACATGCTTCCACATCCTTGTTAAACTGAGGACTCTGTTCAGATGAAAATTCATGCGATGAGCAAGCAGATGCCAATCTCCGGGTCCTGCCTTGATTTTCATTGTTTTTATTTATTTTTTTTAATCCAAAGGTATCTCTTAAGAGGACTTCTGTTTAAGGCTGCACCTGGTAACAGTTTATTTTTATAAGTCAGTGTTCTTAGTTAAAACAACTCTGCATGAATTCATTTAAGGATACTTAGTTACACAGACTTACCCAGGATATGACTTAGATACAATGGCCCAATCCATGTCCTGTAGGGCACCATTGCTGATTCCCCTGATCTTGATGTTGTGCTTTCTTTACACAGTTGACTGGAGTTGTGGTGGATCCTGGAACAGGGTTGATAGCATTGCTGTGATTACTGATCCAGGGATATTACTGGGCTCCAACTCCTGCTGTTAGAATAAGTTACTCACATTCCCCCTCTTCGTTACATCACTGGCTTAAAAGTCAAGATCTAAATATGGATGTGAGTGATTGATGGAGCCGACATCACAGCCCACATTCCAGTTGGAGAACCATCAAGAAAGTAACTATCTGCCTTTCCTTTGTGTGCGAGAGGTTCTATCTGCCATGGAGCTCACACCAAGGGAGAGGCCCCCTAAAGTATAGCAGTAGGTTGTGACGAATGGTACAGTTTGACTTGCTCATCATTCATGTTAGCCTCTTCTGAACACGTTTCCCAGGCATCATTGCACCTGCAGAGATGTACGTGACTGGGTACAGACCTGTGTCACCTGAGGTGGTGATTTCATGCAGGGGGACTAGGTCTTCTATAAGCGTGTCGGGAAGGTGATGTCTCATAGGATGACTCTGAGGGAATTCTGGGATTAAGATTCACTTGCACCCATGCTCTATAAACTTGTACAACTATTATGCATCAACTACACAAAACGGGAGACTCTGGAAGTGAAAGCAGAAGAGGCGGCTGAGAGCTTTTGGTTCTTTTCATTCAATTTTTATATAATCATGAAACCGATCAGGCAGAGGTATACTGATATGAGAGCCTAATATATCTTAAAAGTAAATAAAATGGGGTTGGAGCCAGTGATTGATATTTCACTGGATATGGTAAATAAGCAAAAGACCCCATCAAATGTATATTAACTGTCGAGTAGGATTGCAGTGGTGTTTCCTTGAGCAGACCCACAGGAGCTATGCTGCTCTCCTTACAGTTTGGTTTCGGCTCGTTGATCCTGCCCATTCATCCTCAAACTTACTTGTTGGCCTTCAGGGATTATACAGCCAAGGTAATGCCCTCCTGTAAACTATTTTCTGTTCAAACGTGCTCAACTCAGTGCTATTGTTTGCAAGTACAAATCCCGACTAAAGAGTTAGTCTTTAAGGCTTGTAAATCATAAATAGCCTCTTTGCCTACATATGGACTTAGAGGTGTTCATATCCATTCGGTATGTTAAGTAAAAGAAATAACACACCTGTGTCGCTGGGGATTGTGACATAGAACACTGCACTCGTCGGTCGGCTATACAGAATTAGGTCTGGAATGTTGGCATTGTGCCTTGTGTTATCATTTTGTCAGGATGGTGGGAGTAGACTTGCCTGGCAATGACCACTGGCATTCTTATTTCAGAAGGTACCTGCCTGTCACAGAGGCAACCAAGAGAAAGGCTTTTTTCAGAGCCCAGGTGGCTTTCAGAGCCCTTACCAGATGTCTGTCCAGACCCATTCAGTGTTGGCGCACTTGCTCTTGGAGGGAAGGACTCAGCCTGTCTCACTTATGAGCAAGTGCTGAGATGCATGGAGAGTTTACAGCTGTATGCCCAGAAGGAACACTTAAGGAAGACAGCTGGGATCTTTGAGTGGAGGGTTTCACGATTACTCTTAAGGCTGCCATTTGCAGATACACAGATGCATCAAGTATGTGAAAAGTACAGCAAACTCTTTTTTTTTTTTAAAAGAATTATTTTATTAGATCTTTTCTTCATTTACATTTCAAATGCTATCCCGAATGTCCCCTATACCCTCCCCCTACTCTGCTCCCCTACCCACTCACTCCCA
>NC_034596.1:55986308-56024921 GCF_900095145.1 Mus pahari
CCAGCATTTTTCTTACAAATAAATGAGACTATGGCTTCACATTTTCCAAAACAAAACAGTAGGAAGGTGGTGCTTCCCTTACATGAACCATGTCACCCTGGTCCTTGCAGGCTCGGACTCCTGCTGACTCCCAACGTTCGTGTGCCATGTTCAGCCACAATGAACTAGACTCCTATACCAGTGCCACACGGTCTAGGTAACCGTCTGGGACATCAAGTCCCTGTGCAACCATCTTCACGTGGACATTGAATGAAATGATGAGAGTAATCAAAAACGACCTTAGCTCTTTAAAATTTTTTGATAATTTCATACATGAACCCTATACTTACATCATTTCCACTCCTCCCTCCAACTCCTGTGTCCTTGAAACTCTCTCCAATTTACAGCTTCTTTAAATACATGGATAGAAATACAACCCACATAGTCCATTTAGTGTGGCTTGGATGTCTACAATTTTATTGATGACTGCAATAGGATTAGATAACCTACCAGGGCACTTGTCTTAATTCCTGCTATGTCTTAGCAGGAATTAATTTTTTCTTTCACATTTCCCTTGATTTCTCCTCACCCCCCCCAACTTTCCATTCATTCCTTGTGAACATCACATCATGAACTCCAATCCCATGGATCTCCCCATCACCTCTGCTCCTGCAACCTCCCTGCCCAAAAGAAAAAAAGAAAGAAAGAAAGAAAGAAAGAAAGAAAGAAAGAAAGAAAGAAAGAAAGAAAGACCATCTCACCGTGGAAGCTGCAGTATGTCATGGTGTGCCCCATGTTATATCTCCCTGACCAAACATCCTTACTTATAAATGTTCATTGCAATGAGTCATTGGATTGAGGCCTCTGGCCTCTGCCACCCCATCAGTACTGGCTCCTCACTGGGACTCCTCTCAGGTATCCTGTTGTTGCCATGTGTCTAGCCTTGGATCCATAGAACCAGAATCTTCAGGGGCCCCAGCAATTCACCAATGAGGTAGATGTTGGAGTGGGCCAACTCAAAGCCCTGGATCTGGATCCCTGGATCTGGATCTGGATAATGGAAACTGAGATGGTCAGCCCTCCAGCTCTCCTGTACCTGAGCCACCAGGGCTAGCTCTTCAGCTTTGCCCAGGTAAGGGGTAAAGCTATCTCTCCTGCTCTCATATCTTCAGGTACAGTACTGCCCAGGGGAGCCATGGGGCCTGCTTTCCAGGGTGAGCAGCAATGAATTTGCTTGCAACTCTTCATCTGGGGTGGACCTTGTGAGATTTCCCCCTATATACATCGGCACGGCAACGGGTGCCGTCATTGTTTAGGGCTTGTTTAGGTCGCCATGATGTTGAGATTTTGTGGGTGCACTTCCCTGTTGTATATGGAAGACACTATCTTATAGCAGACACCCTTGTCCCCTGGCTACTTCACTCTTTCTTCTCCCTGTGGTGCGGTCTACAGGAATTGTATTATAGACGTATCACTTGAGGGTGGGTACTTGATGAGGGACGAGAGCTACAGATGTTTATAGATATAAGGATTGGTATTTAGAATATAGTTGAGGACTGTACCGATTTAGAAAAATAACATTGAATAGAGACATAGCAAAACAAAAAGAAAAAAAAAATCCTTAAATCTTAAACCACCTTTTAGAGATTCATATAATTATAGGAAACAAGAATTTTTTTCTTTTGCATGTGTTCATGCCCTGTTTATGTATCAGGCCAAAGACTCTGGCTCAGAACTTATGGCTTTACTCATCTTTGTGTATCTGTTCCTCTCTCTAAGGCCAGTTTCCACCTGCTCAACAACGCTGCCTTTAGAGGTTAAGCGATCAAATCATAATTTCGTTGAAAACATACCCTCATTATTTCCATCATGACCCAAGATTGCTGTACCAGTTTACCCTCACTGGGAGGCTAGAGAAGTTTGTTTTTAAATAAAGTTTCTTTATAAATTTCTTCAAATGGCAGGTTCAAGAGCACAGGCACATTTGCTCCTGAATGTTATCCCATTCTTCACTGATGATCCATTTAGAACGTGTCTGCTCAGGCAAGAATAAACAGAGCAAATGATCTCTCTCTCCCATATGAGCTCTTGAATTTCACTTTCCCCCAGAATGAAAATTGCTTCTTGCCAATAGAGGATTTTTTATACTGTCATTGAAAAAATAGATTTCCTTTTATCAAACCAGTAACCTTTATATATGCATTGTTTTCTCTCCTACGGAGCTTTGAGAGTCTCAAACATCATGAGCTTCGTAGGCTCAGTTTTGTGGCTAGTGCTCCCCACGTCAGAAGGAGGCCATTTGTCACGCCTTAGAGACTGAGCGCAGGCCTTCCTTCTCCTGCAGCATAAGGAAAGCATGTTCTTCTCCCCCAAAGCAACACATGGACCTGGGAAACTTATTCTTTCCTGTGATTTTTTTTCTCCTGGACTTTCTCTGTTGGTTTAGAGCTAGACATCTTGGCTCTACAGATTTCATCGTGTTATATGTTTCTTAATGCTCTTAATGGGGGTCAGGCACTTTAGAAACGGAACAAGATGGCAAAGAAGTTCCTGTCCGTCAGTGACGATTTCCACGTCTCTGCTGTGCTGGCTTCCTTCTCTCTGACCTTCGACTGAGTGCTTAGTGTCTTTGTACCCTCTCGTACAGCTCTCTCTCTGTAACTTTGTCTGACTTCTCCGGGCGGTGTCCAAGGGTTAAGACCTTTCTCCTTTCTTTCGCAGCTACCAAAGGAAATTTACCTGATCAGCTCACATCCTCTCAAGGAACTAGTGAGCATTAGTGATGCAATGTCATATTCTTCTAGGATGGAAATTAGAATTGTGAAACAAGGGATTTACGTGACTATGTCATTTATTCGCTAAGGTTATGAGTCTGGTTTATGGGGTCTCAGACATCACGAGATGGGATGCTGGAATGGACCAGGAAGTGATGTGATATGGTGGCTGCTGCCTGTCCTCCTTGTTTGTGAGGTTGCTACTGGTGCTACTGGTGGTACTGGAAGCAAGCTAAGATATTTTGGACCCAGTGTTGTAGATTTCCGTTCTTCTTCCATGGAGAAGTCTAAATGCTATTATGATATGGTGGCCTCATTGCACTTTGTACATTTCCATGAGCTAAACGTCAAATCAGTGTGTGTGTGTGTGTGTGTGTGTGTGTGTGAGAGAGAGAGAGAGAGAGAGAGAGAGAGAGAGANTGTGTGTGTGTGTGTGTGTGTGTGTGTGAGAGAGAGAGAGAGAGAGAGAGAGAGAGAGAGAGATTTCTGCTCAGGCCTGGAGTTGTAGTTCAGTAGTAGAGCTCTTGTTGCACATATAAAGATCCCCAGATTCAATGTTTAATAACACAAACACACAAGCTAACACAAATGTTAGTGGCATGAATAAAATCACTGAAGCAGCAAAACAGTGAATGTGATAGTAGCTCATATGTAGCGTTTTTTTCATGAAAATTATATTTTTATTTAACTAGATAGAAAACTTGATAGAATCAGAGTCACAACCAAGAGTTAACAACAATGGAAATTTACATATACTGGCTGTAGTACTTGTTTTTACAATTACAGTGTCACTTTGTTTATTATGATTTAAACATGTTGTTGGACATACATACTTTTAGCTTTTATATACATTTTAGGGCTCCCTATAGGCTTGTTAGTGGTCTTTTAAGTATGTAGGAAAACCAGAAAATATCATTTTAATGTAGTCTAAATTTTGGTGAAGTCTGGTCAGATCATTTAAAGCTGTATATAAAGTCTGTGACACTTGTCATGTATAAAAAATAGGTTGATACAGATTATTCTCTTAGAGCAAAGCGACGGAGTACAGTGTCTGGCCAGTAAAGCAGTTCTCACACCACGGATACCAATGATAATAAAAATTAAAGGGAGAGAGAAGGTGTGGAGAAACTACAGAATCAGACAGTAGGTGGCGCTGTTGCCTTTTCATTCTCCTTAACCTCATTTCTCAGGGAGTGGCTCCTTCCCAGTTACTGCAATTTTTTTAAAATCTTATTTGAGAACTCTACCAGGTTAAACAAGTTCATATATACTAAGATTTGGTTTTGAATCTTATATTTACTAAGGATGTGACTACAAACCTTACATATATACTTATGAAGAAGGTACGATGTCGGTTTTCTTATTAATTTTATGTTCGGTAATTTTATAATGATGACCACCTGATTCTGAATGGATTCTTTTAAGAAGCATCGATAACTTGGAAGATAAGCTTGTCTTGATGCTTTTTTACATGAGCACGTATCATTTCTCTTCTTTCTCATAGATTCTGATACATGTAGTAGTGAATCTTGTCTGTGGCGATGGTTTTGGAGTTTTGTTTTGTTTTGTTTTGTTTTTTCCATGTGGACGTGTGAACATGTTCGTCAAGTTTCATGTAGAGACTACCTGGGCAATGTGTTTGTCAGCAGCCTTCAGAGTACTGTTTTTCCCATCCCATTGCTCTCCTGTATAGGTTCTAATTCTCTATTACATTCTTCTTTTTCAAGCCATTCTCTAGGATACCCAGCCCTCAGTTTCTCACTTCTTGAATCACTCGCCAGATCATATTGACTCTATAATTACCATTTTTGTCACAGTCTTTAAGTTGCAGAGCATATATGTGAAGCACGCAACACACATGCATCTCTGTCCGAGGAAGAATTTGGGTGGTTTCTGGGTCAGGTTTCATTTTGCCATGAGAGACAGAACCTTCATTTTTTTTTTTTTTTACTTTATTTTATTTTATTTTATTATTTTCTTTATTTACATTTCAAATGCTATCCCGGAAGTTCCCTATACCCCCCCCCCCACCCCTGCTCCCCTACCCACCCACTCCCACTACTTGGCCCTGGCCTTCCCCTGTGCTGGGTCATATAAAGTTNCCCCCCCCCCACCCCTGCTCCCCTACCCACCCACTCCCACTACTTGGCCCTGGCCTTCCCCTGTGCTGGGTCATATAAAGTTTGCAGTTTTTAAGTGGTAGAAGCATAGCAAGAGCAGTCAGAGCACGTAAGAACTTCCCTCTTCTAAGTCGAATCTTACTGTCCACTTTATTCAGTGTACAGTTTTACTGTTGTTTGGGGACATCCTGAGCCTGCATTCTTTTCAACTTGCAAAATAAGAAATTTGGACAATGTGCTTTTCATTGATAAAACTTGACTCTGGAATCACCAGAGAAAATTTTGCTTATTAAAACTAAAATAAATAAATAAATAAATAAAGCAGATATGTCCTAAGCATTTATTGGGGAGTTAAGATTTCTAGAATCATAGAAAAATTTAAAAAATCACTATATGACGAAGTCCAATGAGCAAAGTTGATAAAATCTGGTACAATTCATGTACAACTCAAGGATTTTAATGGCATTAATTATAAATTTGACAATGTGTATATGTCGTACCTACTAAAATAGATGTTAAAATAGTTTCTGTTTTAGAACTTGTCATTTGCAATCCGTAGCAAGTGATAAATATTCGGTTCTAACTTTGTGAATTTTGTTTTCTGTAGCAAATGCCTCCAAACGCTTTTATTTACATCCCCTTTTCTTGCACTATCCTGTGCACGTAGCAGGGACTCAGTAGTTATTTTGACTCTTTATTAATTAACGTACAGGGCAGTGAAAGAGACGCCCTCAGTGGGTCCCGATGGAGTCAGCAGGAAACACCAACACCATGTTCAAATGCTCTCTAAGGAATGTATCTGCAATTGCTGGCATAAGCAACCTTCTGCATCGACGGAGCAGAGAGTGAAGCAATGGCTGGCCAGTGACTGGCCCATTTTGAGACCTATCCCACGGGCAGGCACCAATCCTGACACTATTACTGATGCTATGCTGTGCTTGCAGACAGGAGCCTAGCATGGCTGTCCTCTGAGAGGCTCTGTTAGCAGCTGACTGGGACAGATGCGGACACCCAGACAAACATTGGACGGAGGTTGGGAACCTCATGGAGGAGTTAGGGGGAGAACTGGAACACGGGTTCTCTGTGTTTGGCCATGTGCTGCATAACTTTGTAAGTATCCTAAAAAGACATTTAGAAACAGGCTGTTATTAGTCACTGTTAAAAATGATGGTGCTCAGAGACACATCATTTCTGTGGCCTGTTCCAGGTTATTATTTTTACAGCTATTGATGAACCTTTAATATAGGCATAACTGGGCCTTAGTTAAAAAATGAATATCTCATGAATGAATTTTTCTTATGAAGAAAGAGAAATGCCACCTATATTTTAGGGTGTATGTGACGATCACAGTTGCTGCATTTACAGTAATCGCCCACATAGGCGTATGTCTGTGGTGGTCCATCTCCTTAGTAAGCTTGGATGTATTGGAATCACCTAGGATCCACACTTGTGGGTGTGTCTGTGAAGATGTTTCTGGAAAGGTTTACCTGAGATGAGAAGATCTGGTATAAGTGTGAGCAGGGAGATGCCCATGGACTGAGATCCCAGACTAAATACAAAGGAGAAGAACGAGAAACACGGCTGAGTATTATTGGTCTTTCTCTGCTTTTTGATTGTGGACACAAATATGATCAGTCACATCATGGACCTGTTTTCAAGCCATTCCTGCCATGATGCACTTAGTGTATTGCTACAAACTGTGGCCCAAATGTTCTTCTTATTTACTTATTTAATCTCTCTCTCTCTCTCTCTCTCTCTCTCTCTCTCTCTCTCTCTCTCTCTCCCTACCTATCATCTATCTATCTATCTATCTATCTATCTATCTATCTATCTATCTATCTACCTACCTATCTATTATCTATCTATTATCTATCTATCTATCTATCTATCTATCTATCTATCTATCTATCTATCTATCTATCTATCTATCTATCTATCTATCCATCTACATCCCAAATGCTACCACCTTCCTGGTCCTTCCTCGCAAAGTTCCATCCCCATCTCTTTCCCTTCACCTCTGAGAGGGAAGTCACCCTGCATCCCTCCATCCCCCACCCCTAGTGCATCAAGTGTCTGCAGGATTAGGTGCATCCTCTTCCACCGAGGTCAGACAATGCAGCCCTCTGCTACGTAAGTTCCCAGAGCTTCGGACCAGCCCATGTATGCTTTTAGTTGGTGGCTCAGTCTCTGGGAGCTCCCAGGAGTCCAGTTTAGTTGACACTGTTGGTCTTCCTATGGGGTTGCCATCTCCCTAAGGGCCTTCAATCCTTCCCCTAACTCTTCCATGAGGGTCTGTCCAACGTTTGTCTGTGGGTGTCTGCATCTGTCTCAGTTAGCTGCTGGTAGAGCCTCTCAGAGAGCTGCTAAGCCAGCACAGCATAGCTAGTAATAGTGTCAGGGATTGGTGTTTGCCCATGGGATGGGTCTCAAAATGAGCCTGCCACTGGTCAGCCATTCATTCACTCTCTGCTCCATCTTTGTCCCTGCATTTGTTTTAGAAAGAGCCAATTTTGGGTCAAAAGTCTTGTAGGTGGGTTGTTGTCCCCATCCCTCTATTGGGGGTTCTGCCTGGCTACTAGAGGTGGTCACTTCATTTTCTATACCTCCACTGTTAGGCATTTTAGCTAAGGTCACCTGCATTGATTCCTGGTAGACTCCCTTATCCCAGGTCTCTGGGACTTCTTAGAGAATGTCCCTTAGCCCCCATTTCCGGCAGTCACGTATTTCTATTTGTTCTCCTGGCCCTTTGGACCTCTCTCCTGTCTCTCCCCATGCCTGATCCTGTCCTATCTATTTATTTATTTTTAATTAAAAAAAAAATCATTGGTTATTTGACAGTCTCACAATCTTGCACCCAGATGTTCCCAAGTCTGCTCCCAACTGTGCTCCAATCCTCCCCATAAAACAGAGCAAAGGGAAAGGAAAAAAAAAGGGGGGGGGAACTGAAGTCTATTCGTGTTGTTCATATGCTCACTAGAGCGTTGTCACATTCCTAGTCACTAGTCTCCCAGGCAAGGTGAGTCTTTTTCCTCCTGCACCCCAGACGGAAGCTACCAACTGAGGGGAGTCAGGCTGCAGCAGAGGAGCAAGGCAGACCTACCTTCTCTCACAGATATCAACATGGCTTCAGGCACCAGCCCAGACCACGGACGTCCGAATGGGCTTCATTGGTAAACGCCAGCCACACGCATCTCAACACCACCCTTGAATCATCAGCCCACTCACGGCTCTCAGTGACTGAAGGGACCATGGTCCTCAACATGGTCTCAGGTGGCTACACAGGCCACTCGCATCAGCATGATCCTCCCTCCTGAACCGCCCCCATCTCCCAGACAGCAAAGCCTGAGGACGTCACCTTGTGGTCATATGCAGTCTGAGCCGCTGACCCACGCGAAGGAGGTCCAGTCCAGAAAGTGAGCCTTTGCCGCTGGGATCCCGAGGCATGTTTGGGAGGTTGAGTCTGCCTCTCTCGCCCACCTTACTGGGCAATAATAACATGTCAACCTTAGCCCTCTCTCTCACCTGTCACTGCCATCACGTTTCCAGTTTTGCTTTTCTCCAAAGCACACCCATTGCTCGCTTTTTCTCTATCGCACCTCTCCTTTAACATATTTGTTCATCCTAGCGGTGCCTGGGGAGGCGGGCTGGTGGGACCCAAACCTTCTTTAGTTTGCTGTGGCCACACAATTTTGACATGACAATATGAAGAGTAACCAGTACAACAGCACAGCACACACACATATTTATAGTTATTTAATAATATATACAAAATCACAATTACACTAGTATTTGCTTTCCAGTGATCTATCCAGTGCGAGGAATTGGCAGGGGTGGGCTGAGGGGCATGCCTTGTGAAACAGCAAGGCAGAAATGAACTCAGTGTATATCTACGACATAGCTGGCTTATTGTTTCAGCTAAAAAAAGGGTGAAATTATGATATATAAGCCAACAGTTGTAAATTTAGAATCTGGAGCTACCTTTCAGGCCAAGGTAGGCTGGCTGCCTATTGGCCCTGTGTTATACCACCTTCTCTGTTTTTTGGCTCCCTGCATGGGTCGCTGCTGCATAGAACTGCGGCTGATTTACTGTTGGTTATTATCACTGTTCCCCCCTCCCCCCCACCTCAGAGGTGATTTTATCTAGTGTTCTCCCCACCTCATTGGTTTTATAATTTACTTTTCATTGTAAGTGTGTTTCTAGACTTAAAAATTGTTGTATTTGTATCATGGTCACATCACTGCAAAAATTATTTATCTCTACATCCAGTCCAAAACCCCTTCAGGTAAAAAAAAATTAGTTGGATTGAAAGGAAAATGTCTCTTTAAAATATGCAGTTAAGTTTGAGGCCAGCCTGGTGTACATAGTGAGTTCCAGGACAGCCAGGGCTACCTATAGTTAATTTACGATGGCTTTTATGATGATGCCTTGGTACATGCGTATCCTTGCATTTAGCTTATCCTCAACTCCAGTTGCAGTCCCTTAACCCTCTTCTCTCTTACTGGTCCCTGTCCTGGGTGTTTTGTTGTTTGTTTGTCAGCTTGACAGAAGCTAGAGTTTTCTGGGAATAAGAGCTTCAATTGAGAAAATATCTCCATCAGATGACCTGCAGGCAAGATCATGTTTTTTTTTTTTTTTTTTATGATTGAGGTGGGAGAGCCCAGTCCACTCCACTGTGAGACTGTGAGTGACTCCATCTCTGGGCGAGTAGTTTAGAGTTGTATACGAAGGCAGGCTGAGTAGGCCATGGGGAGAAAGCAAGCAGCGCTCCTCAGCGTTGTCTTCTTCAGTTCCGTCCCTAGTTCCCCTCAATGCACTGTGTGACTTGGGATGTGTAAGACAAGTGCTTTTGGTCAGTGTTTTTACCAAAGTAATAAAAATCAGACGAAGTCTCTTTATCCTACAAATTGTCTCCCATATATATGCATATGTATAATTAAAAAAAATCTAGATTCACCACAGAGAGAAAACATGACATATGTCTTTCTGAGTGGCTTTTTTTTTTCATTCAACACAAAGACATCCAGTTCCACCTATTCTTCTGCAAATGAACAAGTTCATTCTTTTGGCTGAGTAACACTCCATTGTGCAAATACACTTCATTTTATTCTTCCATTTAGCTGTTGATGGACATCTAGACTGAGTCTATGTCTCAGTCATTATTGACTAAGTCATATTGGCTGCAACCAACATCAATATAGACGTATTGCTGGTATGTTAGCAAGCATTCTGTAGGTGCCCATTTACTCAGCAGAAGTAAGAGATAGTCGATGTCTATATATGTGTGGATTTTCTATGATAGATACTAATACAAATAGCTTACTGAAAACTACTAGTTTATATACTTAATAATAATTTCATAGACACCCTGAAAAGGAGGTTAAGTATTGTTTGTGAAGTGGGGGATGCCTACAATGCAGGAATAATCTTCAAATTACTTCCTACCATAATTGTGTCTCCACAAAACTTGAAGATTTGCAAAGTGCTAACTATTGACTTAATTTGTATTTGGCAATATTTACATTTTTTTTTTTTTTTGGTTTTTTGAGACAGGGTTTCTATGTATAGCTCTGGCTGTCCTAGAACTCACTTTGTAGACCAGGCTGGCCTTGAACTCAGAAATCTGTCTGCCTCTGCCTCCCAAGTGCTGGGATTGAAGGCGTACGCCACCACTGCCCGGCTATATTTATACTTCTTACATCAGTCTAGGAGATATTTTTTCCCCTCTGTTTTTAAGATTAACAACAACAACAACAACAAAACAAAGGCACAGGAAGTCCTGTAGATGTGGCCAGGTGTTTCAAAGCTTGGAGGGAGCCAAGGTAGGACTAACTCCAGATTTTCTGGGTACAGAAAATATAGCTGTGGACTACACTGCTGTCTCCTGGGAGGAATCGACTTTATCACTTTGGATTGCTCAAGGAGAGCAGGACATACCTTTCACAGCATCATCTCAGGCTTGCTGCGTTGGAAAATAATTCTCCCGAATGATTCCTTGTTAGAGCAGCTTTGTGGATTTGAGTGCACCTTTGAAGAACACTGAAATATTCCATCCACCTCGTGGAATGGCTGGACATCATTAAACTAAAAGTTGCGTATTGTTACAAAGTGTCCTTCCATGGGTGGGAATGAGCTTATTGGTGCCATTAACTGCACAAAGAGTACTGATAGCTGTGTAAGAGTAGGAAGAACAGCAAGTCTGAAAATCTACTTTGCAAAAATTGGAAGAGAAATAGATGGCTGTAGTTGATCAGGCAGTGGGGAGGCTGGCTCAAATAGTGATGGGGGACAATTGGGTTTCCTGGAGAATGTATCACCAGGGATGTTACCGGGAGAGGATTCTGGAATATGAGGGGTTGACAACACAGGCAGAGGTTTTCCTCTTAAATCTGCCATTTTCCTTGTATTTTAAAGACAGAAGCAGCATGCCCTCTGGTCAAGCAACTCAGGATAACCAGAGAAGGTGGTTTGCCAGGTGCTTAAAGGAAAGATGAAAAAGGATGTCTCCATACAGAAGAGCTCTCTGTGATGGAGACAGATGTGTAGGCACTAGACCTGGGGGGATGGAGTGATGATGCATTAGTCAGGGTTCTCTAGAGTAACAGAACTGATAGAATACATTTGTACATATTAAAAAGAGAATTATTAGAGTAGCTTTAAGGGTGTGGTCTGACTAGTTCAACAATGGCTGTCTCCTGACAAAAAGGCAAAGAACCTGGTAGTTGTTTAGTCATCCAGTCAAGGAAGCTGGATGTCTCAACTGGTTGTTGGCCTATGTTGGCTTCCCAAAGAAGTAGGCTCTAATACCAGTGAAGGAATGCCTAGGTGGCAGGATAGATGAAGTTGGCAGTAAGAGTGAAGACAAGCAGGTCAAAAGCAACAGCTTCCTTCTTCTATGTTCCCTTATGGGGTGCCACCAGAATGTGTAGCCCAGATTTACAGATTGGTCTTCTGGTTTCAAACCATCCAGATTTAGGGTGGGTCTTCCCAGTTTAAATGATCCAGACTGGAAAAATCCTCCTCAGGTGTGAAACTCAGTTGCTTGAGTTTTAGTTACATTTCAAATGGTGGTATCCTGTATGAATGAATCACTCATTAGAATCATATAGTAAGACTCTATTGCTGAAGACACCACACACTTGGGATAATGCACAGAGATTAACCAAGCTAAAACTAAGCTGGGCGCTTCACCCACTCTATCAGCTGTATAGCATTCATAGAGCCAAGAAGGTGCTATGTTTGCAGCTGGGAGAGAAAAGGTACCAGTGGCTAGACCTTGCTGTGGATCCTGAATATTACAACATTAACCTTCTAGGCAAGATTTTCCCACTAGTATAATAAATAGTGGCATGATTTTTTTTTTTGAGGGTAAGTAACTGATTTTTGATTGGTTGAAGTCTGCTTCATGAGAAGAAGTACATATGTAGTTCTGTTAACCTTGGCAAAGCCCTACGGCCAGAGGATGTGGCATATCTTACTGTAGAACTTACTGCTCATATAAAGCTCAGTCGATCTGTAACCAAGCAAGCATATTTATATTTATATGCTTGAACTAACACTTGGCCAGAGAAGCTTCTGTTTGCAGTGGGTAATGGTTAGTACAGAAACTCATAATTGCTCAAAACACGATGCTAAGATTGAATAACAGTTGAAGGCTTAATTGTAGACAGGCCACCTGTATTATATTCTGCAGGACTCAGACAACATCTTGTAAAAATGGAGGGGAACCATTGCATGAGCTAGAGGAGAGGAGGAGCTCTACAGAAAGCTACCCTCCGGATATGACACGGCCAGTGCAATCAGCAACACACAGTGGCTATGGAAACCTGCATAAGACCTGTACAAAAAAGATAAGACATGGATGTAGGAGGGGAACCAATCGGGAAAAGGATGGGCAGGGGAGGTTGGCTGTAGGATTGGGAGTGGGCTAGGAGAGGGTAATAGGATGAACAGGCTCCCAGTGGACTCCATACCTGTATGAAATTATAAAACAATTACAAACGTTGGTGTTTTGGGTATATGTAGTGGAGAAGCCAAATATTTAGTTGTATGTCAGAGGATTAGCGTCTGCTTTGACACTAATTAACAAAATATTGGGCCTATTATTCAAACCCAGGAAATAGCAGCAAAAGGCTGATAAATGCACAGAAGTCATATTTAAATGGGAACAAAGTTCTGATGTGTGACCGTGTGATGGAGTGTGGATAATGTCTTGCATATTCTGAAAAGCTAGCAGCAAGATATTTGGTTGCTTTTAGCGTGACAAAGTGATAAATACGTGAGATAGACATGTGTGCCCCGGTTTACACACTGCATACACCACTTAAACATTTTGTCTAATGCATATGTGCACCAAAACATATTTTTTTTGCTTTGTTTACGAGTTACAAGTAAAAAATAAATTTCAAATAAATCTTACCATTTTTATTTAAAAACAAAACAAAACAGACCCTGGTGGTCATTAGCCAGTCAGGCTTCCTTCACACAGGAGGCTTACAGTGACTTCAGAGATTTCCAGGCAGGTAGTGACTACCACTGCTTTTTACCCTCAGACATCAGCTACCTTTGGCCTTTTCCGGTATTAGTAGCTTAGATTGAGTTGTCGGCTTCTGGCATTTGGCTCACATCTGATTTCATTTTCTGTCTTGTGCCTCAAGAAGGCTTCCTTATTGCAAAATCCAGTGTCCCTTTGTTTTTAGAATGATTGCATCTTATTATGTAATTAGGATAAACACATGCAATCAGAAGCAAGTGATAAATATTAGGTTCTAACTTTGTAAATTTTGTTTTCAATAGCAAATGCCTCCAAACTCTTTTATTTATTCCCCCTGTTACCTGTCCTACGCTGTGCAGGTAGCAGGAATTCAGTAGTTACTTGTTGAATTAATGAAGTATCTTTAAGATGCTTCTGTAAACTCAGAGACTAGAACTCTTTTTTGAACTTACTGAAAATCTCATTCAGTTTGGACCCTGGTTCAGTCTAGAAGGAGCTGATTCATCAAGCTGTATATTTGGCACAGAGCTGGCTATGAGTATATTAGTTGTCTTTGGAAGAAAAATGATCTTTATAGGTCATAAGTTAGGTCAGTTAGTCATTATAGATTTGCTGTATTTCAGATGCTTTTCCCTTAGATTTGGTCTGCCTTCTCTCTTGTACATTTGAAGCTTATTTAAGAGTGTGTCAGAACAAGCTGTCTTCCTAGCCTGAATTGTTAGCCTTCAGGGCAGGGACCACGTTGTTATGTTATGTTCAGAGCAGAGCGCAGGACAGAGCTGCCCAGGCAATAAAGGATGGGGATGAGCTCCACTGAGGGACCTGGCTTCTGGCTCTGAGAAGCCTGGGCGGGGCGAGCATGCTCTTTTTCAGAGCTTCTTTGATTCGCTGAAGCTGTTCCTCTGCTTGCTAGGAAGTCTCATTTTCCTTTAAAAAACACACATGCCGGCAACATAACTCTCCTACCCTCATTGCTAAAGTATTCCAATGTAAGTACTTAAAAACATATTTCATCTCTTTGGGCTTTTGAACTAACCACCTAGAAGAATTTCTGGCATACAAAAGAGTCATAAATTTTTGTCAAACCATATTGAGTTGGCACCTTTGGCACAGAAATAATTAGGTAATTGAGAGGAGATGAAGATCTAGAAGCTAGGTTTTCCGTGTGATTTCAGAGAGTAATGGGTTCTAACATGTCTTTGATTGCCACCCAGAGCTTGGTGAAGGATCACATAAACCTCAGGGCTGCAGTGCTGATAGAAGTGGCAGACTGGAAGAGGCAGATAAGTTAATAGTTAAATTTGGCCAGTGTGAGTGTATGCAGCCCGAGGGAATCTGGCTCCTTTGCTTGGAGATATTTGTGCCACAAAATGAATCCAGAGGAGCTTGGAACCTGGAAGCAGGAAGATATAGTTCTTATTAAAAATGGGCCTTCCTGATGATGTCATGTCAAAGCCTTCTAAAACACCCAGTTAGTGCTTTTTACTGGACTTGTCTAAAATCCTTATTGCTCAGTGTCAGCATAACTGGCATAAGAAATTGTGTTCTGACAGTAAAATATCCAGCCGAGAAAGATGGTAAATTTATTGAGACCATTAGCGGCTGAAGCATATTTATAACTGTGAGGTGTGGTATTAGCTATTTATCATGAGAAAGAGAGAAGCAACTCTGACATGTTAGAATAAATGCACTTGATTGTACTACCCCAAACCCAAAGGATCGTCTACAGGAAAATATTCAGAGTCTATTCAGGGACACAATAGTGGCTATGTGAGAATCCTAAGGTTGGTGGGTTTCAATGAATACCTATTTCATTTTATCTTCTTCTAGGGTTTTCATTTTAAAGTGTGGTAAAAAGATTCAAATCATTTCGGTTAGAACTAAAGTGAGTCTGGAGCATGGCTAATTTCCTTTGCAACCAGGAAAAGATGGAGGAGGAAAGGCACTATACTATTGTTTGAGCGCTTATTATGTTTTAGATATGATTTTTAAGAGATTTATTTATTTATTCTGTATGAGCACACTGTCACTCTCTCCAGACACACCAGAAGAGGGCATGAGACCCCATTACAGATGTGAGCCATCATGTAGTTGCAGGGAATTGAACACAGGACCTCTGGAAGAGCAACCAGTGCTCTTAACTGCTGAACCATCTCTCCAGCCCCATGTTTTAGGAAAACTAGCCAAATGTATGTATGGTTGGTACTCTTTTATGGATGAAGACTCTGAGACCTAGAGTTCAGGGTTTTTCTCAAGCTTGTGCCATGTGTACAAAGTCACGGAGGGTCCATATCAGTGTGAATGGCTTTCAGGCCAATTTGCTTCCTCTTTCTTCAGAGATTTCCCCTAGTTTTATGCTTATTTAAATCTCCACAGCAGGTTGTCCCTCATATGGCACTCAGTTTCAGCAATATAAAATTTAGCTCCATCTCATTAGACTATGTCTGTCTTAATGAGTAGATTTTTATCTGCTTCCCAAGAACCTGGCAGAATATCCCTGGCATGTGCTCAATACTTTACAAACATTTATTGAATAAAATTAGCTATAATCTGACCCGGTTTCCTACTTGATAGAGAGCTAAGGTCAAACCTATTCTTTTCTAAATGCTCAGGGCTGGTAGTTAAATAGTGAAGTTTCAGTTGAAATTTATAATTTCATGTCTGCCAATGTCTTTTAAAACCATTGAGAAAAATAATAGTTTAGAAGTAGTCCTTTTCCTCTTAAAGCCTAGAACAAAACAACACAAGAGGAACACAAATAAATCAGCCAAGATTTGTTCCTTCAGGAGTCTGAAGGGGGAATAACAGCAGGCGATACCCAACAGTTTATAACACAGGGCAGAATGTTTCCATGCCCGAAGAAAGGATTACAGCAGAGTTATTAAAATTTGAGGAGAAATGAGATTTATTTTGTAAGCAACAAGGATGCATTCATTGAAGAGGGAGCATTTGACCTGGAACTTAGAAAAATGAACACATTTTGACAGGCTATAAGGGAAGAACCCCCCAGACGGAGCAGTCACTGAGGCAGAAATGACAAAGAAATGATTGACGTAGTCTGTCCTAGCAAAGGGTGTGCTAAGGCTAGTGAGGAAGACAGGACAGGAAAGGACATTTTGGGATCAAGTTTGAGGATTCTAGTGTAAGACACATCCAAGGTCCCTTCCAGCAACTCTAGGGTTTCAAAATTATCTTCTGTTGTGACAGTTTATCTCCATCTGATATTCTTATAAGTAGCCCAGAGTGACACAGTCAGAACCGGGCTTTGTAAACACAGGGTTTGGAAGATTATTTTGGCAGCACTCGAGGCATTGAAATGGAAGGGACCAAAAGCAGAAGGTTTGCTGCAGCAGTGTGTAGCTGTGGAGGTGGGGGTGGGGGTGGGGGGGTGGTAAAGCAACATCATCAACCCAATGTGTACAATGAGGGTGTCCTCCATGGGAACAAGGAGTCAGTGAAGATCTGAACATAAGTTTACACTTATATTTCCTGGAGACAAGTGTGTGTGTGTGTGTGTGTGTGTGTGTGTGTGTGTGTGTGTGTGTTGGGAACTGTGTTGATAGAGGAAGAATTTAAAGTTAATATCAGACTTGTCAAGCAGGAAGATTATAAGAAGGTTGAAGACAGAATGGAACCAGAGATTGGCAACCCTGTGGTGCATTTTCATGATTTATGTTGGATGTGGGAGGGTCCAGCTCCTGGTGAGTGGTGCAACTTCTGGGCTGGGTGGTCTAGTGTGCTAGAAGAAAGCAGGCTTTCCCTGTGTCCCAGAGCTTTGGTTGTGTTGTGTTCTCATTTTTTAAAAGTTCTTTCTTGATTTTTTTTCTTTGTCCCATCTATTATTCAGTAATGAGTTGGTATATTTACTAGAGATTTATTTTCTGCTGATTTTAAGGTTTTTTTTTTTTTTTTGCATTGTGATCAGATAAAATACAAGAAGGGGATCTCAACCTTCTTGAGTTTGTAAGGATTTGTTTTGTGTTCCAGAATGTGATCTACTGTCTACTATAGAATAGCTCTCGCGTGCTGCTGAGTAGAGAGTGTGTTCTTCTGTGTTTGGGTGTAATTTCTGTAGAAATCTATTAAGTCCATTTGATGTATGATGTCAACTACTTCTGATGTTTATCTGTAATTTTTCGTCCAATGACCTGTCTATTGGAGAAAATAGGGTTTTGAAATTGCCCACTATTATTGGATTGATGCTAATTCGTTCCTTTAAATCCAGTAGTAGATTTTTAAAAATGAAATTGGGCAACTCAAGAGTTTTGTGCACATATGTTTATTATAGTCACGTCTTCTTGGTTAACTATTCTCTGGATTAGAATAAATTTTTATTTCTTCTCATTAGCTTTAGTTTGAAGTCTATTCTTTTGTTTGCCAGATATTACGATAATGATGCCTGCTTGCTCCTTGGTCCCATTTGATTGGACTTTTGTTCATTCTTTCACTGCAAGGTGGTGCCTACCTTTAAAGTCATGATGTGCTTCTGATAGATGGATTTTGTTTCTTGATCCATTCAGTCAGTCCATGTCTTTCGATTGGAGAGTTGAGGCCATTGATACTTAAAGTAACTATTAAAATATGTGACTTTTGGTCAATATGTTGTGGATTTTTGGTTTTGTTGTTTGTGTTCTTAGTGGTATTTTGTGTCTTTTTTAAAAAAAATCAGTCTAACTCTAAGGTTAATTCTTTTTCTTTTAAAATGTTTTTATTATTTATATTTTCAACCCAATTACTACTTCCCTCCTTAGTCTCCCCCTCTCAGAGTCCCTCCCTGCTTTCTCCTCTGATAGGTGGAATCCTGCTTGGGATCCCTCCACCCTGGAGCATCAAGTCTCTGCTGGGTTAGGCACATCTCCCACTGAGGCCAGACAAGGCAGCCCTATTGGGGAACGGATTCCACAGACAGGCAACATCTTTGGGGATAGCCCCTCACTCTAGCCGTTGGGGGATGCCCATGGATGCTGAGCTGTACATCTGCTACATATGTGGGTTCTTTGCATCCTAATAATCATGGCTTCTATCTCTTCCCATGCTCTCTGTGCTATGCCATTTCTCTCTTCATTGCTGACTATTACTCCCTGTATTTTTTTAGGGTTAGCTTGTGAGATATCATTTCTAGGGCTGTTTCCATTGTGGGAAGTTCTTCTTTCTCCTTCAGTTATGGTGGGTAGTTTGCCCTGTTTTTAAGTTGAGGTTGGCTGTCATAGTTCTTTAGGATTTCGAATGCATTGCTTCAGGATCTTTTGGCTCCAAGATTTCATTGAGAAATCAGCTGTTGTCCTGGCGGGGTTTCTTTAATACACTTGGCTTTTCTTCTCTTGCAGCTTTCAGTATATTTTCTTTGTTATGTCTACTTAGGAAATTAACTATGATATGCTGTGGGAGTTTTCTTTTATTGTCTTGTCTATTTGGTGTTGTGTGTGTTTCTTGTATCTGTATGGGTGTGTTTTTCCTTCTGTAAGCTTGCTGAATATATGGTGTATGCCATTGGCTTGGGGTTCTTCTCTCTCATCTATGCCTATAGTTTGAATTTTTTTTCAGAGTCTCACATTTCCCATATGTTTCTTTCTTTCTTTCTTTTTTAAATTCTATACTTTGTTTATTTGGTCTAGGTCATCTATTTTTTCTATCAAATCTTTATATTCTATCTTATTCTTGGTTCATTCTGCAAGTAAGGCTTCCCTTTGACTTTGCTAGTAGAGTTACTCGACTTTTGAATTCCGTCTTTATTTTTGCTTGAGCCTTTATCGATGTTTCTATTTCCTTATTGAATTCTGCTCTCAAGTTCTGGATTATCGTTGTCATTTCCATCAGTCTATGTTTGTTTTTTCTTAATTATTACCCAGACATTTAGCTTCAGTTCTTTCTCCTTAATTTTATCCACTTCTTTAAGTCTTCTTTAAAGTGTTTGAATTATTTGATGAAGTTTATGATTTTTAAAAAAATTCTATGTCATGCGGTCTATCTAGATAATTCTTGTTGACAACATTTCTACAGGACTAGTAGGTTTTGGAGAAAAGATAGTGGCTTGATCTTTCATATTACTGGTATTTTTGTGATGAAATCAGGGCCTTCTTTTGTTAATCCTAAGTCTTGATATGGTTGTGAGCGAAGAGAGGACATGTGGGGTAGGTGGGGCCTAGATGTTGGAAATGGCTTGGATAGAATGAAGTCACGTGAACAGAGGGCTCTGGACTGGTATACAGGATATGCTTCCTGGTCCAAGCCTGGAATGCTGGAGCAGGTCTTGGGTGGGAAAGTTGGATATGGTGTAGGAGGGTCCTGAGTTGGGGGCAGGTAGGAGGGTCCTTGCCAAAGCCTAGAGATCATTTGTGGTGTAATCATTAGGAGGCCAGAGTAGGCTGGAGAACTGGATGTGGGATCTGAACTAGATCTGGTGGCCTTGGGAGATGTTGTGGTTGGGGAGGGAGACTCATCTTGCTAGATCCTGTAGAAGTAAGTGGGCTTTTGCAAAAAGAATTTATTTTTATTTTATGAATATTTTCTCTGTATTCATGTCTGTGTACCAAATGTGTTTAGCGCTCTAGAGGCTGGGTGAGGGTATCAGATCCTCTGAAACTGGAATAATAGGCATTTGTTAGCTACCACATGGGTTCTTGGAGCCTGGCCATGGTCTGCAAAATGTCACAGAGCTTATAGTGGATGAAGCATTTCTCCCACTCCTCCCATTCTTTCTCTTTTTTTTTGGGGGGGGGGGCGTTTTCGTGACAGGGTTTCTCTGTATAGCCCTGGCTGTCCTGGAACTCTCTTTGTAGACCAGGCTGGCCTTGAACCCAGAAATCCGCCTGCCTATGCCTCCGGAGTGCTGGGATTAAAGGCGTGTGCCACCGCGCCCTGCACCACAGGCATTCTTGAAACTAGATGGAGTTCGTTGAGTAAGTCTAGGTTGCCTGTTTATTGAGCACTAAGAGTTTGCCTGTCTCCACCTCTGCAGGGTTGGCTTCCATGTCTGCACTACCACGCTCAGCTCTGTTACTGGTTCTGGGGTAGATCTCAGGCCCTACAGTTTTTACACGGCATGTACTTACTTACTGAGCTACCTTCTCAGCTTATGACGGAGTTTCTGACTAAATTATGTCCAGATTAGAAAGTGAACAACTGAGTTAAGTATTAAAAAATGAAGCAGCAGGGGAAGGACAGATCAAAAGTCCGGATAAAAAGCTGCCTTGGAGACCAAAATGAACAATGTGCAATCCCAGACAGGAGTAGAGAGGGCACTAATGGGAGACTCATGCAGATTTCTTTGGAAAACGATATAATGTCCCTGCTGCGGTGCGTGTTAGGATCCTCAAAGGTTATTATGCAACTTCTGACACCACATTTCTGACACTGTTTCCCACTGACCAATCATTTCACATCCAGGGGTAAATCAGACATCCTGATCAGCTTCATGCCGCTGCCTGGCTGGCATCAAGCAGGTGATAACGGCTGTGACACTAGCCGGTGAAGTGTCTCTGAGGAAAGAGTGCTTCATCGGACTACACGGGCCGGGGAAATCAATAAGTGCTTGACGCCTCGTAAGCTCCCTTTGATGATGGATCCAACGCCACTAGAAGCACTTACGTGCCTCAACAATGTTTGTCTTTTATGGGAGAAAAATCGGTTGTAAACGGAACATTTCCAGAAAGCCAGAGGCTCTTGCTTCCCTCAGGGTAGGTGCATGCAGAATAAGAGTTGGAGAACCGGCCCTGTCCCTCATCAGCTGCAGCCCTTGGGAGAGTGGGCCCTGCACCTCACTTGAGCAGCAGGGGAGAGATGGCCCTGCTTGTGGGGATTTGGAGGTAAGCTGGTCCAAGGGGTGTGAAAGCTGGAGAGGCAGCACAGCCCCTCGCTTACTGAAGCACTCAGAAAAGTGGACCCTGCATTTTGCTTAGGCAGCACCATAGAACTGGCTCCGATGATCCAGACCCCCAGAGTGGGAGAGTGGGAGAGCTGTCTTTGCTCCTTGTTGGCTGTAGCACTGGATGGGCCAACAAGGGCAGAGCGGGAGATCTTGCCCTGGTGGTGTGGGTGTGGGAGAGCTAGCCTGCTGTCCGGTTCAGATAATCAAGACCAGATCCAGGGCTTTGAATTGACCCACCCCAGCATCTACCCTATCTATGAACTGATGGAGTGCACGAAGGGGTAAGTCCATAGATTCAAAACTTCAGGACCTCCATGACACAGGGCAGCGACAGGATATCTGAGAGGAGTCCCAGTGAGGTTCCAGTATCTATACAGTAGCAGACGCCAGAGGCCTCATACCAGACCAATGGCTCGTTGCAGTGAGCATTGGCAAGCAAAGAAGTGTGGACGCAGTTACACATTAGGGCTTCCATAATGAGACTTTTTTCTCTATTGGGGGAGGGGCGGCTTGCAAGGGTGGAGGGTGGGTAGGAGGGGAGGAAAAGATAAGTGGGATTGGGGTGCATGATGTAAAATTCACAAAGAACCAATAAAAAGTATATATATATATATATCTATATCTATCTATATATATATATATCTATATATATATCACAAAACCACATCTTGAAAGCTACAGATCTAGCAGCGTCAGTGATACAGTTAGGGAAGATGTGCTGAGAATTCTTGCTGGGGGCAGAGGGGAAGGCAGAAGACAGGGATGTCTGTGGAGATGTCCTGCTGAGTCAGCTGCTCTCTGACCAAAGTCTTGCTTATAACCCCGAAGGAGAAGCATGGGGCCCAGGCTGCCTGTGCATGTGTTCACAGTTGTCTGTTTCCTGCCTGCCCACTCCCCTTTGAAACCTTCTTTCTCATATCGCTGATGCTCAGTGGGTCCGTGGCTGTATTCCTAGATTCCCACCACCCTGGTGTTTTTTTTTTTTTTTTTTTTTTTCCAGTGAATTTCTGTTAGCTGACTCTGGTCCAGCTTGGGTTATTTCCTGGCTTGTAAAGCATGTTTGTCACCTTTGTGTTACTGTGCCCAACCATGAAATAAACTTAGTACCAAGACGAGAGGCTTGTTTTTAACTCATACGTTTGGAGGTTTCAGTCCATGGTCAGTTGGACCTATTGATTTTGAAGTGCTCATCTCATGGTCAGGATGCAAAAAGAGGAGAGATGAAGGGCTGAGACCCCTAGCCAACACTCAGAGCATTTGTCCCTGGGCTCTACCTCTTAAACCCTCCACTATTTCCCAATAGCACCAACCTGTGGAGTAAGACTTAAATTCAAGATAACACTATAGTCTAAAGTATCCTCACCTGGGCAGAGCTACACCTATGAAGTCAGACTTGGAGGGTAGGTTTGCCAGCCCTAGTCACCATAATGTTCTTTGTAAGAACCCTCTGCCTCTATTCAACCTCCACGGCTGCCTTTAATAATACGAGCAATTTTCTACTTCTCAGATCTACCAAGCACCACTACAGTCTGGGGACAATGTTTGAATCCTTGATTTGGAGGGACAAGGGACAGCTTTATTTCATAGAGCTCAGTGCTACAAGTATAAAAATCGAAGAAGGAAATTTGATACTAAATTTCAACTTCTGGGTGAAAATCATTAGTCGGGAAAGTTTCCCCCTGGTTTGAATTCTCGTGTGGTGGCTGAATGGAGCGGACTATGCTCTCATGCTCTTCTGCGTATCTCATGCTATTTTCTAAAAAGTCAGTCTTCTGCCCAAGGATATAACTTTTTTTTTTCTTTGCTTAAAGCTCATTTGATTTTTTTTCAGTGATACTGTGAAAATAATGTTTAATTCATTTCGTTCTTCAAACTGCTGGTTCCTCCTTTCCCCTTATCCGAGCAGTGGGTGGCTGTTGCTACCGTTCTGTTTTTCACTCAGTTTCTATGCTCAGGGTCTGTCCATATCTTTCCCAGGCAGCTCTCATGGTCTGGCCTTCATTCTACCCCCTGCTGTGCCAGTTGGGTTCTACAGATTTGGAGTTCAGTTCTAGCACAGTGTTTAGCAAATCGCTCAGCATCGCCATGCTTCATTTTCCTTATCCCTGAATTGGTACTTAAGGACACTAATCTAGGCTGTGGGAATTAACATATGCAAAGCACTTAGTGCTTACTGGTTGGCTTATGAACTGAATCTGTCTTCACTCCCTCCATTTACTAGGTAAAAAATGAAATTCTATGATATTTCATACACAATTCTATTATAAATCCTACTTTTTTTTTTCAGAGCAGCATCTCAGAGAGACTTCCTCTAAAAACAGTCATGTTCAGTGTTTGTGCCCATCATGACCTTTCTGTCCATTAACCTGCTGTTGCTTTTTACTTCAGGTATAATCTTTCACCTTTCATTTGCTATTTACTCTACCCTGTAGTTTCTTGTCTTTGTAAGAAATGCTACCCAGTGAATTAATCTTATGTTGCTACACAGTAAATTACATAAACTTCATGAAAGATGAGGGACATGTGTTGTTGGCTTTGTTGACATGACTCGGGTTGAGACATAGTTTACCTGGATTTTCTGCTCAGGGTCTCAGGAGGGCTGCACCAAGGTGTTGGCTAGGTTGTCTCTTCTTTGGGAAATTTAACTGGGAGAAAATGGCTTGTGAGGTCATTCAGATGTTAGTAGAATTGATTTTCTTGAGGATGTGCCATTGAAGGTGGAGTCCCCATGGTCCCATGCCAGGTGCCTTCTTCAGGACAATTGTTTGCATTGTCAAGGCAGCAGGAAGAATCCTGTTCTAGTCTGTTAAAGTGTTGCCATGTATCATAGCATAAATATCAGAGTGGCATTCCGTCGATAACCTTTCCGCATCCCCTTTGTTGGAAGCAGTCACAGACCTATCTTTTCACTATCAAAGGGGAGGATGCTTCAGAACATTAGGAACTGGGCAATGTGTGGGGATAGCTTAGGGGCTGGTCACATGACAAGATTCATGCTACAACATCAAAAAAAGCATACCAAACTCTTCTGTGACTTCTTGTTAACTCTGTAAGCAAGATATCAAAATGTGGTCCCATGTTTAGCATTCTTAGAAAGATTTAACTGTACTAGAAAGTATGAACCTAAGGTACTTAACTGGTACATGACTTGAAACGCTTTGTTGAAGCTTATGGATGTAAGAAGACATCAGCCAAAATTCCAATAATCTTTCAGGAAGTGAAATAAGGTAGAAGGAGTTCAGGGTGGCTAATGGGTAAAATGACACTTGTTCATTAAAGTGCAGGGGAAAAGCAAATTGCTAAGGTCTCTTAGCTTAGGTTGCAGGGTGTGAACTTAGGATGTGTCTAATGAAAATGGCTTTGTGTAGTCATGCTGGGTGGCATAGAGGAGGATGAGGACCAAAAATATAACTAGGAGTAAGAACCCAATCACAAAAGAACTCACTTGATATGCACTCACTGAGAAGTGGATATTAGCCCAGAAACCTAGAATACCCAAGATACAATCTCCAAAACACAAGAAAATCAAGAAGAAGGAAGACCAACATGTGGATACTTCATTCCTCCCCAAAATAGGGAAGAAAATACCCATGAAAGAAGTTGCAGAGACAAAGTTTGGAGCTAAGACGAAAGGATGGACAATCCAGAGACTTCCCCACCCAGGGGTCCATCCCATCATCAGCCACCAAACGCAGACACTATTGCATATGCCAGCAAGAACTTGCTGAAAGGACACTGATATAGCTATTTCTTGTGAGTCTATGCCAGTGCCTGGCAAATATAGAAGTGGATGCCCACGGTCATCTATAGGATAGAACACAGAGACCTCAATGGAGGAGCTAGAGAAATTACCCAAGGAACTGAAGGGGTCTGCAACCCTATAGGTGGAACAAGAATATGAACTAACCAGTACCACCAGAGCTCGTGTCTCTAGCTGCATAGATAGCAGAAGATGGCCTAGTCAGCCATCATTGGGAAGAGAGGCCCCTTGGTCTTGCAAACTTTATATGCCCCATAGAGGGGAACATCAGGGCCAAGAAGTGGGAGTGGATGGGTAGGGGAGCAGGGTGGGGGCAGGGTATAGGGGACATTCGGGATAGCATTTGAAATGTAAATGAAGAAAATATCTGATAAAATAATTAAAAAATAAATGTTCCTAGATTAAAAAAAAAAAAAAAAAAGAACTGACAAAGCAGGAACGTGGGAGTTGAGAGAGTACGAATCTGAACTCACTCTGCAGGGACAGGTTTACCTAGTTGAAGAGAGTTAACTGTGTTGTTGTTGTTGTTGTTGTTGTTGTTGTTGTTGATGGTGATGTTATGAGGGGCTGCAGCAGTAGCTCAGCTGACAGTGTTTTCCTTCCGTGCACAAAAGCCCCATTTAGTCCCAACATCTTATAAACAGAGTGGCAGTGCACATCCGAGTCCAGCCTCAGGAGGTAGAGGCAAGAAGACTAGAAGTTCAGTGTTGTCCTTGACTACATAGTGAGTTGGAGGCCAGCCTGGGACACAGGAGACCAAATTAAAACCAAACCAACCAAACAAAACCCTCACACCAACAAAAAGAATAACAAAACTTCAGTTATGGACAATTCTAAATATCAAAAAAGGACATATAGATACTGTACTAGGTAGGCAGCCACTTATACCCAATCATATTGTTAGAGGTTAAAACTTCATACATTTTCATCAGACACTGTTTTTAAAAATAGTTAAAATCACATGTTTTATCTGGTCACGCTCCTCTCTTTTCCCTTAATGAAGATTTGAGTTATTATCATATCTGTTTAACTGGGTCAATAAGTACAAACTTAGAATGTCATTTGGAACGAAGTGAATCCCTTAATACGCTCATTAGCAAGTAAGAGATATAAAGAAAGGCAAAAGGAATTGGAGCAACCTTTGAGGACAATGACTAGAGCCTGTATGATCTGCTGCAACATTAATGGGTTTGATTTCAGTGCAGGCATTAAAATGCTTTGATATCATCCACTTGGCTTCAAAGGTTAAGGGCAGAAAAACAAAAGCATCCTTTTGTAGAGGAGTTGAACTTGAAGGCAAAGGGGGTGCTTGTCTAGGAGGAGTTAGAAGAGATAATTGTTCGTTAGGGAGTGTGGAATCTGCTGTGAGTGAGCACAGGTCTTCGCTAGACAGTTCCCTGCTTTCTGTCTACAACGACCATTACATTTCTCTTTGCTCAATTAGCATTAATTCTGTTTTTTGCACTAAAGATTTTTTTTCTGGGTTTCTCACCCCTCACCCCTTTGGATTTTCACCGAGTCAGTGTGAGATTATTATAAACTGAGAGATCACGCCTACATCTTCTTATGCTGAAGTCCTAACTTCTGAGTGATGGTGTTGGGATGTGGAACCTTTGGGTTGTTTAGGCCACGAGGGTGTACCATTCATGAATGGTCCTAATGGCCCTGTGAGATGAGAATCTGCCCTTTCTTTGCACCCCTCCTGTCTACTGTGTGAGGACACATGAGATTGAACTCTGATGTTTACTCAGTCAAAGCCACATGCTTCAGAGGTGTCTTCGGCGGAGCCTGTTACTTAAATTTTTCTAAAAGTAGTTCAGTGGTTGACGCGCTGTGTAACATGTATGACACTCCTTGACATGTAGGAAGCTCCTTGGTTGACCTCAGCTTGTAAAAGTAGCCAAACCTCCCCAACTACCAAGAAAAACAAATAAGGGCTGGAGAGATGGCTCAGCGGTTAAGAGCACTGACAGCTCTTCCGAAGGTCCTGAGTTCAAATCCCAGCAGCCACATAGTGGCTCATAACTATCTGTAATGAGATCTGACACCCTCTTCTGGTGTGTCTGAAGACAGCTACAGTGTATTTATATATAATAATAAATCAATCTTAAAAAAAAGAATGCTTAAAAAAAGAAAAACAAATAAACATTTCTAACAACAAGTGAAATAACCTTATCAAAGAGTGATGTGGGAAAGAAAGTAGATATGTAACTTTGGAGAAAAGCAGTTATGCTATTATATAACAGAATCGCAGAATTCATTCAGTTGGAACCATACAGGAAAAGAGAAGCTACTTTTTAATTGCTTCTTGACACTCTGAAGAGGAAAGGGGTGTGTGTGGAAAGTCTTACTTTGCTGGGATTTGTGTCCACTAATGAAACATTCCTCTTCTGGTGGAATGGTGAGCTTGCCTCACTGGGTTAGGGCATGGGAGCTATGGAATATACTTGTACCACTGAGAGACCTGAAGTGCCTCTTAACAACTGGTTAGTAAAGAGGGCATAAAAGACTTATTAAGTGTGTTGAAAGTCTCATTAGAGATAATCTAGAGGTCAAGTCTGTATGGGTTGCTATCATTGGAAAGGACATGTTGCAGATTAGGGACTTTCCATGAGATTCAGTGGGTCAGGAAAATCACCTGTGAAGGTGCAGGAAGTAGAATCTGATAGGCTCACGTAATGATGTTAAGTGTTCAGCATTTGGGGAAGGAGGAAAGCCTCAACCCTTCTCCAGATGTAGAGTATTCAACTTTCAGAATCTCCCAGTGTACGTAATTTCTAATTAGCTAAATGAGGGTTAGAGGAACTCCTTGTTCTTCTAAGACAGAGTCTTCCTTGGGTAGGGAAAATGGCTAAGTCTTGGACAATTAGGTCTTATCACCAGCTAAACTTAAAATGAGGGATTCCATTTGGAAAAAAAAAGTACACAACTACAAGGAAAGGCATGGTTTTTGAGAGGTAGAACATGATATTGTTCACCCTGCACACAGTTCTATTGTCAAGGTATTTATTGAACTGTTCTGATGTGTGAGTCATGGTACTGGGTATGAGTGACATAAAGGTGAACAGACCTTCCCTGTTCATCTGTCCTGTAAGAGCCATTGGGACAAAGTGCTTAAAACAGGGATAAGCAAGGATCTGAGGAGGTGATCAAAGACTGGCAGGCACTGACATTCCAGAAAGGCGTGAATGTGTTTTCTGTTTGAACTTCAACCTGTAGAATTTAGTGGCTTTTGGGAATGGAGGATGAAAGATCTGGCAATGCTGGGGTGTGGACATTCATCACAGTCATTCTGATGAGAAACACTAGGGACTTGGGACTCAGGCTGAGGACTAGCATGGACACAGTCTCAGCTTTTTGACTCCATGGAACACTGTTTCATTAAACTAACTAAGACTGAACTATTTCCTTATTGTATGTATGTATATGTACATTTGTGTGCATGTGAATGGGCATACATGTGTTTCAATGTGCATGCGAAGGTCCGATGACAACTCATGGCAGTCAGTTCTTTCCTTCCACTACATGGATTCTAGTAACCTAACTCGCAGAGACTGTCTGAGACATTGTACCAACCCAAGAATTAATTTTTGAGGGGAGAGGAATGATGGTTTTTGCTTTAGACATCTTAAATTTGAGGCTGTATGAAACATCTTAAGATGTTTACCATAAAGTAAAAGATGCCTGAGGTTCAAGAGAAAGATTTGGTTAGTCAAACTGTTGGATAGCCAATAATGTTCAGATTTTAGAGCCACCAAATATGAACAAGAGTGTTTAGAGTAAGCGTGTCAGAGCAGAGGGCAGGCAAATGAGAACCAGGAAATCCACACATACCCCTGAGCGACCAAGTGTGAAAAAGACGTGGATCTGGCCATCACAGGCCATGGGAATAAAAGTTTCATTATGATGATAAAAGCCCTGTGAGTGAACAGTATGTGGCATATTGAGGGCTGAATGGGAAGTGAGGCAAATTGAGCTCCCAGATGTCCCTCTTTACTTTCAAGGGGGTGAGCCTGAGTGTGCTAACCATGTTTTGAAAGCCTGTTGTGGGGGTGTGATGTTTGGGAGAGCTGAGACACTGCCCTGGTGATTGCTGGACTAAAACTTCTTAAAGCTTGAGTCTTCCTTTCGAGTGTTGATGTAAGAGTGTTTTAAAACTGGCTGCACCTTTGAAAAGTCTAAATCTGCCTAGGAAAGCCTCCAGAAACACCAAGACAAAGGACAACTGGAGGAAGAATCCCCGCTGCTGTACACAGAGCCAGGCTGGGTTTCTGAGATGATGAGGTTTGAGATAACGGCAAAGAGAGGGAAGCATCAGCTTGCTTGCGCCTGCAAGATACACCGAACAACCTGCCCTCCAGCAAGTGCGTTTCTCTTCTGAAATTCTGTCAAATAAATTCAGAGAGACATGAAAAGGACGGAAATAGATCTCACAACGCGCACTGATACAGCCCCTATTTTGTAGTCAGTATGCAATGAATTTCAACAGTGTATCTGATCTCTCTGGCATGTACATTGTGCCAAAGGACTTGTGAACGTACAGTTTTATAGCCATGGCAGGGAACTCGAGAGGACATCGCACAAAAATGAGACTACAGATACTGTGTGTGTAAGAATGAATGCTTTCCATAATGACATTCAAGGAAAATGGCCCACTTGTAGGCAACTCCACATTCAATCTTACCGATGACAAGAAACGCGCAGCCTGGATTTAGCATTTCATTTGGAGTATCCCGGCCCCAGCTAGCTCTGAATGGTTAGATGTTTTTTTCAAGATCTGAAGTTTCTCAGCTTCTGAAGTGATTGGTATTCCTCTCCCATCTAGCAGCTGCTGGATGGTTTTTATTTAACAAGCTAAGAGTTTCAGTGAAGTGTGGTCCTGGATGTATTTTAAAAACACACATTTCAGGCCTTTCCTCCTTCACTTCAAGTAGCAGATAAAAATTGCAAAGTGAAAGTGACAAGATAGCATTGTGACTCTGACTCACAAAAGCACACGGAATCTACAGATGCCTCCACATGCCGGAAACAGAGTGAACACGGCAACTGTCATACCCAACATCCAAAAATGAAGTAGATCTCGTCCAAACCTTGAGTCACTGTAGTGTTCATGGGGACTGGGTATTCTGGGCAACACAACTTTTTATTTTTCATAATTTTTTAAAGTGACTTTTTAAATGAGGTCTATTAGTTGTACACCAAGCATAATAGGATTCACAATGACAGCTTTCATATATAGTATGTAAGCTAGTTGCTTGATGATTAAATAGACTACTCCTTTTGTTAGAATCATTGTGGCCAAGGTTTAGAAATATCGCAACTATGTTATCAACTTAGTGGGAGGCAGAGAAGCAGGACTGTTGCTCTTGCGCAGTGTCTCCTTCCCATTTTAGACTTATGGTTTATCTGTTATATAGTTATCCTGCTCACACCTATGAGCCCAGTGCTCTGTCCAGCTCATATGCACTCTTTTGTTTTATACTCAGTGTGTTATCTAATTTTTGGGTATCATGCGGGTTGGATACTGCAACAACTTAACTGATACAGAATTTGAAAAAAAAAAAAACAAAAACAACAACAACCCCAAAACCCCCACTTCTAATCTAGTAGGATAAGAGATGTGTTCTGCTGTAAAGCAAAGATTCCTGGGGTTGAATCCTGGCTCTACTGTTTCTTGGCCATACGACCTTGCATTAAAAATAAAAGCAAGACCCTAATATTATCTCCACTGTACAATGTTTGAATCAGGGTCTAGCATAGAGTTTGCTCCAGCTGGTGTAAGCTGGATATCTCTATTCGTTGTTAGATATGGAGGGCACCTGCAACCCGCATTCCTGTGGGAGGATGGAGTTTCCTTCAGAGTGCAATCGTCCATCATAGACACCGTGAAGAGCCGTGTCACCTGAGTTTGGTGCTGTCTGGCCTTTTATATTTGTTCTTGATTGAGATTCTATGTTTTATTTTGGGAATAATAATAATAATAATAATGAGAAGGAGGAGAAGGAGAAGGAGGAGAAGGAGGAGAAGGAGAAGAAGGAAGCATAAAGAAATCTTGATATAAGTTGGTATGTTATTATTTGCCCCTCTACAGTTTGAACATTTAGAAAACAATTTCTGGTTCCTAAATTATGGTAAATTAAGGGTTTCAATGGATTAATCAAGGTGTTCTATAATCTGCCTCTATAGAAGGCAGGGAGTAATTATATGAGCTAGAAAACATAAAACAAATCAAACATAAGGAGAAAAGGCAATTTATTAGTGCTTTCTTCTTGCTTCTGTGTATGGCTTGATGTGTGCAGAGAATAGCAATCAGATTGGCTTCTCCTCCTCCAGGAGTAGGCAGTGACTGGAGGATCCTTTTGATCATTTTATTCATTTTGCATTTAAAAACTATAGCTCTTCTAATTTATAGACTTATTGTGAATGTCAAGGAAATGTCATCCAAAATCATTGAAATACAGTGAAATTCATCCATTGTATTTAAGTAACAGGTTGCCCTGGGCTCCAAGGGAAGTGAGCTTAAATGGACCTGGGATTTTGACTGTTCAATTGCAGTACTTTAAAGACAGAACAATCAAGGTGAATTTCTTAAAGGAAGAGGCTCTAAGGACAGACAGGTAACCATGAAGTATTTCTCGATAAGCCATTAAGTGGCAGATTGGCACATATTACATTTCAGAGCGTGATTTGTTTGGTTCAATGTGAATCACTTTTCCTCTTTAAATTGAAGTCCAAATCCTATAATGTAGATACTTAAATGAACCCTCTGGGTCACTTAGGCATCTATTTCAGCATTCCTGGGAGGAATTCAACAGTCTGTTATAAAAATTGAGTTTTATGTTCCTGTCAATGCCTAAGGAAAAATTTGATTATCGTTCTGATTTTTCCAAGTCCTTTAACTAAATTGGATTACATTCTGTCTCACTCTTTACTTTCCATTGTTGTGATAGTGTTTTATTTGCAAACTTTAGAGTCTAAACTGATGAGAAGACAATGGCTGATGGTTCTGGAGAAGCAGGGTAGAAGCCCATGTGGGCCAACATTCTATCCTGATTTGACTTCTTGCTGTTCCATTGCTTCAGTCTCTTTGTGAGTACACTGAGGCAGCTAACCATGGCCTTGCCTGGGTTATGGTAGAATGAGGTGAAACAGTGCATGTGTAATGGCTCCCAAGAAGGTTCTAGATGAATGTATTCCTCTGTCCATCTCATCAATCTCTGAATCATTTCTCACTTGTTGAGGTAACACAGGGGCCAAGAATGTGTTCAGACATAGGATCTTTCATAGAGGGAATCTTAGACAGTGTCTATCAAGGTTCAAGCCGAGAATCAATGAATTGCCACAAGGAATTGCCTCATCTAATGTGAAGATTGGCTGGGAAAGTATGAGATCCACAGAGTCTGAGGGGAGGAAGGTCAGGGGTTAAAGCTACTCTCTACATGTGAACTTTATTATTTCTAATATTCTTGGTTCTGCAGCTAAGGACTTCTAATTGAATGAACCCAGCTGACTTACCATATCCAGGATAGTCTCCTTTCTTTAAAGTCAATTTCTGATGGATTTAATCATATCAACAAAGTACCTTTATAGAAATACCTATATTTTTAAGTATTTGACTTACCAGTGGGGAATGGAGATTGTAGTAAAACTGACACATCAAGGAGAACATTAAGCCATTCTTTTGACCTTTCTGCCTTTTTTTCATGGAAACATATTATCCACAATTAATAGCTACTAGTTTTGGGGGGTAAGTTCTCTTTTAAGGTGTGGTCCCCAGTAGGTTGGACATCTTTTGGTAGATGGTTGTACAGATTTTACCTATAGGCCCAATGCTAATTAGGCTCAGTGGCTTTCTCTCTCTCTCTCTCTCTCTCTCTCTCTCTCTCTCTCTCTCTCTCTCTCTCTCACACACACACACACACACACACAAAGAAACTCACACACACACACACACACACACACACAAAGAATGTGAAGGTGGGAGGGGAATGTGTATACGGGAGAAATCTGGGAGAAGTTGGAGGTGAATATGATCAATATATATTGTATGTGTATACAAAGTTATCAGAGAATAAAAAACCCATTTAAAACATTGTGTGTGCGTGTGTGTGTGTGTGTGTGTGTGTGTGTGTGTGTGTGCACGTATGTGCTGAATATGAAAACCAGGGATTTGCGCCTGTGAGGTGAGCCCTCAGAAGTTACTTTTAGCAGAGTATAATATAAGGTTAACTTTTTCTGAAACTGTAGAAAAGGAAGAAGGAAAATTCTACTTTTAAAGACACATTTCACAAAATATGAAGAGTCACCAAAATTCAGCGTTTTGTTTTCTGCTTACTTTCAGAAATAATCTCATTAACACTTTAAGTAAATTTCTGTTCTGCTTGAAAGCCAAGTGAACTCTGTGAGGCAGGACTCTGGGCGCTGCTCTTTCATAGCTCTACCTTTCAAACAGTGCGTGATGTAAAACAGAATTAAAAATTAGAAGAAAGGGAAGCCAGTGATTTATTCCAGGAAAGAGGTGAACCTGGCTTCCCGCTGACTAGTTTTCTCATGTGTCTATGGGGCTCACTGACTTCACGTGTGTGTTGCAGCAAGGCTAAAAACTGAGGATGGTAAATGCCATTAGAAAATTATGTTCTCACCTTTTCTCTACAGGGAACAACCACATTATTGGGACAACTGAAGATCAGAGAAACAACTTATTGCTATCTTTTGGCTTTTGTACTCACCCTTTATCTCCAACAATTTCTCAGAACAATACACACAATTTTTAAAAGTTTATGAATTGTTTAATACATAAAAGATAATATGTAAGTTATGAAGCACAATAACAACATATGCATCAATCAACAGGCTTGTACTGTGGGAAGATGCCCTGCTCACTCCATTCCCCATCTGCTTGCTTGTTCCCCTCCAGACATGACCATTGCATGATATTTTGTATTTATTATTTGCTTTCCTTAGTATTTGATATCGGAATGCATTCATCCCTAAACAGTATATTTCATTTTACTTGATCTTAGTTTATATGGATAGTGCCATAATATACACCTATATTTGTGTGTATATTGTCTTTTAGTACTATGCTTCTGAGATTCATCCATGGTACCATATAATCACAATGCATATTTTCATCTGTACAGACTATTTCATTGCATCTTTTAAAGTGTTATTCATTGTCCACTTTTCTTTTGTCAATACCATCCATATTTTTTTCTATTTTTGTCAATGAAATAAGTGAAGCTCACAGTATAAGCTACGAATACTCTTGTGTAGGTATCCTGAATAATATGCCTAGGAAGTGGACTTTTGAATTACCTCAAACTCTGCATTATGGGTAACCTGAGGTCCAGGGCCTCCTGACTGTTAGCATTAAGGCTGCAGGAGACGGAACTGGTTTGGACCGGCTCTGATCCTCTCCTTCATCTCTGTATGAATATGCTGAGGCTTGTTTCCTAAGAAAAAGTTAAACCATGCCCAGATAAAACCAACCCATCAACCAACAAACCGACAAACCAACAAGCCAACAGGTCACTGCAGCCCCTTAGAGTCCTTCTTCTGCCTTTGCTCATCACCAGAGTAGAGGCTTTTAATACACATAACATAGCTCATGGAGGGAGAAGAGGAGAGATAAATCTTACACCTGTTATTTTCTTACCATGAGACATAGGTCACTTTAGTGCCTTGGCCTCTGTTGACTTAACATGATGATTATAAGACATTATTGCTTTGACAAAAGGTTTAAATGAAGTTAAGCAAGCTACATTCCTAATAAAGCACCCAGGAAGGTTTTAGGCCCCGAGAGCTGGGAGTCTTTGTGAGGTATGAACTTGTATATGACAGCAACCTTCCCACGTGCCTTTTCTCTGGCCCCTGTCTCTATGATCACTTTCCTCCAATTCCTTTCCTCCTAGGGACACACTTTATACAGCTACCCTTCATTCTGAAGGGTAGGTAACATTGGGATTCCTATTTGAAGTATAGGCTTATCTTGCCACTCCTGGCTTTCTCATTGTTAGCTGAGTGTGAGCTTTGATAAAATTCTTATAGTGGGGTCGAAGAAAGCAGCCGCGCAGATCAATGGTTTCTCTTGTGTTTCTGCTCTGGCCTTGAAGCTCTTTTCAAGTTACGACACTTGACACTCTCAGAGTGTGATGCCGCTCTCAGTAACTTCCACTCCAGTTCCTGCTCCTCAGCCCTGAATGAAGGTCAGTGCTTCTGTCTTCATTAAGGGAGACAAGCAGGTGCTTGTGGGAAACAGTCTTCTCACCTTCTGCTTCCTCGTCACCATGCCTCCTCTCTGTCCCGTTTGTACAGTAGTGAACTCTTCGCTTTGTGTATTCTTGTCACGGGGTTTTAACCTCTTCCTTTATTTACTGAAGTCATTAGAGAGGGTGACTGCATAAGTGTGTGTTTTATGTGTTACCACTCACCTGAGAAGACAAAGAAATGTTTTATTTCTCTTGCCATGGTTTTATTTTCTATGGAGTATAAGCACATTCCTAATTGTGCCATGAATTCAGTGCTCATTAATTTGAAGAAATCGACCATGTTTGTGACTTTCACAGGGCTATGAAAATGTCATCAGCTTTCTTAGATACACCAGTAAATAGGAATTAGTATAGAGTAATAAAGTATAAAAAATATGGATGGAGAGGGAAAATTGAAGCTTGTAGTTGGGCCATTTGTATTTTATGTCATCATGTGGAAGTAAAAGCAGTGTGCATTTTGTGACCTTAAGGTGAAAGGGTCTCTCTGTCAGTTCCTTGGTGGTTTTAGGTTCTTCTGAGATAGCAAAGGATTGATCTGTCCTATTCAAAGCCCATGTGCTCAAGTACACAAATATAAAAACTGTTTTTTTGTTTTTTGGTTTTTTTTTGTTTTGTTTTGTTTTGTTTTTTGTTTTTTTTGTTTTTTTGTTTTTTTGTTTTTTGAGACAGGGTTTCTCTGTATAGCCCTGGCTGTCCTGGAACTCACTCTGTAGACCAGGCTGGTCTCGAACTCAGAAATCCACCTGCCTCTGCCTCCCGGGTGCTGGGATTAAAGGCATGCGCCACCATACCCGGCAAAAACTGGGTTTTATGTAGCCCAGGGTTTCCTCTAATTTCCTGTGTACATGAGTGTGATATTGAATTTATAAACCTCACCTTCTACTTCCCTAGTGCTGGGATTACAAGCATGAGCCATAATGTCTGGTTTTATGTGGTCTTGAGGAATGAATCTTAGGTTTGGTGAATACTAGCTGTATTTCTAGCCAAAATTTGTTCTTTATTTTATTGAAGTCTTGCAAGGTTTATATCTTTGTGTGCATGCATGCATGTGTGTATGCAAGTGTGCATGTGGATATACTTGCACATGTGTACACACCCAGACATTAGGTGTTTCCACCAATCACTCACTACCTTACTATTTAAAAAAATTATTTTCATTACAATTTAAAAACGTTGGTACAGGTATGTGCACGTGTGTGGGTATGTGTATGTGGTGGTAACAGGTGCTAGCAAAGGCCAGAGGCAGTAGATCTGAAGTGGAGCCATCCTACTTGAGTGATGAGAACCAAATTCAGTCCTCTGGAAGAACAGGAAGTGGACATCAAGGCTGAGCCATCTTTTCATCCCATTTTCACTGTAATTTTTGAGGGAGGTCTCTTGCTGAATCTAGAGCTCAACAATTTGTCTAGATTGACTGGCCTGCAAACCGTGGGGATCCTTCTGTTTCTACCTCCCCAGCCCTGGGATTACAGGTGTGTGCTTCTTTGTTCCTATTACTTAAATTTTTTAGAATTTTTAATTAAAGATTATTGCACCATTTCCTTATTTCTTGTTGTGGAGGTTTGAATAGGTATAACGCCCCCCCCCCCCCAGGCTCATATATTTGAATGCTGGTCACTAGATACTTGTCAGGGATTAGGAGGTATGGTCTTGTTGGAGTAGGTGTGGCCTCGTTGGAGGAACTGTGTCACTAGGGGTGGGATGTGGGATTTCAAATACTCAAGGCAGGCCCAGGTTTGTTTGTTTGTTTGTTTGTTTGTTTGCTTGTTTGTTTTAATCTCTTCCTGCTGCCTGCTGATCTGGATGTAAACCTCTCAGCGCCCTCTCCTGCCCTATGTCTGTCTACATGTTCTTATGCTTCCCTCCATGATGATTCTCTGAAAATGGGACCCGGCTCTAGTGAAAAATTTTCCTTTTGTAAGATACTGTGGTCATAGTGTCTCTTCACAGCAATAGAACAACACTGACTAAGGGACTTGTTCTCCTTCCAGGATCCTTTCTCTCCTTCAGCTTAAGTTCATGTCATCTTATTTTTATTATTATTATTACACATATATGAATAAATATACCAGGAAAACTTGCTTAGTTCATTTGATGTAGCTTATATGGATATGTTTTTAGACTGATTACTTAGTATTGGTTAGTTAATTAGGGAGCTCATCCCTGGAAAGGCAATTCCTCCTTTCTCAGTAGTCACTAACTTACTGTAGTTCTTTACCTAGGGATGGAGCTCCATGAGATATCTCTCATCCATGTTGACATGTCAACTGGTCTAGTCCTGCTTTGTTCTATAAACACAGCCAACTCTTAGCTATTGAACTCATAAATCTTAGAGGAGAATCTACTGGTGTTACTTTTTTATATGAGTATAATTTCTAACTGAATTAAAAATACTTAGATAACTGTAGTTCTCACTCCTCAACAAAGAAGCTTCACCCCAAACCCCGGAAAATAGAGACAATTATAGAAGGCCATAACTGGTCAAAATACAGAGAGCAACTGATCATGGGGTGATTGTGACCCCCAACTGATACTCCTACAATACAACCTTTATAACCTAAGACTCAGAAAACATTGCAGAAGTCAGGGTATAAGAGTGTAAATGGCAGAGGGCCACGAAGTCTGTTGTTATATCATCTTCTAAACATGAAAGGAAAGCCATGCACCCAAGATCTCAAGCAAACCTGAACAATGACATCACCATTGGCTGATATGGCTGGACTGAAAGTTCCTATATAGATGAAAGAGGCCTTGAACTCACAGGAACCAACTGGCTTCTGCCTTCTAAGTGCTGGGATTAAAAAATTCTTTGCACATTAAATAAGAAGGAAGGCCCAAGCTAGGATGATTCAATCACACTTAGAAAGGGGAATAAAATAGTCATAGGAGGCAGGGGGAGGGAGGGGAGAGGGGTGGAGAGGGGAGGGGAGGGGGGAATGATGGGCAGAGTTAGGTGTGATGAGAGACAGGAAAGAGACCCAGAGGACTAGTAGAATGAGTGGGAATCTGCAGCTACTGGGATGGGGGGAGTCTTTGGGAAATCACAGAGACCTGAGATGGAGAAGGCTTCCCAGAGTCAATGCAGGTGACCTGGCCAAGATGCCTAACAGTAGGGATGTGGAACCTGAAGAGGCTACCTCCAGGAGAAAGGCAGGGTCCCTAGTGGAGAGATAAGGAGACCACCTGCAAAACTTTTGGCCCCAAATCTATCCTGTCTAAAAGAAATTCAGGAACAAAGATGGAACAGCTGAAGGAACGACCAACCAATAACCAGCCCAATTTGAAACCCATCCCGTGGGCAAGCAGCAATCCCTGATATGATCAGTGATGTTCTGTTTTTTTTTTTTTTT
>NC_034596.1:56024932-56033868 GCF_900095145.1 Mus pahari
TCAGCCTGCGGACAGCCGCCAGGCGAACACCCCTCCTGTGCAGGAGAGGCGCAGGACGATCAGGTCCAGCTGCCAGTGATGTTCTGTTATGCTTTCAGACAGGAGCCTAGCATAACTGTCCTCTGAGAGGCTCTACCTGGCAGCTGACCGAAACAGATGCAGATTGTTTCCACAGCCAAACATTGGATAGGGGTCAGGAGCTCTTATAGATGACTTGGAGAAAGGATCTGAAGGTCCTGAGAGGGATGGGAACCCCACAGAAGGACCAACAGAGTCAACTAACCTAGACTACTGTGAGCTCTCAGAGACTGAGCTACCAACCAAAGAACACACGGGCTTGAACTAGGCCCCTGGCACATATATAACAGACGTGCAGCTCAGTCTGTCTCAGTTAGGGTTTTACTGCTGTGAACAGACACCATGACCAAGGCAACTCTTACAAGGGACAACATTTAATTGGAGCTGGCTTACAGGTTCAGAGGTTCAGTCCGTTATCATCTAGGTGGGAGCATGGCAGCATCTAGGCAGGCATGGCACAGGAGGAGCTGAGAGTTATAACATCTTGTTCTGAAGGCAAGAGAAGATTGGCTTCCAGGTGGCTAGGATGAGGGTCTTAAAGCCCACACCCGTAGTGACACACTACCTTAAACAAGGCCACACCTACTTCAACACCTCCAAATAGTGCCACTCCCTGTAACAAGCATATTCACAGTCTCCATATGCCCCCCACCCCCACTGGAGCAGAGGCTCTCCCTAAAGCTGTAGCCTGACTGGTATCCGGTCCCCAACAGGGCTGCCTTGTCTGGCTTCATTGAGAGAGGATGTGCCTAATCTGGCAGAGATTTGATATGCTAGGGTTTGGGGGAATTTCTCTTCTTAGAGGAGAAGAGAAGGGGGAGGGTCTTTGTGAGGGGGCATGGGGAGGATGGGCAGCATGTGATATAAATAAATAAATAAACAACTCACTCTTTTTTGCTCACTTCCATTCAACTGTCCTCGTATCCCCTAAACTACTGCTCTTATCCCCATCAGCACTGATTAGGATCACCTACTCCTGAACTTCATAAAGGTGAACACATGCAGTATATACCCTCCATTGTTTGGTTTCTTCACCTCAACTTGTGTTTTGAAATGATCTGTTAATGAACAAAGCAGGAGAAACCACTGTTTCACTGTAGGAACACTGCTCAACTCATTTATTTTATGGGTGCTGTTTTGTTGGGTCCTGCCTTTTACAGGCACGCCAGAGTCACGCAGCCGAAGTGCACCAGACCAGCCGGAACACAGCGTCCTCGAACCGCCCACTGTCACCGCCCAGCCCACTGTCACCGCCCACCGTCGCCCGGACCTGCCCACCATCGGACACCTGCCCGCCACCGCCAGGACTGCCCATCATCGCGAGAGCGCCGTGGCAACTTCTAAGGACTCAGGGGAATGCTGGGAACCCTTCTTTGTATTTAAGCCAGTCCTGACATTAAAGATAAGGGCTTTGATCAGACACCTGCCAAGGCCCCATATTTTCCTTTGCAGCCCTGTTCTTTCTCAGGAGTTCTCATCCTCCAGTTCGGATCCACAGTGGGTTCTGCAGGCAAGAGTGCGAACCCACCCCAAGGTGTTGTGCCCACGCAGACAAGGCGCCGGTCTGCGTGCAGGCAGGAACACCACACTGTTTTCAAGATTTTTTTTATGAACAAAGTAGCCCTATGTATTCTCTTATTGAAATCTTCTTTTGGGAGGAGGAGGCGGTCTATTGCTTTATCTCTTTTAGGTAAGAATGTACAGGTGGAATTGTTAGATTGCAGTGGGGAGCGTTTGCTTAATTATGTGTGAAACTGCCTAATGCTTTCCTAAAGTATTGCACCCAGACTCCATACTGCTGCGCAGGCTGTTTTCTTTGCTTGGAGTGGACATCCTGACTCCTGTTAGGAGAATGTTTATCTTCGAGTGATAGCCCGATATACACTCGCTCTGGGAATGTTTTAGGAGGGTAGTTTATACTTGATTCTGTCTCTTTGCTTCATTCACTGCTTCCCATTTCTACTGGTCTTTTGTGGAAATAGGAATTGTGCCTTGTATACAAATTTGCTCTCATAGTGATATGTGATACATTATTTTAGGGCTTGTTACTAGCACTGTGTGTGAGATATTCATTCATTTATTCATCGATTCATTGATTCAGTTCTTCTGAACATTTCCACACACACACACACACACACACANANAGAGAGAGAGAGAGAGAGAGAGAGAGAGAGAGAGAGAGAGAGAGAGAGAAACAAGTTTGCAAATGGAAAAGGTATAATATCTAGAGGTCAGCTCATTTTTTCATTGATTAATGGGTAGCTCTGATTATCAAAAGCCATTTTTTTTTGGGGGGGGGACCAAGAGGTTATGGCTGTCAAATTGGCTATGTATTTTTGTTGTTGTTGTTGTTGTTAATACAGGGAAAGATAACATAAAGTTGCACAGGATTGAACTAAAGTTTATTATTGCTTCCACAAGGCAGGAAGAAACAAACAAGAGGCTGTATATGGATTATTTAATACTTAGGCCACAAAACATCATTATCCCAGAACTGAAGTGTAAGAAGGTGTCACAGAAAAGAAAGGAATAGCATGACTACAATATTCCATTTCTTTTATAGAATTTTTTTGGAAATATTTTATCTTTAATTCATCAAGGATCACGACTCTGTATCCTGTCAAGCTGAACTGACCACAGGGCTTTCTCTGACTGGCAGTGAACATTGAGGATTGTGGAAAGAGAAAAGAAACCAAATCTAAATAACGCATGCTAAGCAATGGAAAAGAAAAAAAATCACTTGTTATAATTTCTGTGTAACCTTAAACAAGTTTCATGATAAGAAAATATTTTAATTAATCTATTGCTCAAAATCTATTACATTTCCTCCCTTCGTCCATAATTCTCAGGCAGGAGGGAAGAGTTATTACTTAGTAATTAGTAACGCTGATATTTAATGAGAAAGCAGTTCTGAAAACTGGGTAGGTTTTAAACATCTCAGCATGAAGAAGTTGAAATATTAAAGGCAACAGCTGCCTGTAAACGATTGCTGTTAGTTGAAATTTACATATTAAAGAGCAGGAAACTTCTAAGATTTCTTCCTTCTTAACATTTTAATGCTCAAGCTGTAAGACAATACAGCACTTTAGGTTGGTGACTTTAAGTTTTATTTTTCAGGAAATGTGCTCGAGGCAGCTGAGCAAGCTTATGTGTCTACCAGAAACACTTTAGGAAAAATATTTATGCTGTGCTATTCTTAGTTAATGTGGCGGCTTTTCCAGAACACACAGTCACATGCTCTTCAGTGACTTTCACTGTCTCTAATAGAGAATGGGTTATGGTGTCATGGATCAGTTTCTGAGTATCCTTAAATGATTGAGGGAAGGGATGGCTTGGGGCTGGAGTACCAATACTATGTAGGGATTATATTCATTGAGTACTTGCAGTGTCCAGAGTGCTGTAGAGAAAATACGGAAAACAAGAAGAACAAGAAGAAGCTTGATTCTGGTTTAGAGAAATTTTAGATCTGGGGAGTGATTTGGAAGAGCTGAGTGGCACATTTGCATATTAACCTAAATAAATGTAAATTCCATCATGCCAGGGAGAGGCTTGAAATAACTTGAAAGGGAGTCTTTAAATGTGATTTTATTATGAGTGTAACCTACTTTACACAATAAAACTTGGTAGTAATGTTTTCCAGCTCTGAGGATTATATTTGAGGTAACTAGGTTAAAGTCTCACCATATTGTTATTAAATTAAAAGGTAGCCTTACTTTTAATTACACATATTTTGGAAAATACTGTGTAGCAAGAGAGAATATCAGTGATTTATAGTGCCAACAAACAGAAAGAATCGCCAGTCACTCTGTCCATTATCCATATTCGTATATGGATTTGTGTTTGTGATTGCATGAACATCTGATTTATTAATTTGTACAGATAAAATCATAGGTGATTGCAACATGCTTTTAAAAGAAACCTGAGAATATATTATAACTATTTTTTGTTACAGAATCAAAACTAACATAGTTTCAAGTTCGCTAAATTAGAACATATTTGTTAGTTGTTCCATGCTGCAGATCACTGACTCCCTTCTGTTGGACTTTAGACCATTTTCAGAACCATGACAAAACTCTTTGATTTCTAGTAGATCTCTAGTAGATAGTCTATAGTGCAGACCTTTGTGGCCAAATGAGAAGCTTTTTTGAAAACTTTTTACATGTATTGCTTACGTAGCTTGTTAGTTTATACTACCCTCTTCCTGTCCCCCTAAAGTGAAGAAATACCTATTGCCATGAAATCTTTACAATATACAAAAGCTGCCATTAAAAAACACTCAGGGCCAATTTCCCTTATGAATATCAATACAAAAATACTCAATAAAATTCTCGCAAACAGAATCCAAGAACACATCAAAATGATCATCTATCATGACCAAGTAGGCTTCATCCCAGGGATGGAGGGATGGTTTAATATAAGAAAATCTATCAATGTAATCCACTACATAAACAAACTCAAAGACAAAAACCACATGATCATCTCGTTGGATGCTGAGAAAGCATTTGACAAAATCCAACACCCCTTCATGATAAAAGTCTTGGAAAGATTGGGAATTCAAGGCCTCTACCTAAACATAATAAAAGCAATCTACAGAAAACCAGTAGCCAACATCAAAGTAAATGGAGAGAAACTCGAAGCAATCCCACTAAAATTTGGGACTAGGCAAGGCTGTCCACTTTCTCCCTATCTATTCAATATAGTACTTGAAGTCCTAGCCAGAGCAATCCGACAACAAAAGGAGATCAAGGGGATACAAATTAGTAAGGAAGAAGTCAAAATATCATTATTTGCAGATGATATGATGATATACATAAGTGACCCTAAAAAGTCCACCAGAGAACTCCTAAACCTGATAAACAGCTTCAGTGCAGTAGCTGGATATAAAATTAACTCAAACAAATCAGTGGCCTTCCTCTACACAAAGGATAGACGGGATGAGGAAGAAATTAGGGAAACAACACCCTTCACAAAAGTCACAAATAATATAAAATACCTTGGTGTGACTCTAACTAAGGAAGTGAAAGATCTGTATGATAAGAACTTCAAGTCTCTGAAGAAAGAAATCAAAGAAGATCTCAGAAGATGGAAAGATCTCCCATACTCATGGATTGGCAGGATCAATATGGTAAAAATGGTTATTTTGCTGAAAGCAATCTACAGATTCAATGCAATCCCTATCAAATTCCAACTCAATTCTTCACCGAAGTAGAAAGGGCAACTTTCAAATTCATCTGGAATAACAAAAAACCTAGGATAGCAAAAACTCTTCTCAATGATAAAAGAACCTCTGGTGGAATCACCATGCCTGACCTCAAGCTGTACTACAGAGCAATTGTGATAAAAACTGCATGGTACTGGTACAGCGACACACATGTAGATCAATGGAATAGAATTGAAGATCCAGAAATGAATCCACACACCTATGGTCACTTGATTTTTGACAAGGGAGCTAAAACCATCCAGTGGAAAAAAGACCGCATTTTCAACAAATGGTGCTGGCACAATTGGCTCTTATCATGTAGAAGAATGTGAATTGATCCATTCTTATCTCCTTGTACTAAGGTCAAGTCTAAGTGGATCAAAGAACTTCACATAAAACCAGAGACACTGAAATTTATAGAGGAGAAAGTGGCGAAAAGCCTCGAAGATATGGGCACAGGGAAAAATTCCTGAACAGAACAGCAATGGCTTGGGACAAATGGGACCTCATAAAATTGCAAAGCTTCTGTAAGGCAAAAGATACTGTCAATAAGACAAAAAGGCCACCATCAGATTGGGAAAGGATCTTTACCAATCCTAAATCAGATAGGGGACTAATATCCAATATATAAAAAGAACTCAAGAAGCTGGACTCCAGAAAATCAAATAACTCTATTAAAAGTGGGTGTACAGAGCTAAACAAAGAATTCTCAACTGAGGAATACTGAAGGGCTGAGAAGCACCTGAAAAAATGTTCAACATCCTTAATCATCAGGGAAATGCAAATCAAAGCAACCTTGAGATTCCTCTTCACACCAGTCAGAATGGCTAAGATCAAAAATTCAGGTGACAGCAGATGCTGGTGAGGATATGGAGAAAGAGGAACACTCCTCCATTGTTGGTGGGATTGCAAACTGTTACAACCACTTGGAAATCAGTCTGGCGATTCCTCAGAAAAATTAAACATAGTACTACTGGAAGATCCAGCAATTCCTCTCCTGGGCATATACCCAGAAGTTGTTCCACCTTGTAATAAGTGCACATGCTCCACTATGTCCATAGCAGCCTTCTTTATTATAGCCAGAAGCTGGAAAGAACCCAGATGTTCCTCAACAGAGGAATGGATACAGAAAATGTGGTACGTTTACACAGTGGGGTACTACTCAGCAATTTAAAACAATGAATTTATGACATTCTTAGGCAAATGGATGCATCTGGAGGATATCATCCTGTGTGAAGTAACACAATCACAAAAGAACACATATGATATGCACTCACTGATAAGTGGATATTAGCCCAGAAACTTTGAATATCCAAGATACAGTTTGCAAAACACCTGAAACTCAAGAAGAAGGAAGATCAAAGTGTGGATTCTTCTCTCCTTCTTAGAATGGGGAACAAAATATCCAAGGAAAGACTTAGAGAGACAAAGTCCGGAGCTGAGTTGGAAGGAAAGACCATCCAGAGACTCCCCTACCTGGGGATCTATCCCATATACAACCACCAAACCCAGACACTATTGCATATGCCAGAAAGATTTTGATGCCTGGCAAATACAGAAGTGGAGGCTCATAGTCATCTATTGGATGGAACACAGGGCCCCTAATGAAGGAGTTAAAGTACCCAAGGAGCTAAAGGGGTCTGCAACCCTATATGAGGAACAACAATATGAACTAACCATTACTATCCCCCACCCCCCCACCCCCGAGCTGTGTCTCTAGTTGCATATGTAGCAGAGGATGGCCTTGTTGGCCATCAATGGGAGGAGAGGTCCTTGGTTTTCCGAAGATCATGTGTCCCAGTACAGGGGAATGCCAGGGCCAGGAAGAGGGAGAGGGTGGGTTAGGGAGCAGGGTGCGGGGAGGATATAGGGGGCTTTGGAGATAGAATTTCAAATGTAAATGAATAAAATATCTAATAAAACATGCCTTACCGCCAGGTGTGGTGGCACACGCCTTTAATCCCAGCACTCGGGAGGCAGAGGCAGGCGGATTTCTGAGTTCGAGGCCAGTCTGGTCTACGGAGTGAGTTCCAGGACAGCCAGGGCTATACAGAGAAACCCTGTCTCGAAAAACCAAAAAAAAAAAAAAAAAAGCCTTAAAAAAAAAAAAAAAAAAAATGGAAGAAAGAAAAAAGGAAAAAAAAAAAAAAAAAAAGCCTAAAAAAAAAAAAAAAAAAAAAAAGGTCATTTGAACTACCCCCCCCCCCTCAAAAAAAAGGGGTTTGCGACCCTCAGGTTGAGAACCTCTGCCATAGTTAATGTTCTATTGCTGTGAAGAGACTCCATGAACATAGCAACTCCTGTAAATTGTTTAACTGGGGTTGCTCATGGTTTGGAGGTTTCATATTAGCATGATGGCAGCATGCAGATAGACACGGCCTGGAGGAGCTGAGAGTCCTACATCTGAATGCATAGGCAGCAGGAACACTGGGCCTTTGAACCCCCAAAGCCTACCTCTGTGCCACACTTCCTCCAACAAGGCCACACCTCCTAACCCCTGTCAAGTAGCACCACTATCTAATGACCAAGCATCAAATAAATGAGGGCCGTTTCTATTCAAACCACACAGTGGTTGATATACCCATTGGTACCGAAGAAAACTTATTTCCCCTCTCCCAGCAGCTATCAATTGCAAATAGCTTTCTGACTAGGGGTGGGACTTTCTCCTTCATGCTGTGACTTTGCATGTCTTGGGCTTGTGAGGGTCTTGTGTGTCCTGCCACATATTAGGACACAAAGCACATTTCAACAGATATAGGAAAATTGAAATGACATTTTTGCACTCACTGTTGTAAAAAGAAATGTCTTTTAACTTTTATTTAGAAATAAAATTTCCTTTTATAATCAAAAAACAGTATTACTTATTTTATCTTATATGTGTGAGTATTTGCCTGAACTTGTCTGGTGCCCATGAAGGCCAGAAGAGGGTATTGGATCCCTTGGAACTGTACTGATGGTTGAGAGCTGTCATATATGTGCTCAGAATGGAACCCAGGTCCTTTGGAAGAGCAACCAGTGCTCTTCACCATAGGTCAACTTTCCAGCCCCTACAAAAAAAGTTTTAAAAAGTAAATTTATAATAGCATTTTTAAAATATAATATTGGATGAAGAGAAGCAATGTTGACAGAGTCAGTAGCCATAAGAAGAAAGACAGTGTACTTTGAAGATTACGTACAACTTACAGTGTACTTGAAATTTCTAAGGAAATTTTTTGATATATTCCAAGGCACTCAGTTGAAAGTGATAATACATTTTCCTTTTTTTCCACTCAGAAACATTTGTAAAATTTTAAGTCAAATTTTCTCTCCAATGATATTGAAGTACTTTATATCTTTCAGGAGGCAATTTATTCATAGCTAAATGATTGCTTAAATATCAAACTTTGATTTTCATTTTTTACTTATCAGTTAGTAAGGCAGCTGATAAACTTATTTAAAAATGCAATAACTGATATGACTTGACATTTCATAATGGCCTTCTATCTTTTACATTAGAAGCAATAAAATTATATATATATATTTTTCTGATGAAGCTGTTAAAGAAACTGACATTATACTAAATAGTTTTAACAGTTTTTTTTTTTTTTTTTTTTTTTTTTTTAGCTTTTTTTTTCTTTTTATGTTGAAAGAGTTGCGACAAGAGAGACCTGACACTTAA
>NC_034596.1:56033894-56040005 GCF_900095145.1 Mus pahari
AAATTATATATATATATTTTTCTGATGAAGCTGTGATGCTCAGTTTCTTCACAAGCTTTGTTTTATTTTATTTTTTTTTTTTTTTTTTTTTTTTTTTTAGCTCTGTTTTTCTTTTGATGTGGAAAGAGTTGCGACAAGAGAGACCTGACACTTAATTGACAGTGAGGTGCATGGAGGTTGTTTGAGTTTCCTTCCTGGAGGACTGTGAGCGACTTGTATACACTTGCACTTTTGAGTGATTTTAAGGAATGCTCTTGTTCTTTACTCCACGTTTCAAACTGCAATTCACGGAATGGGGCGTCCTTGTGGGATGCTACATGAAGATAGTCATTGATATTTTATTAAAGATTTGAAAGTTTGTGCTTTTGATTCTCTTTCTTCCCAAGCTCTGAGTTTGAAAGTAATTTGAGAGCTAAACAAAAGGCTCTGCAGGGACTTTTCAGCTTGGTGGCTTACCAATAATGTTTTGAAAAACCTTATTCTTATTAAGCACTACAGTTTTTCATTAGATTTCAATAGCCCCTTTTCTGTCTGACACTTTTTAAGTAACTGATTTGTACAACTGGAGCACTACACTTTACTGTGCCTTAATTGTCTATCTTAGCACAGGCAAATAACATTTAAAGCACGCTTTGAAGCGCATTGCCATGAAGAACAGCCTTTTCAGTGATGCAGAGAAATGATGTTGAAGTGACATTAATTCTTTGATGAAATTCTGTTGGGGAACCTTATAATGGTTCAGTATTTTTTTTTTTCCTTTTGGGAAAAAGATTCCCAAGTTATGCTTTTGACATTCTTTCGGCCCATACACTTTTAGATTGCTCTGCTTAATTCAAAATAACCTGATGTCTTAGCATCTTAAAGTTTAGTACTAACAGTTTACAATCACATTCTTTCTGAAAACCTTCTTGGACATTTTGCTGTGATCACCATATGTTTTGCAGATTTCTCACAAAGAGATTGTCTTAAGCTCACAATTCTTCTGATCCACATTTGCCTATATTTTTAAGTCAGTCTAGAGCTGCATTTAGAATTCTTTTAATTTGACAGAAGTTTATTGTTTAGAAGTTAATTTTCAAAGACAGAAGTGAAGCTGAGTATGTGGAGCACCCACACAGCATTGCACAAGGCCTGGGGATCAATCCCCAACACAAAGACAAGTATGAGGTAGTTTTCAGTTGTCAGATTAAGCAAATTAAATAGATGAATGGTGTAGTTTTTTTCTCTGTGTCTTTCCCTAATTGGTCCTCTAGACTTTCAGAGAGCCTACATACTTGTTATTGGCTTAGGAATGTCATGGGATTACGGTAGTCTAGGCCTTTTGTCAAAAATCCCAGTGTCATCTTTATTGAGTGGTCTTCATCACTGGTCCATTTGGTCACTGGATGTCTACGAGTGCTGAGACAGCAATAGTTTACATTTTCCTTTAAAATGAAGTTTCATGTGATACTGTGGCCATCAGTGTGGCTTTCTGCTCTATACAGTATTGGTTGGATTTTCCCTGATGGGTTCTTTTTTTAATTTATGTATTTGCATCTCAAATGTTGCACCCCCCTGGTCCTCTCTCCCAGTGTTCTGCATCCCATCTTCCCTCCACTTCACCTCTGATATAGTGCTCCCCCCCCCCCCCCCGGTATCCCCTCCTGGGTTCTTCCCCCATAACCCCATTCTTTTGCCTCTGAGAGGGTGCCCACCCCTGGGGTATCCTCCCTCCCTGGGGCATCAAGTCTATGCAGGATTAGGCTCATCCTCTCCCACTGAGGTTAGACAAGGCAGCCCTCTTGCATATGAATGCATTAATAATGGGCAAAGACAATAGATATTTCTCAACAAAATTACACCAATACCAACTAAACACATAAAAAGACACTCATAATTAATTGCTAAAGAGATATATAGGAACCACAAAAATATAGAACTTGACATACTTAAAGATTCTGACAGAATCTAGAGAAATTGGAACCGTTGTACAATAGGGCAAATGTGAAATGTGTAGTTCTGACTTAAAATGTTAAGCACAGAGGTGCCATCACACTTAGCAATTATCCTCCTTGGTATTTAAGTCCCCCAAAGAACTGAAACTAGATGTTAAGCAAAAACTGGCACATAGGTACTCAGAGTTGTACTATTTACAAATCCAAAAAAGTAAAATCAATCTAATCAGTAACTGATAAATGGGCATACAAAAGAATATTACTCAGCCATATAAAAGAATGAAATACTAATATGCACTTCAGCATGAACCTTGAGGACAAATAAGGGAGAAGCCAGACTCACAGACCTGAATTGCTGGTTGACTATTTGGATAAGATATGCAGAATAGGCAGCACAGAGATAGAAAGTGAGTTGGTGTTTATCAGGGGTTGAGGGAGGGAGGGAATGGGGATTGACTACGTATTGATTCAGAAGCTTCCACTTTTATTGGTCAATGCTAAGTTTTGACAGTGATAAATATGGGTATTTAAACCACCTGTACCCCAAGTGTTAGTCTCCAAAGAAATTCACCCTCCTTTAAAGCACAAAGCTTTCAACCTTTAGTCAAGATTCTGTTCACCACTTGAGATCTAGAACTCATCCAACAAAAAGATTTGTCCTAACTCTGGTGCTCCAGTGAATGCGAAATTGGGTGGCCCTCAACTAACCCTCGAATACAAATTAGGCCCAGACTCGAGTCTTTGCTGTATATGTTCCTAGCCCGTGGAACATATTGATCTTCCTTCAGTCAACAGCAGAGTGCCTTTTTGTCAGACACCAGCTATCCATCTCGATGGGAAAGTACCTGTCTGATAAATTTTGTCTGAAATGTAGTGGAGGCAAATGATGCTCTACAGGGGGAGAGCTCAGTAAGTAGACGGCAAATATTTTAGTAATGAAATCCTCTGTTCAAATAAAATTCCGCACTCAATATAATATTTAAAGTAGCATTTTATTTGTACAAGTTTAGTTCGATTCACGTTTACAGAAAATAAAATTGTTGAGATGTTTTCTCTCAGACTTTCAATGGATAGTTACAGTTTTCACTTGTAGCCACTTTAGTCTGGTTAGGTCATTTGCTTCTGTGTTTTGGCCTTTGTTAAAATGAAGACAACTCTAAGTCACAGAGAAAATGACTCTCAAATCGTGTAAGTGTTATAATGGCTGCTACAGGTATGTGAGATTCTAACACATATTTGGAAAATATTTTGTTTTTGTTTTTCATTAATATTAATTTATTTATTCACTTTACAGCCTGATCAGAGCTCTCCTTCCTACTCTCCTCCTTTTCCCACCCTCGCACACTCCTCCCCTTCTCAGAGAAAGGAAAGGTCCCCATGGGTACCAACCTGCCCTGGCAAATCAAGTCGCATCAGGACTAAGTGCATCCTCTCTCACTGAGGCCAGACAAGGCAGCCCAGCTCAGGGGAAGAGACCCAGAGAAAGTCAATAGCTTCCAAGACAGCTCCCACTTCAATTGTTAGGGGACCCACATGAAGACCAAGATGCTCATCTGCTACAAATGTGGAGGGAGCCTAGGTCCAGCCCATGTGTGCTCTTTGGTTTATGGTTCAGTCTCTGTGAGCCTCCATGGACCTGCGTTAGTTGACTCTTTTTGTAGGTCTTCTTGTTGGTCTCCTTGACTCCTCAGTTCTTTCTACCCTTGTCCCCACTCTTCCACAAGGCTCCCCAAGCTCCTTTTAATGTTTATTGGTTTCCATAACTGCTGGATAGTGTTCCCTTTCCTTCACTGGAAGCCCTGCTTGGATAAGGGAGGTGGCCCCTTCAATCTCCTCTGCTAGGACTCTCAGCTAGGACCACTCCCATAGACTCCTGGGAGCCTTTCCTAGGTCTTCAGCTAGTCCCAGAGATGCTCCTCCCCTCAATTTCTGTCCTCTCTACCAGCTCTCTCACACTCTCCCTCCACACCTGCTTTCTCCACACCTGATTCCCTTCCCCAACCCCTCCCCACCTCTTCTTCAACTAGATCCCCTTCTGAGTGAGTTTCAAGCATCCTCTGTTGTGCCCTCTTGTTACTTAGCTTCTTTGGGTCTGTAGATTGTAGCACGTTTATCTTGTACTTTATGATGAATATCCACTTGTATGTGAGTAATTACCATGAGTGTCTTTCTGGGTCTTTGTTACCTCACTCAGGATGATATATTTAGTTTCATCTATTTGACTGCAAATTTCATGATATCTTTGTTTTTAATAGCAGAGTAGTACTGCATTGTGTAAATATACCATGTGTTCCTTACCCATCCTTTTAGTAGAGAGACATCTAGGTTGTTTCCAGTTTTCAACAATGTCTTTAAATATTTTTAAATGAAATATTTTTTGAGAATTTCATGCATGAGTATTATAATTATACAGTTTCCACCCATTCTTCTTCACTCTCTAATTTCCCCTGTTATCCCCCCCCACACTAATCGCTCTCAAATTCATGACCTCTTCTTTAAATACTATTGTTGTTTAACACATACTTGTACTAGCACACACACACACACACACACACACACACACACACCTTACTGCGTCCATTTTGGTGTTTCTTGTATCTCTCTTAAAATTTAATTTAACTTTTTTACTTATTCACTTTACATCCCGATCACTGCCCCCCCCCTTCAGGCACTCCCTCCCACAATTTTACGCCCATTTCTCATCCTGTTCTCATTTGAATGGGTGGGGCCCCCTGGGTATCCCCCCCAACCCTGGCACTTCAAGACTCTGTGAGGCTAGATACTGCCTCTCCCACTGGGGCCAGGCAAGGCAGCCCAGCTAGATGAAGCTATCTCACATACAGGCAACAGCTTTTGGGATAGCCCCTGCTCCAGTTGTTCAGGACCCACATGAAGGCCAAGCTGCACATCTATACTTTAAGGGCTGACAGTTGGTCTTATGTAATCAATTAGGCAGAACCTCCCTGGGTATAACTAGACTAATTCTTCCTCTGAAAGAAGTTATTAGTTTCCTGTAGTTCCTTAACGACTCCATGAGAATTCATCCGTCCATGTTAGCACGCTTATCTGTGTTTCCATTGTTCAGGTATTTATTTTGACAACCACACTGTTGAGGTATCGTAGCTGAGGCTTCCCTGTTATTTCTAGGAGACACAATGTCACAGCAGACTTCCTTCCCTGGTTCTTAACAATCTTTCTGTTTATTACTGTGTGATATTCTCTGAGCCTTAGGTATGGGGATTGTATTGTAGATATATCAACTGGAGCTGAGAATTCCACTATCAGGTTCTGTCTGCATTTTGATGATGTGGCTTCTTATAATGATCTCCATCTGCTGAAAAGAGAAGTTTCTTAAGTCCAACTAGACAGCTGTTGGTTACAGCCAAGATACAAGTGCAAGAGTGCCACAATTGCCATGTGTGACATTTTTGTAGATAATGAATGTCACAGCTGTGTAGGACTATTGATTGGTTCATTTCCTTGGCAGTTTTGATAGTGCTTTTCAATATCACGAAGGCTAGTCTTCAAGGAGAAAGCTTTCAGATAAGATCCAGCACAAATTCTCTGAATCCAATACCTTAAGTGCATTATATATGTCTCCATACTTTAAACCTCTGGGAGGCAACTAAGGGCAACAACAATAGTCTATGTTGTTTGGGCATTTCTTGAACTCTTCTGATCAACAACTCGAAAGGAAGTTTCTCATGCATGGCCCTGGGGTTTCTACCAGATATTCTATGGGCCTTGGGGATAAACATCTTTTGAGTCTCATAACTTCATTGAAATCTCTTTCTCTCTCTCTCTCTCCCTCCCTTCCTCCCTCCCTTTCCTCCTCCTCCTGTCCCTCCCTCCATGCCTATCTCTTATACCTAAAGCTCACCTTGAAATCATAATATTGTCAAGAATGACCTTGAACTTTTAATCTTCCTGCCTTCCCCTGCTGGGATTCTAGTCATGTGCCCTAATACCTGATGCTTATGAATTTCTAGTGATCAGACCCAAGGATTTGTGCATATTAGGCAAACACTCTATCCGAGTCAATGTTCTTTTTTTTCTTTCTTTCTTTCTTTTTTTATTATTATTTTCTTCATTTACATTTCAAATGCTATCCCGAAAGTTCCCTATACCTCCCCCCCCACCCCTGCTCCCCTACCCACCCACTCCCACTACTTGGCCC
>NC_034596.1:56040413-56046988 GCF_900095145.1 Mus pahari
TCTCTGTATCTATATCCTTTCATGGGTATTTTGTTCTTTATTCTAAGGAGGGATGAAGTATCCACACGATGGTCGAGTCAATGTTCTATTGCTGTGAAGAGACACCATGACCATGACGACGACTCTTATAAATGAAATCATTTAATCAGGGCTTGCTTACAGTGTCAGAGGTTTAGTCCATGATCTTGATGGTTGGAAGCATGGTAGCACACAGGCAGACATGGTGCTGGAGAAAGAACAGAGAATTCTATACTTGCATCCTAAAAGCAGCAGAAAGAGATAGAAACTGTGCCTGGTTTGAGCATATGAAACTCTAAAGCCCACCCCCCAAGTGACATACTTTGCCAACAAGGTTATACTTTCTAATTCTTTCAAATAGTGCCACCCTATAAGCATTCAAACATATGAACCTATGAGGCTCATTCTTATTCAAACCATCGTACACTCTATCAGTTGAGGTATACACCAGCCTTAAATGCCTCTTGATAAAAAGTATGTACATGATTGGAAAAGCATACATATACGTACGTATATTATAGCAATGATGACTAATGTAAGTAGAAGCTAAGAATCACCATGAGAGTGCCCACTATGCTTCAGACACAATTCTGAACTCCTCTTGTAAAAGAAGATCTATAAATAAGAACAAAGAGTGTATGACTCATGAAGTGAAGAAGGTGATGGTTTGAGTAGTAGACCAGTGTGAAAATGAGTGAAAATAATGCAAGTATAAAATGTGCTATTAAAAAGATATTTGCATTTCTATAGAGACCTAGGCATATATAGCATACATGGACATCTCTAAATGCTTACATGTGAGGGTCCAAAATGATGTTAGTGACTTACTCCAAGAATTGGATTGGCTAGAGCAGGCTTTTATTTCTTATATAATAATGTATGGGACTGAGGATACTTTAACTTTTTGTTCTTTTCAAACAAAAAGTTAAATAAAAGCATATTGGCGATGGTGTGTGGCGAATACTGCTCTGTTGCACTGTGGTAGGCACAGCTGGGTTTCTGCAGATTGTGCTTGCTCAAACTGCATTGGAGACCTCCCCTCAGGCTTTAGGTAGCCATGGGGAAGAGGAGGCAGAAAGATTGTAAGAGCCAGAGGGAATGACTCCAAGGAAAAGACATCCCCCAGGCACTATGGGACCCGTGCACACATGAATTCACAGAGACTGTGGCAGCATGCTCAGGGCCTGTTCAAGCTCAAGCCAGACGGGGCCCCAGTGCTGAGTGGGGGAAATGAGTTTAGGCTTCCTCCAAACAACAAGCCGTCCACAGCTGTTATCTAATGGCAAAGGGAAAATCAGGTTTTTTTTTTTTTTTTTGGGGGGGGTTGTTTTTGTTTTTTCTAATGGACTCTTACCTACAGTTAAAGAGAGGCAGGGTAGGTAGGTAATTTTTTTTTCTTCTTTTTACTTATTCACTTTACATCCCACTCACTGCCCCCTCCTGATCATCCCTTCCCACAATCCTTCCCCCATTCCCCATCTTCTTGTCCTCGGAATGGGTGGGGGACCCCTGGCTGGCTCTATGTCTAGCAGTAGATGGCCAATACAAAACGAACTCATTATAGTTGTGTCTTTTTTTTTTTTTTTTAATCTCATTGGTCTTTTGCTTGTATATTATTTTCCAACTTTGTATTTCTATGATTTTTCTGGTGCCTGTTTCTGTTTTTTCTTCTTCTTAATCTTGTTTCTTTTTACTTGTTTGTCTGTCTTGGAGAGAGAGAGAGAGAGAGAGAGAGAGAGAGAGAGAGAGAGAGAATGGAGTTAGATGAGTGGGAACGTGGGGAGGATCTTGGAGGAAGTGGGGAGAGGAGGCCATATTCAGAATATAATGTATGAACAGATTTTTTTCAGTGAATGAATTTTGATATGGTTTTTACACTTTAAAACAGAGTTTGGGAGAACGGCTGTGTTGTAGTGGATGAGAGAGAGAGAGCTAGCCACTTCTTTAAGAGAAGAACTTTAATTCTGTCAGTAATTAATGAGAATGCATTTAAAATTTAAGCAACAACTCTCCATAGTGAGAGGAGCACTTATAGGGAAAGAGAACTAAAAACCCATGTATTTTATTTTTAATTGTGTGTGTGTGTGTGTGTGTCTGTATGTACATGTGAGTGCACACACCCACGGCATCCACCAGAGGGTATTGGGTTACGCTGGAGCTGCAGTCACAGGCAGGTATAAGCCTAATGTGGTTGCTGGGAATAGAATTTCTATGGTGCTCATATGGAGGCCAGAGGACAACTTGCAGGAACCAGTTCTCTTCTCTTAGGTGGAGTCTAGGGATTGAACTCTGGTCCTCGGGCGTTGACAGCCAGTAACTTTACCCATGGCAGCATCTCAGTAGCTCCGAGTGTTTGCATTTTGGCTATTTCATCACTGTTGTAGAGTTGTGTTGGGCTCCTCTGTTGTTTTCCTGGGAAAGAAATTTCATCAAAGCTCTAGGTTTGAGTATTGGGTTGTTAGTTTTTGTCAGTGTTTAAACTGTTTTTGTCTAGCTTCGTTTAATGTAGCTCAGCATCTCTTTAGTGTCTCCCTTCTTTCTATTCTTCTGGTGCAGTGGTGAGGATGAGACTGGGAGCAACTGAGAGAAGAAAAGGATGAAGACTATTCAGGTTTTTAATCACGAATGGCTGGAAGTGTCATTAGACAGACCTCTCAGCTTGCACAATCCCTTTGTCCACTGCATCTGTTCCTCTTATTTTACAGCATCTGCATCTCTCCATTTCTAGGGTGGTTGTCTTGTGCCCTAGTCTGTTGTGTGTGGCAGTGACAGAATGCCTGACACTTGTTGGATGTGGTGGTTCATACCGGTAATATCAGCACTCAAGATGTGGAGGAAGAAGGATCACAAGTTCGAGGCCAGCCAGTTCAATCAGTCAATCAATACATCAAACAAAGGAAAAGAAATTTGGCAATTTATAAGGAAATTTCTCATAGAATCCTGAAGTTGAATACCAGGAGGTCCAATACCAAAGTGCCAGCATGTGAGCATGTGTCAAGGACTTTCTTGTTATGCTATTGGATGGCAGAAATTCTCTCTCTCTCTCTCTCTCTCTCTCTCTCTCTCTCTCTCTCTCGAGAGAGAGAGAGAGAGAGAGAGAGAGAGAGACTAGAAGGGAGGTGTGGGAAGAGGGGTTCTATGGGTGTAGGAGTAGGTTAAGAGAGGGTAATGAGAGTATGATGAAAATATACTATATACATGTTTAAAACTGTCAACTAAGAAATTGAAATATTCAAGGAAATACAAAGGATATATCCTGAAAATAAAAAGAAGAACGAGGAAATGTTTATTTAGGTCATAATTCTGGAGCCTGGCAGCCTAGCACCAGCATCAGGTCAGCTGTGACGAGGTCCTCATGAAAAACAGCATCACTTTGGCAGGGGCATATGTGAAAACAAGAACTCATGGCGCAGAAAGCTAGGGCCATTCCAGAGTGGCTGTCTCTCTAGAAACTAACTCAGGATCCCACAAACACTGCCTAACTGTCTTCTATGGGCACACCCTCAAAGATCTTAGGACTGCCACCGCTGCTTACCTGCCCCATCTCTGCCCAGCATTTCCAGACTGAGGACCATGTCTCCATCACAGGAACCTTCAGGGCATAAACTTCATCCAAACCATAGCAAAGATGTTGGTAAAAATGGTGGGTAGCCCTTAGAAAATAGAAGACAAAAAGCATTTCCACCAAGAGAGGAAAAATACAAATGCATAGTCAAAAATTCATATGAATTAAGCCAGAAGGGGAGTGAGGAGCCAGAGGGAGGTAGAGTGAGCATTTTCAACACAAACAGCAGATAACTGCTGCAATCCATACACAGCACTGAGCCCAGATGCTCTAATTCCCCAGAAGGTCTCAACAAAAATGCCCTTGGCTTCTAATTGTACCGTGATTTGATGGTCACAGTCTACTCAGTACTGACCACAACAGAAATCCGTGCCCATAATACAAATCACTGACAACAAACAAAACGCTTCCCTTCATTTGCTAATGTCAAAATATCCTGTCACTTATTAAGTTCGAAATTAGAAACCATTTTTTTTTTTTTACATGCCCTCTCCAAAATTTAGAGAATTAGGGCAACTGTGAAGGAATTGAGGAACACGCGCTGACTACAGATTTCTCCAAAACTCCATCCGTGAAACAGTGAAGGGTTTTCTGTTTAATAGATTCTCAACAAGCCACATACTGTGCTCGCTGAAGCGAGAAGTGAAAAGAAATGATTGAGCAACATTAAAAGGTGGAGAGACAGACCCTTCTCTCTGGAGTGTTTCAGTGTTGAAATAAAGGGCACTGGGTAGCACTTGGCCTCGGCAGCCAGGACACTAGCACCCTGCCCTTCTTGAGCTGCTGGGACTTAGAGTCCCCGGGGAGACACCATTCTCTCCCAATATTAAGGAAAACATCGAAGCAAAAGCTGCCAGCCGGACCTTCCAATTCACACCGCCTCAGAAAGCAGCCTGCTCAGCTACTAGCAGGGCGGGGGAAGCACATGCAGTCAGATTTGATGTTGAGTTCACACTGCCTCCATTCTTATCAGCCTGGCTGGGGATGGTTTTATTTTCAACAGAGTGGCATTCTGTTTCAATCCAGTGAGTGTACTCACATACTTTAACGTTCAGACTTTTAAATAAGGAATGATACTTCAAAAAACGATCCTGTATGTCCCGTTGCTTCTGTCTACGCGGTAAGATTTGTGCACACAATGCGTGTCGCTAGGCTTATAGGAGGTGCTTAAAAATTGCTGCTTGTCAATCAAGGGGCGTGAGGGCAAAGCAGAGCTGCCATGTAGACACACAGTAGCTTTCAGTGAGTATCTTTCAATATGTTTGTTTTAGTCTATTGACTGCTATGCAACTTTAGCACACTCACTTAAACACACATGTACCAGAAAACATCAGTCCTCCAGGATTCTTTGGATTTAAAGTTCTTCTAGAGGAAATACTACATCTCCCTGCAGTCTCCCCTTCCCTTACCACGACCCCTCCCAGGTCAGGGAAGAGAACTCATGACCACTGCTTTCTCAAATATGAGGATATTTTTTTTCTAGTTTGCTAACAACAGATATATTTAAATACATTCTGGTATACCTCCCATTGATATAAAACTTTTCTTGCCTACAGATAATTTCTGTTCAAAATAAGTTGCCATTCCCCCCACCCCCTGCATCCCCAGCACAGTTGAAACCCGTCAGTTATTATATACCATTCGAGGAAGCTGTGCTCTGCACACAGCCTCTCCTCGGCTCCTCCCGTATCTTTATACAAAAACTCTTCTAATCCCAACGCAGGTTATTTTTAAGCTGCCTTATTCCTCGGGCAAAGGCAACGTCTTTAGCAATGTTATGCACATAACAATGGTAGGATATCATTTGAAATGAAAAGCATCTTTTTTTTTTTTTTTTATTTCTAGAGATCAAATGGTATTGGTAGACTTTTCCAAAGTCCAAGAGCCGGAGTAGCTGCTGAATAACAGAGGAGTCCAAGGGTATGTGCAAGAAAGAGAAGAGAAGATGGACAGGCTTATTCCCGTCAACCTTAAATTCAGTTCCATACAGATCTTGGAAGTCCATGCCTGGGCCAGACGGTCAGGAGCTCACACAACCTCACAGGGTTTGCTTTCATCAGTGCGAGAATATTTCTCCTTTCATAGCCTATTATAGGATCTTCCACTATTGAAGTATTCCTTACAGCATGTTCTTTCTTTGTTCAACTGTAATCCTTTTAATATCTGAAAAAGTAAGAGTCTCATTTTATTTATACAAAAAGATAGGCTCTGGAATCAGACCTCCCTGGCTGGAGCCCTGCTTCCAACATCTGTTTGTGGTATGACTATGTGCAAGTCACTCAAAATGTTTGTGCCTCATTTCCCTAATAACAGACAAGGTTTCAAAGGCAGAAGAATCCCCTTAGGTAGCCCAGAATGTCCTGAAACCTGTGGTTTTCTTGCTGCAGCTTCCTGGGGGCTGGTATCTCAGACCTGGGCAGTTATACCTTGGAAATTTTGGTTGTTAAAGGTAAGCAAAGCAGTTACCATTTAACAGAATAGATAAACGTCTGATAAAGTTGAAAATTAACCAAAATTTAGTTCCACAAGTGACTGAAGTTTCTCTGCTTGTCTGTTTTCTCTTTTTTTCTTTTTTCAATTTTTATTAGGTATTTACTTCATTTACATTTCAAATGCTATCCCCAAAGTCCCTATACCCTCCCTCCCCAGCTCCCCTACCCACCCACTTCCCTTTCTTGGCCCTGGTGTTCTCCTGTACTGGGGAATATAAAGTTCGCAAGATCAAGGGGGCGCTCTTCCCAATGATGTTAGACTAGACCATCTTCTGCTACATATGCAGCTAGAGACACAAGCTCTGGAGGTGCTGATTAGTTCATATTGTTGTTCCACCTATAGGGTTGCAGACCCCTTCAGCTCCTTGGGTACTTTCTCTAGCTCCTCCACTGGGGGCCCTGTGTTCCATCTGATAGCTGACTGTGAGCATCCACTTCTGTGTTTGCCAGGCATTGGCATAGCCTCCCAAGAGACAGCTATATCAGGGTCCTTTCAGCAA
>NC_034596.1:56046999-56048740 GCF_900095145.1 Mus pahari
CTTTGAAGGGCTGGATTCGTTGACAGATATTGTGTGAATTTGGTTTTGTCATGGAATACTTTGGTTTCTCTATCTATGGTAATTGCGAGTTTAGCTGGATATAGTAGCCTGGGCTGGCATTTGTGTTCTCTTAGGGTCTGTATAACATCTGTCCAGGATCTTCTGGCTTTTATAATCTCTGGTGAGAAGTCTGGTGTAATTCTAATAGGCCTGCCTTTATATGTTACTTGACATTTTTCCCTTACTGCTTTTAACATTCTGACTTTACTTAGTGCATTTGTTGTTCTGATTATTATGTGTTGGGAGGAATTTCTTTTCTGGTGCAGTCTATTTGGGGTTCTGTAGGCTTCTTGAATGTTCATGGGCATCTCTTTCTTTAGGTATGGGACGTTTTCTTTTATAATTTTGTTGAAGATATTTGCTGGCCCTTTAAGTTGATAATATTCATTCTCATCTACTCCTATTATCCGTAGGTGTGGTCTTCTCATCGTGTCCTGGATTTCCTGGATGTTTTGACTTAGGATCTTTTTGCATTTTGCATTTTCTTTGATTGTTGTGTCCATGTTCCCTATGGAATCTTCTCTATCTGAGATTCTCTCTTCCATCTCTTGTATTCTGTTGCTGATGCTTGCATCTGTCGTTCCTGATTTCTTTCCTAGGGTTTCTATCTCCAGAGTTGTCTCCCTTTGGGTTTTCTTTATTATTTCTACTTCTATTTTAAAATCCTGGATGGTTTTTTTCAATTCCATCTCCTGTTTGGTAACGTTTTCCTGTAACTCTCTAAGGGATTTTTGTGTTTCCACTTCAAACTCTTCTATCTCGTTACCTGTGATTTCCAGTATTTCCTTCTTAAAGTCCTCCGTCATCATCATGAGAAGTGACTTTAGATCCATGTCCTGCTTTTCTGGTGTGATGGCATATCCAGGACTTGCTATGATGGGAGAGTATGGTTCTGATGATGGCAAGTAACCTTGGTTTCTGTTGCTTCTGTTCTTACACTTGTCTCCTGCCATCTGATTATTTTTAGTGCTTGCTGCCCTTAATATATTTGATCGGAGCCTGTCCTTCCTATAATCCTAGTTCATTCAGGACTTCTCAGAGTCCAGATTTCTCTGTGATTCTTTGATAGTGGGCTTCTGTGAACCTGAGATTCTGGGTGTGTCTGAGTTCTTGCCAGTCAAGCTCCTCTGAGACACTCAAATACTAGTGTGACCCAGCTCCTGTTATCCTGGGATCTTGTTGTCCTAAGACCCTGGGTGTGTTACAGTGTGTGGAAGTTTCTCCTTTGAGGACTGTGGAGTTGTCTGGTCTGTTTGAAACCAAGGTAAACCAGAGCTGATCAAAAGGAACCTGAGCCTCTGGTGAAGAAAGGCTCTTGTGTCCTTGTTTTCTCAGGCCTGTCACTATTGGATTGGAGCAGATGTTGTGTTCAACTCACCAGTGATCCTAAGATTGTGTGCACAGGGACTGTGGGGGTGTCTGCCCACTCTGTGCCCTAGATGACCTGGTGCTGGTGCAGACTAGAAGGGACTTGTACCCCTGGTCAGGCCGGTTCTCTCCTTCCCTAGTGCTGTCTTAGGCCCCATTCATGATTGGATTGGAGCAGAAATTGTGTTCCACTCACCAGTGATCTTAAAATCGCGTGGGCAGTCCTCTAGGGACCATGGGGGTGTCCACCAACTCCACGCCGTAGGTGACCCGGTGCTGGTGCAGACGGGAAGGCTATTTTCTTTTTTTTTTT
>NC_034596.1:56048800-56053448 GCF_900095145.1 Mus pahari
AGCTCTGGGGGTGCTGGTTAGTTCATATTGTTGTTCCACCTATAGGGTTGCAGACCCCTTCAGTTCCTTGGGTAATTTCTCTAGCTCCTCCATTGGGAATTTCTCTAGCTTCTCCATTGGGCTATTTTCTTATTTATGCTGCTCACATATGCTTTCTAAACATATTTCTATTTCTGCCAGGTGTCCTCCAGTCTTTATTTCACAGAGTTCCCTTGAATCACTTCAGTATTTTCTGTACCTAAAAACCTTATGCCCTGGAGGTAGAGAAATGGCTTAGAGATTTAGAGTGCTTGCTGCTCTTACATAGGACGAGGGTTAGATGCCCTGCACCCACGTAGTGGTGCACAACCTTTTGTAACTCCAGTTCTAGGGGATCCAACTCCCTCTTCTGAACTTCTCAAACCCAAGACACATGTAGTATACATACATATATATACATTCAGGAAAATAATCAACATAAACATAAACAAAATTAAGGAAAAAAATGAATAAAGCATTTTAAAAACAAACTTTTTCCTTGCATGTGGTCTTACTTAGCTTAGAGTTATGACTGTCGTGTTTGTAAAAACAACAAGAAAAGTTCAGCAGACTACATACTGATAACTCTGTGAACTCAGAAAACTGAAATCACAGAATTGATTTTGAATTTGGTGTCTCCACCTAAGTCCACTTGTAGTTTGGATGTTTATGAGAGGACTGGTCAGAGAAGCTCTGTGCTCATGCATGGACTAATACAAAAGTAAATGTTGTAAAATGAAAAGTAAAAATATTATATAAGAAGTAAAAACTAGGATGTACTACTGACTTTCTCGCATGATACCCTTTTCCTCAGGAATCAATTAACTGCCCGCCAACCCTCAGGGAGGGGCGGACCTTGCGAGGATCTCCACCTGTGATTGGCTGTTGATCGTCCAATCTTAGGCTGCTTTCCTGGAGCTCTCACAGCTGCTGTGAGTCTGTGAGTGCGATGGGCACACTCAGAAACCAGTGTTCTACAACATTCTTCTCCATCCTCTTGTGTTTTCAGTCTTTTTTCCTCTCCTTCTATTACGTTCCATGGCCTTGGGATGGGAGGTGTTATAGAAGTCCCATTTAGGGCTGACCACTCAAAAATGATGTATTCTTAGCACTTTAGACCAGTTATGAGTCTCTGCCTTAATTGCTATCCACTGCAAATGAATATATTGTATACTTGTTTACAAATTCGCAAAGAATAAAAACATTAAAGAAGATTCTGTAGTCAGGGCTGAGAGTAAAACTAATTTGAAGATATAAACATACAACATTTGATCATATGTTCATTTAGCATAAACAAGAATAGCATAAGCCTCTCTTCTGAATAAAGGTACTTAACTTCACATATCTCAGTACAGTAGTAAAGAACAGTCTTCCAATAAATTATAATCTTCTAGTAAAGTATAATCTTGTAAACCATAGCGAGTGAAGGACGGCAAAAACATCTCCCAAGAAGGTGTTAGCAGGCCCATGAGTAGTTCACTGGAAGGGGACTGATTCCTATGGAGATGGTAGTGGCTATGTAGCCAGTGACAGTATTCATCATATACTTTGACTTTCTTACCCACACTTCTATTTAGGGAGCACAGTATGAACTCTTAGCTGGTTTTCAAATATTTACAACATATACACTGTATAAAAAAAAAATCCTTGGAAATAAGTTTGCAGTAATCCAGACAGTTCTTTAGAACAGAAGCTTAAGTGCTGTAGGCAACGTGTGTGGCAAACACAAACGGCGACATGGAAGCCGACAGTGAGATAGAGATGCTCAGCTGAGCCCACTGCCTGGCTCACGGATTATACCCAGTTTGTCTCCTTGCAGCAGGACTGCTTCACTGGGCAATTGAGCTCTCTCCTTTCTGGTCCCCTGGAAACCAACCTCCCAGCTGCAAGCCCCATTTTCAGCTAGGACAAATCTCATCTTATTTAACCAATCTTTCAGCAAGTGGCTGAGTTCAGGAAGTTATTGCTTTCTGTGGTCTAAATTGCCTAACGGGAAGTCATTTTGCCTAACTCCTAGGACCCCTGTGGGAAAGCCCCACTTGGTTACTGGGCCTGTGAACTAAATAAGGAGCTAGCTTCCCTCACGAGCAGAACTAGTCTAATGTCTTTGCACTCATCACCTTAGTTAAATTAGAAGATTTTTGTTTGTAACAGCAAGAAAACAACTTGTTTGGCTGTTTGTAGGTACTATTAGAATGGTTTTCCTTCTAGATACGATTCTTTTGTAAACGCTAAAAACCCATAAATATTTCATCGTGTCAATCTCATCAATACTTAAGAGGACTGTGCAAGCCATTATCCTTTTAAAAAGCAGGATTGCTACTTAACTGCATTTTTAGCAGAATTAATTAAGGCTTCTGAGATCCAGGCATGGATAGTTGTCTGACGAACCTGCAAAAGGCTCCCATCGCACAATCCTTGAGCACATAATGATTACACCTTTCACTTGTGTGGGACATTTTACAGGTAATTCACTATTAATAAGCATTTACTAAGACAAGTCTAAGTGCATTCTGTTTTACAGTTGCAAACAAGCTCCTCATTCCACACAAGAAGGCTTATTATCTCCTTTATGTGGAAGAAGAAATGGAGGCAAAGATTGAGCCTTAATTGTAGCTCTGTCTGTCTGATTGGTAAACAATGAAGAGATACATGCTCTGAAGAGATTATAATTTTGATGTCTGTGACATAGCTTTAATAATTCTCAGTTCTTTACCATATCATCAAAATGGAAATATATTTACAGGAAAGAGGGAGCAATTTGTACTTTATAATGATCTTAAAATCCGACCTTATACTTTTTCATTAAGAGGTGAGATCTTTGTCCTCCCTCTTCCTTGGATCTGGGTTTTGTTTCTGGTTGGCCAATAGGGGGCAGTAAAAAGCACATCTTGCCCATCTTTGACCCAGGTTTTCAGCAACTGTTAGCTTCCACTTCCTTTCTCTTAGGATGCCTGCTCCAGGAACCCAGGCTCCATGCCAGAGCAAGTTGAAGCACACTGACTCCCTGCTGTGTCTGCAGATGAGCGTTAGCTCCAACGTGCCAACCACAGAAGTGAGTCAGCCTGAAATCAGGTCCTGCATCCTTAGCTGAACCGTCGGGATGATGCCAGGAGAAAGGCAGCAGTTGTACCTGCTGGACCTGTCCAGATTACAGATCTGCAGGAAAAACAAATGACGCTTGTTTTAAGCCACTAAGTCTGTCGGTGGCTTTTCTACACAACAGTAAATAACTGGAGCATGCTCCACAGAGATGGTTGTGTTCTTGGCTTTCTTCTCTTCTGGGCAGCAAAAGCAAGGTGTAACCTGAAAATTCACCTCTCCCTGCTAGTGGCTTACAAAGCAAAAGGTGGCTTCACCATGTGTCTAGGAGAGGCTCTGAGGATTAAGGGTATTGTATTTGGTTCAGGATGAGGTCACAGCCTTGTCAGACTCACTGAGCCTCTAATGAGTGCCAGGGCCCCGGCAGAGGCAGAGTCTCTAATGGCAGCAATGCTAGCCTTCTAATTTTGCATTCAGTAGTAACTCACCATGTGGTCTGACAGACTGTTCTGTGCTAATGTATCCTATGCCCTCATCTATGAAATAAAGAAGCTAGCATAAACGTTCTCCCGGGCCCTTACCAGCTACCACGGTACTGCTTATACTATGTATATAGTGTGGATATGAACACTCTAAAACTTAGTTGTTTGGCTTGAAAGTCAAAATATTTATTACCCTCCACAGGACTCCCCACTCCGTCAGCCATATACGCTTCCTTTTGAAGAGAGTGTCTTATTCCTAAGGGTTGGCAATGCAGTTCTTTTGCTCTGAACACGATTCTCTACAAATGACTACTCTCTGATCTGCTTTTTTCCCCCTTACCTTGGTATTTGGAAACTAAGACTCAGGAGAGAGCTTATGTGACACACTGTCAGTACCTAATGTCTGCATTTGTCACTTCCTTACAAAGCTTTGGGAGGGTAGCTGGATGATGCGCACTGCAGTGTTCCTTTATTCTGGTAGTCTTTTGAAACAACACTCTCTCGTCCTCTAATTTTTAAATATAGTTATAATGATTCCTTTTTCAGAAATCGAGACTGTAAGATCCTTTCTGCCCACCTCATACCATAGTTCGCCGTATATCACTGAGTAGCGGCAGCACTGCCCAGTGGTTAAGACAACAGGTTTTGAGGTCTCAGACCCACTTGCTTCCTAGCTATGCTGCTTGCCAGCAAGGAGTTGCTAGAAGTTTTCTTCATCCCATGTGATCGCCAGGTTCCTTGCCAGTTGTATTTATTTGCCCTCTGGATCCTAGGTTTATTTATAGCATTAAAAATCTCATCTTACGGCTATTCTGTAATATCCTTTATTCATTAGGTTACATTAAGGTTTCTTAAATTATTTCTTGATGGTCACAGGAAGGATGTCTATAAAAAATATGAGAGGATGGGCACTAGAGAGGGAGCTCAGCAACTGAGAATGCATATTGCTGTTCTAGAAGGCCAGAGTTTGGTTCTCTGTACCCAGAGAACTGTCACCTAGAACTCCAGATTTGGGGAATCTGATGCCCTTCTTTGCTCTACGGCACTCAAATACACAAATCTACACACACACACACACACACACACACACACACACACACACACAC
>NC_034596.1:56053678-56084144 GCF_900095145.1 Mus pahari
AAAAAAAAAAAAAAATTAGAGATGCTAAGCATTCAGTTTGGCTACAGCTTCTTTCAAATTTCCTCATTGATATATTTTCTTGACTAATTAGTTTTCCTAAAACCAAGCCAAGGAATTTATTATGTGGAGGGCTCTCTTTACTTTGAATAGTTCCAGATTTTGGGAATTTCTTTCTGTTATAACAAAACATGCCTCACTAGTACTGGACATCACTCTTTTGCACATTTTGGTCATGCTCTTTCTACATGTCCTTGTTCAGAGTGGTTTCATATCCCATGTTATCTCTTGATACTTTAATATTTTAGTGATAGAATTCTATCTTAGAATATGATATGTGCCCATTTCTATTTATTATTGTTATTTGCTTACTGTCTTAGTCAGGGTTTCTATTCCTGCACAAAACATCATGACCAAGAAGCAAGTTGGGAAAGAAAAGTTTTATTGAGCTTTGGTGTTCATCACCAAAGGAAGTCAGGATTGGAACTCAAGCAGGTCAAGAAGCAGGAGNGGATGCAGAGGCCATGGAGGAATGTTATTTACTGGCTTGCCTCCCCTGGCTTTCTCAGCTTGCTTTCTTATAGAATCCAAGATTATCAGCTCAGGGATGGCACCACTCACAACAGGCCCTCCCACCCTTGATCACTAATTGAGCAAATGCCTTACAGATGGATCTCATGGAGGCATTGCCTTGAGGGAGGCCCCTTTCTCTGTTATTCTAGCTTGTGTCAAGTTGACACACAAAATCAGCCAGTACACTTACTTTTATTTCTGTGATTTGAGACAGGGTCTCAACATGTAGCCCAGGCTAGCCTGGATCTTGCTATCATATCTGCCTTAACTTTCAGAGTGCTATTATACCTAAGAGCTTATCCATTCTAAGCAGATGACAACTGTGTACACAGCCCCCTAATAAGATACAATAGATGCCCTGAGATGGAATTATGTATCTTACTGAGACTTGATCTGCATACATCAATTTCATATGTACACGTGTTTTGCCTGTATGTATGTCTGTATGTATGCAATGTGTCCATAGAGGAAAGAAGAATAGGTCAGATCCACTGGAACTGGAATTTCAGATGATTGTGGGCCACCATGTGAGTTCTGGGAATTAAACCCAGATCCTCTGAAAGAGTCCTATTTGTATAAATTATATTCACTTTTGTACAGAATCGAGAATTATTAATCACTGAACCATCTCCTCAGCCCTATGTTTTAATATGTGTGTAGACACACACACACACACACACACACACACACACACACACACACACATATAAGAGGCTTGGTGGTTTCTCTCAAGCTATTTCCTGGGTTCTTACTTTTCAAGGAGGGGCCATATTGCTTCTTATTTTCACCTAAGGAGAATGGATGAGGTGTGAGCTTATAGTTCCAGAGAACTTCTTGTATCACCTGGCATCCTTGTGCTTTGCCCATAGTTTAATCATCAATACAATTTTTTAACAAAACCAAATTCAATATTGAAGAACATACCACATATCAATATAAACAAGGCGCTAGATAAACCAGAGATGCCCCTATCACCGGAATGATAGGACAGTGCTGGGCATGATTAAACCTATCATCAGTGCACATAAACCACTGGAGTTTTCAGTGCTTCCTAGACGTCTGTTCCATTCCCACTACCTCACTCGGCCTAGATTCCCAGATTGCAGATGATAGAAGTTCCCTAATTAATTGATTGATTAGGTAGTTGGATGATAATTGTTAATCGTGTAAAAAGTGAAAACATTAATACAGGTTTTAGCCTGAAAGTATAAGTATTCTCCTTTGAACACAGATTTGCACATTTTAGTTACCTGAATTAGCTGGGTGGTGGCGCATGCCTTCCGTCCTAGCACTTGGGAGGCAGAAGCATGCGGATCACACTGAAGTTTGAGGTCAGCCTGGTCTACAGAGTGAGCTCCAGGACATCCAGGGCTACACAGAGAAACCTTGTTTTAAAAAACAAACGAATGAACAAGCAAACGACTCTGGATTTTTACTACAGGAGACCATAGTTTTGCTCTTGGGTATGGTAAGCAAGCATTCTACCATTGAGATATGGACTCAATCTTGAATGCTATTTTCTTGAAACTTCACATTAAGCAATTTCAAAGACTTTAGGCACTGTATGCTATCATATGTGGATTTTCAGTATAAATGAATTAGTTAAAAAAATCAAACTCTGGAGCTCTGCTGATAGCACAGCAGTTACCAGCATTTGTCCCATGTGTTTGTATGCTATATTTACATATAAATAAAATAAATGTAAAACAATTAAAATATATCCTTAGCAGCTATTTTTAATTATATTTAGATGCACTTTCATTATTAAGTTAAATTCTTACAGTAATCATCATCTAATTTGAAATTACTCTAAAATCATGTGGTACTGATCCATATGCATAGATAATGTAGATTAAAGTAACTTTGGGGATAGCTTCCCAGTGATCAGAATCATAAGAATTTCAAAGAACAGTTAAAATGAAACAATGTCTCTCAAGAGTTCATTTATCACTTATTATTAAATTTCATCATGTTAGAACTCCTACGACTATCAGGAAAATGAAGAAACTATGATTGGGAAACAAGCATTGCCACTTTCTTTGAAAATTGCCATTTGCATGAAGGTGACTTTGTATAAATTATATTCATCTTCTTTCAGAACCCTTGACTGTAAATCAAAATGAAATATTAAGTTGCGTATTCACAGGATGCCTAGTTAAGAGGGCTATTCTCTGGGGTGAATGATGAATTTTAGAGATGCCCCTTTCTCTGTGTGAGTCTATATTGTACAGGACAGCTTCATTTTTAAAATGCTTCGGCATCGAAGTGACCCTGAAACAATAAAGGATGGACATGCAGTGCATGAAACGTCTGCGTGGCATTCATTATTTATGCACCATTCATCAAAGAGGGGTGCTGATTCTATAGATTAGTGTTATGCCATTACTGTTGCCCTGCACAGATAAGGCTTTCACAATTGTTTTCCATTTTCATCTTTCTTCTGGAGTAAATGAGTTTCACTTTACAAGAGGAGCAAACAACGTTCTTCAGAAGTCAGCATCATCCCGACCATTATTCTTCAAGACCACATCCTCTGGTCTCAGGGCTCCATATACTCTCCTTTGATACAAGGAGCACATTTATTTAGAAACATTCTATTGGAGCATCCTTCAGTATGACACATTGCAGACTTTATTGAGGAGAACAGAAGAGGGGCTTTTCAAGTGTAGACGGAAATTCAAGAAAACAGGCAACCTAAATATTTGTATGTTTTAAGCAAACTGATGCAAATCTCTTGCCCTACATCCATTACCTTTCTCAGTCATGTTGTTAAATATTACAAGTGCCTTCTACATAAGACAACAGTACGGTTCAGACCATCTAGCTTTAGGACACATATACTTGAGAACGAGCATATTAAGGTTCTTAACAGATGCACACAGCTGACACTAAGCATTCTCCTGAAGGCATATTTTAATTGAGAAAAAGAACAGGAAGTTCTAGAGAAGTTCATAGAGAAGAGGAGGCAGGTAGCTCATGAAATTGGAGAAGCAGTCCAGAAAGACCAAGCTAGGGCTATCAAAATAGAATGGCCCACTTCCAGTTTTCTTACAGGATTGCAATGAGAGGTTGATTGCCTGATACAACCTCTGAGTTCTTTCTCTCCTAGTCTTTCAACTTCCTGTCTAGCAAGGACACTAGATTATTTGTGTTGGCCTGATAGAGAACCACATCAGCAGTTGTAATACAATCAAAGAAGAGTCTCTTAGTGGGGCAGGGGATGAAGTTGTGTGAGTTTTTACTAATCAGACCACCTTCTCATGGTCCATTTGGGCTTAGAATTGCACTGAGCCTAGATTATTCGCAGGACATATCAGTTTGGGACTTCAGTTTCTTCCAGTGGTGGTGCTATTATTTTTGAATACAATAATATTGTAGAAGAAGTAATTTTAAGTTTCAGAAGATTCATAAATATTATAAACCATAGGTGATAAGTAATCAGGAATGCTTGAAGTCTCTTGAATAACAACAACCTCTCCCCCACAGTGGGAGTTAATGTACTTCCCCCTTACCAGGACTGAGCACCAAGAACTTGTCTGAGGTTAACGTAGGCAAAACTTGGGGTTTTAAAAAATATGCATGAATCTCGTGGATAATTACAATGTTTCATTTCAATGGAAATTTATAGCATAACCCTACAGTCATAGATTAGCTGTGACTAACTGAACAAATCCATCCATATAAATGAGGATACAGTGTAAATCAAGTTTCCTCTTCTATCTCCACTTCCCACAGGCACCGTTTTCTTTATGAATCATCATATATTTCCAGCAAGGAAGACATCGCAGAATCACCAGTGCTATCAGACCTCATTCTTTGGACCCTGCAATCAGGCTGGTTTTGAGACTCGTATTTCAGTTATCATTTCCTGCAAAGACAGTCATATCTTCCTCCACCCATATAATATCTTCTGCACCAGAACGGAATGGCTTTTTATCAGTGATCAAGTAAACCTGCATGATTGCCTTATGAAAGAGCTATCCTTATCTTCAATTTTTGATCTTTAGGAGCAGAAGCATTTGTTAAGTGAACACTTGCCAAGTTTCAAGTGTGGATTTGTGTCCTATGTGCTAGTGAAAGACTTACTATGGAATTTTCTAGAGAGCACCCACCTGTGAATACCTTCACATGCAACCTTCCTATTCCCTTGTTTTCCTGCCACAGATTCTATAGATTCTAATTTTTTTTTTGCATTTAAATTATGATGTTTCCATTTCCTTTCATTGTAGGCTGACAGATGAAAACACCAGTGTCATTCATACCCACTGGGAGGGATGCGGTCAGCTGACCTTCAGTCATGTTGCTCCTGTCTTGAGGGAAACCTTTTCCTGACAGGGGGAGGAAAAGAGGTAATTTCCTGGTATTGATTGTAAGGCAGGGTCTGTAGTGGGTATTTAAAGCATCCCACTATGGAGGGAGAAGAAACCAGGGGGCAGAGGGAGGGAAGGAACTGGGTGGGAGAAAGGACGGGGAGCGGCAGGGGAAAAGGGGAACGTGATCAGGAACTGAGGGTGTGCGGCAGGAGTGAAGCCCTGAGGGCCAGCAAAATGAATGGAAATATACAACCTCCGGAGGTGGAGGCTGGGGGTAGGGGGTGGGAGGTGAGAGGTGGGAGGTGGGAGGTGGGAGGTGGGAGGTGGGAGGTGGGAGGTGGGGGGCATCCTCTAGAATGTACCAGAGACCTGGGAGGTGAGAGAATCTCAAGCATTTCATCACAGGGAGGGACCCTAGATGAAATGCCCAACAGCGGGGAGAGGGAACTTGTAGAATCCACCTCCAGTAGAAAGACAGGCCATCAAGTGGAAGAATGGGGTTGCCTTCCCACAATCAGAAACTCTGACTCAGAAAGAACTGCAGGGACAAAATTGGATTGGAGAAGAGACTGAGGGAAAGGAGGTTCAGTGACAGGCCCAAATTGGGACCCATCTCAAGGGGAAGCTCCAAGGCCTGACACTATTACTGATGCTATGATGTGCTTATAGACAGGAGCCTAGCATGGCTGCCGTCTGAGAGGTCTAACAAGCAGCTGATTGATACAGAAGCAAATACTTACACCTAACCAATGGGCAGAAGCTGGGGGCCCTTGTGGTTGAATTAGGGAAAGGCTAGAAGAAGCTAAAGAGGAGGGCGACCCCATAGGAAGACCAGCAGTCTCAGCTAACTTGGATCTCTCAGACACTGAGCCAACAACCAGGCGGCATTCACCAGCTAATCTGAGCAACCCTTTCCGTGCCCCCCCCCCCCCAAACACAAACACATGCACAGCAGAGGACTGCCTGGTTTGGCCTCAATGAGAGAAGATGCACCTAACCTTTGAGAAACTTGAGGAGCTAGAGAAAGTACCCAAGGAGCTGAAGGAGTCTACAACCCTATAGGTGGAACAACAATATGAACTAACCAGTACCCCCTGAGCTCGTGTCTCTAGCTGCATATGTAGCAGAAGATGGCCTAGTCGGCTATCATTGGGAAGAGAGGGCCCTTGATCTTGCAAACTTTATATGACCCAGCACAGGGGAATGCCAGGGCCAAGTAGTGGGAGTGGGTGGGTAGGGGAGCAGGGGCAGGGGAGGGTTGTAGTGGCTATTCCTGGTTGTCAACTTGACTATATTTGAAATGAACTACAATCCAGAATTGGAAGGCTCACCAGTGAACCTAATCTAGAGACTGGGAGATAGAAGTTTCTGATCTGGATCTTGGTATGGAGATCTTGAGACACAGTGGTGATTGAATCCAGAAGATTAAGACAGGGAGATCTCTGAGTCCAAGATCATCTGGGATTAAAGGTGTGGGACTCAGCAACTGCTAGATCCTTGGACTTCCATTCACAGCTACTACTGAACCATTGTTGGGATTTGGACTGCAGACTGTAAGTCATCAATAAATTCCTTTATTATATAGAGACTATCTGCAAGTTCTGTGACTCTAGAGAACCCTGACTAATACAAGGGTATAGGGAACTTTTGGGATAGCATTTGAAATGTAAATAAAAAATATCTAATAAAAAAAAGAAGAAGCTTTCTAAGGAAAACAGTATTGCTGGGTTAAGTCCCCAGACTTGAGAGTAGTGGAGAACCTAAGAAAGCTAAGCTAGGACAGGAGGCAGAGGGAGGAGAGGATGCCCAGGCCAGGAGGCAGAGGGAGGAGAGGATGCCCAGGCCAGGAGGCAGAGGGAGGAGAGGATGCCCAGGAACTTCTTTTCTGTCCTATCTGACTGGGAAAAGCCTTGATGCTGACAGTATTTTTCACAGCACACGTAAGCTTTGTGAAATGTCTGTTCACACAGTGCACGATTTCACCTTTCAGGTTTAGTTTAAGGTTTGTAAACCCTGATATGCTGTTCTCTTCTGGTTGTTTCCCTCTTAGAGTCTCTCCTCTCCCTGTGCAGGAGATTTCTGCTCCCATTTTCCAATCTACTTTGGCTCACCCAATGGGAAACACCTTTGACTTTGACCCTCTGGCTCTCCTCCAGACCCAGTCTGCAGTCCTGGCCTTTTCATTTTCCAACTTGCCACTGGAACCTGACATCTGGATGCTTCTTTTCTTTAGGGCTAAAAAGAAACTTGTACTCAAGTCTCAACTATCTTTACAGTTGTATATTCCATGTAGACAAAGCAGATAAAGTTAGCCAGGGGTTATTCGTTGAAATAGCTATGACCTAGTGGACTCAAAGCATTTTCTAAAGTTAAAAGTAAACATAGAAAAGTTTTTGGGAAAAAGATAGCTATAAGAAAATTCTAGAACTGAGTTCCTAACATTTTCAGGATAGTGAAATGTCAAATACTGCTTCAGAAGTGAAATGTCAATTGCTGCCTTAGAAATGCAGAAGGGAAGGTAAAGAAAGAAAGTTGATCAAAACTACTAGTAAACCCAAAAGTCCAAGTGGAATATATTTCTTTTCATTGGCGGTTTGTCTTGTGCACTATATATTTGGATGCTGATTTCTGTGTCCAGAGATCTGGTTGAAGTATGGGTGCTTGCACTGTAATGATTACTTACCCATTTCCTGTATCAATGCTGTGTAAATAATGCTCCCCAGTTATCTCTGATTTGATAATAAAGTGCTGGCCGCCCTATGGATGGGCAGAGGAGATAGGAAGGCTGGGGTCCCAGGTAGACAGAAGGAGAAGAAAGACTGTGAAGTTTGCAGGAAGAGATTCCAGAACTCAGTTGCAAGCCTTTTCAAATTTTGTTGACAAAATTTATAGGTGTCTAACACCAACAATCAATAAATGAGACCTCATAAAACTGAAAAGCTGCTATAAGGCAAAGGACACCATGAATAGGACAAAACTGCAACCTACATTTTGGGAAAGATCTTCACTAACCCTATATCAGAGGCTAACACCCAAAATATGTAAGGAACTCACAAAGTCAGGCACCAATAAACTAAATAACCCAATTAGCACAGAGCTAGACAGAGAATTCTCAACAAGGGAATCTCTAATGGCTATGAAGCATCCTTAGTCATCAGGGAAATACAAATCTGAGGTTCCGTCTTACACTCATCTGAATGGCTAAGATCAAGTCATCAGCACAAATAGGCTGCAGACTTCTTGTCCTACTGGTATACTGCTTACGAAGAGACGTAGAACCCAGGACCCACAATGAACCTGCGGACCACACTAACCACCCCACGGGAGAGAACCTACCCCTGACACTGTTGAAACTCCACTATGCTATGCTTGTGGACAGGAGTGTAGCATAACTGTCCTCTGAGAGGCTTCATCCAGCACTGACGGAAACAGATGCAAAGATCCACAGCCAAACATTAGGTGGAACCTGGAAGAGTCAGGAAGAAAGATTGAGGGAGCTGGAGGGGTCAAGGACACCATAAGAAGGATCTATAGCATCAAATAACCTGTGCCCATGGGGGCTCACAGAGATTGAACCACCAACCAAAGAGCGTGCATGGGCTGAGCCCGTGTGCCTTACACATTTGTAGCAAATGTACAGCCTGGTAGCCATGTGGGTCTCCTGACAAGTGGAGCAGGAGTTGACTCTGACTCTTCTGCTTCCAATGGATCCCTTTGCCCTAGCTGGGCTGCCTTGTGTGGCTTCAGTGGTAGAGGATGTGCCCAGTCCTGCTGCAACTTGATGTGCCAGGGTGGGTTGGTACCCATGGGGGAAAACCTTTCCTTCTCAGAGGAGAAGGGGGGATGGGTAGTGGGCAGAGGGAGTGTGTGAAGCTAGACTGGGAGGAGGGGAGGGGACTTCAATCAGAATGTAAAGTCAATAAGCAAATAAACTAAGGAGGAAAAAAAAAAGAAAAGAAAAGAAACAATGAAAGAAAATTTGCTGGTGTCTTTAAAAACTCTGTTAAGATTCCATGGGTGTCTGAACTCTGGAAGCAGCAGGACTGGACCGGAACATGAGCAGAGTTAGGGAGCGCCTCCTCTAGGGTTTGGTCGCTTTTGTTTTTCAAGGCCATGCTTTCCTTTTGGGGCTTTATTTTAGCAATGATGTGATTGAAAAGAAAGTTAAGAACTAACTACTGTTGAGTGTCAAATAAGTCACTTTTGTAAATAAGAAAAAAGTCATTTAACTGGAAGTTTGAAAATTCATTCAGATTTTATAATTCGTTAACGAAAAATAAACATTAAACGTTGAAAACTGATCACTTCCACATTAGCTACAGTAATATAACATGTTGCCTATGTAAATCGCTGTTTTCTTTTCTTGCAGGGTGAGACTTCCAAAGCCTATTTGGTGTCTGCTTCTCTGGACTGAATGAGAATCTTTAGAGCTTTGTGATCAATTTCTGACTGACAGGTGAAGGAATTTGTGTGCAAATTGACATGCTGGAGTTTAGATTATCCTTTCATCATTTAGTGTCAACCAAACTACACAGCATGTTCTTAATAGATGATTAATTGAGGATGATTAATTTTACAAGCAGATTAGCAAGGTCAAATGTCTTTAGGTGATTGAATGCTTTCTTTTTGTCCACTCAATTTCAAATGACATCTCACATTAACTGCCAAAGCCCAAGATTTTTGTCTCTCTGCTACTGTCATGGTAGATCCTGCTTCCTACAAAATTCTAGAGTAGACACATGATTATTTTTCACAGGGTACTTATATTTATTAGAGTATGACAGAAGAATTGTGTGTCTCAACATTAAAGACCCAGCTCTTTACATTTACCTTTTATAAAACAAACACAGCTCATCTTAAATGTCTGCTAGGTGCTACACCAAGTGCTTTATGTGCACAATCGGTTCTATTTTCACAGAAACTAACAAGGTGGATACAATTATCGCCTCTATTTTAAGGTAAGGAGACCGACCTAGGAGGGCTTAGTTAACTCTCCTGTGCTCCACAGTTATCAGGGAGGAACTGAAACACAGATCCAGATCTGCCTGACTTCAAAGCCTGCACTGCCATCCTCTGTGTGAGTCCATTTGATACGTAAGAAAACAGGGAAGACGGCTCAGACTATCTCATTAAAACTGAGGACAGAGAAAATCTGAAGTACTGTCTAATACTCACTCTTATGGCTGGTGTGAACTGGAAACAGCAACCTTTACTCTGTTGCTAATATTATTTGAAGAGTGGATACGGCTGCAGTTGATTTAAGTGAAACGAAAGGCTTTTGCTCTGCCATCTGACTGTTGAGATGTTCTGTTGAGCCTTTCTTCTACTACCATCTTTCCAGGCTTTGTCTGACACTTCTTATCCATTGTATAATGTCCTGAGTCTTAGATGCAGCTTTTACCGGGGAACTTATGGACTTGTGTGAGAGACAATATGTGAATCAGCAATTAGGGCAGTTGCAAGACAATAGATGGAGCTACGATTATAGTCACCCAGACTCAGAAAGACAAGCCTAGTATATACTAACTTACAAGTGAAAATTAGCCATAAATTAAAAGATAATCATGCAGCAATCTACAGACCCAGAGAGGCTAAGTAACAAGGAAAGCTCAAGAGGGCAGACACATAAATCTTCTTGGGAAGGGGAAATAAAATAGATATTGTAGGTGGATTGGGGATGTGTGGGGGTGGGGACAGAGGGATCAGGTAGGTAGAAGGTGGATGAAGAGAGTACTGCAAGAGACAACTGGAAGGGTGAGGTATTTCTGGGGCGAAGTAGAAACCTAGGGCAATGGAAACTGCCATAAATCTACAAGGGTGACCCTAGCTAAGACTGAAGCAGTCATCTTGTGTAACTATGCAAGACTTCCATTGGAGGGATTAAGATACCAACCCAGCCACATAACCTTCAACCTAAAATTTGTCCTGCCTACAAGACATGCTGTGATAAAGTTGGCACAGAAATTGGGGAAGAAGCCAATCAATGAGTGGTCCAGCCTCAGATCCATGCCACGAAAGGGACCCCATCCCTGATACTGCTCAGAGGGCCAGGACCTAGAAGCTGAATAGCCCAGAGACCCATGATTGAACCAAACCCAACTGGAAAAAAAAGTCAATGGAAATGAAATGATTCCTAATGATATTCTGCAATATTCATAGATCAATTGCCTAGCCCATTTGTTATCAGAGAGGCTTCACCCAGCAACGGATGAAAACAGATGCAGAAACCCAAAGCCATATATCAGGTGGAGCTTGGGGAATCTGCTGAAGAGGGGGAGGAAGGGATGTAGATCCAGAGGGGTCAAGGACACCACAAGAAAACCTACAGAATCAACTAACCTGGGCTCGTAGGTACTCATAAGGAGTCTGCATGAGTGTGATCAAGCCACTGTGAATATATGCTATGGCTGTATACCTTGGTCTTCTGGTAGGAACTCCTAACAAGGAAGCAGGGGCCATTTCTTTCTCTTTTGTCTGCTTTTGGGACCCTTTTCGTCCTACTGGGTTGCCTCGTCCAGCCTTGATATGAGGGGAGGTATCTAGGCTTATGACGACATAATATGTCATGTTTGGTTGATATCTCTGAGATGCTTGTCCTTTTCTGAAGGAAAAAGGAGGAGAAGTGGATGGCGTGGGGGAAGTAGGGAGAAGGAAACTGCCACTGGGATGTAATATATGAAAGAAGAATAAAAAAAAAAAAAAAAAAAGAAAGAAAGCTAACTGAATATCAGTCTGAGAATGAGCCTTAACCTCAGCCAGCAAGCAGCCTTCTTTTATGATTTCTGTTTCAAGTTCCTTTCCTGACTTTCTTTAAAAAAAAAAATTAGATATTTTCTTTATTTACATTTCAAATGTTATCCCTTTTCCTTATTTCCCCTCCAACTCCCCTACTCCCTCCCCTTCCCCCTGATCACCAACTCACTCACTCCTTCTTTCCTGTCCTGACATTCCCCTACACTGGAGCATCAGGCTTCTTCTCCCACTGATGTCTGACAAGGCCATCCTCTGGTACATACACAGCTGGAGCCATGGCTTCCTCCATGTGTACGTTTTGGTTGGTTGTTTAGTCCCTGGGGGCTCTGGGTGTTCTGGTTGGTTCATATTGCTGTTCCTCCTATGGGGCTGCAAACCCCTCTAGCTCCTTGTGTCCTTTCTTTAGTTCCTCCACTGGGCACCCTGTGTTCAGTGTAATGATTGGTTGAGAGTATCCACCTCTGTATTTGTCAGGCACTGGCAGAGCCCAAGGACCTGGTAGCATAGGACATATAGACATCCATCCTTCCACCTCTAAGTTACTTTTGGTCAGATTGTATTTTTTTTTCAATTTAATTTAATTTAATTTTTTAATGTATTGACTTTACATCCTGCTCACTGCCCCTCCCAACCAAGTCACCCCCTCCCACAATCCTTCCCCATCCCCTGTGCCCTTCTCCTCTGAGCATGTAGGTTTTCCCCTGGGTATCCACCCAAATGGGTTAATCTTCTATTCAGCTTTATAGGCACATGAATTCAGAATTTCATGAGATGTTGAAAGGTGGCACTTAATGGAAACGCTGCCACCAGAAATAAAAACAGGAGTCTCTAGTAACAGCTTCACTACCCCTCATACATATGAGTTTATTCCTTTGTGTCAGCACTGTTTTGAGTCCCCATATACACTGTCTCAGTTAATTCTCATCACCATATGCACTATCCTCACTTGGTACAGAGAAAACCAAGGTAGAATGTAAGTAACCAGTCTAAGGTTCCCCAGTGATCTGAGTAAGGGAGGGCTAGGATTCTTTCTTAGTTTCCTTTTTTCTTTTCTTTTTTCTTCTTTTTTTTTTTAGTAATAAAGTAAGATAAAACAAAAACTAACACATTGGAATTGGACAAAACAAACAAACAGAAGGAAAAATGCCCAAGAGAAGGCACAAGAATCAGAAACCCCCTTGCTCAGGAATCCCATAAAATACTAAACTGGAAGGCATACTATATACATATATACATTTATATACATTATACACACACACACACACACACACACACACACACACACACACACACACACACACATATATATGGGCCTGTGTACAGAGGTTTTCTAGGAAGATCTTTGGACTGGCCTGGTGCCAGAGTTCCGGTGAAGGGAAGCAAGTGCTGGCAGGGAGGGGGAGTTGCTTCCTCTGCTTTTGCTGCTGCAGTTGCCTCCACCTCTGTCTCTGCATGCCTTTCAGTGACTCTGCATGCCACCCTGCACTGAGTTAGGCAGACTGGGCCGACTAGAGGCCAACTAGCCAGTGAGGAGTGCGGCTTCAGGCAGAGCTTCAGGAGGGCGGACCTCTTCCCAAGTGTTACAGCTCTTGCGACAGAAGGCTCGGATGACAGAGTAGTTCTTGGACACCTCTAATCCTTCCAGATAGGACTCCTATATACAGCTTTGGGGTGGATAAGGGTCTGACAACAGGAACTTCTCATTGGTTTGGCCTGATAGCTTTGGGGAAACCTTATTTGCATGTGGGAGGGATTGGTACTGCTCCTACTTGACTGATGGCCACATACCTCTCTGCGGGGGCGGGGGGGGGGGAGAGGGGAGTTGTGCTGTGGGAGGCTGTAGCTGAAACAGGCGTGGGAGGAGGGTGCAGGAGGCGTGGCAGAATACCTTCTGTCTCATGCAGGTGGAAATCACCGCTCACCAGGCTACCAGGGTGTCTGTGCACAGCCCACTGCCCCATATAAGAAGGGTGTTCTTTTAGGTGACCAGTGCAAGCTCTGTGCAAGTTGCCTTAGTCTCTGAGTTCATATGAGCTTCGATCATGTTGAATTAGAGCAGGGGTTCTCACTAATACTGCAACCCTTAACACAGTTCCACATGTTGTGGTGACCCTAAAATTATTTTCATTGCTACTTTAAAACTATAATTTTGCTACTGCTATGAAACATAAATATCTTAGGAGATAGAGGTTTGTCAGTGGGTTGAGATACTGCTAATTTAGAGGTTCTTGTTTTTTGGTGTCCTCCTTCCTATCTGGCCCTTATATATACTCCTTTTCCCTCCTGTTCTTTGGGGTTCCCTGAGCCCTGGGGAGAGGGGTTTGATAGAGGCACCCACTTAAGGCTGTTCCAAGGTCTCTGTGTAGAAGGTCTGTTTATGAGTTTCTGTCTTTGTTCCCATTTGCTGCAGGAGGAAGCTTCTCTGATGATGACTGAGCAAGGGACTGATCTATAAATAAGTCAGAATGCCATTAGGAGGTATTTTATTGCTGTGTTTTTTCCCTCCTAGAACAGTAGCATTTGGTTTTCTTCTAGGTCCCCGTGCTATCTAGACTCAGGCTCTTTGATCACTCAAGCAGTGTTGGGTATAGTTTCCATCTCATGGAGTGGACCGTAAGTCAAATCAGATGTTGGGTGATTATCTTATAGCTTTGTGCTTTGTACTAGCATGTCTTGCAGGCAGGACACAGTTGTAGATCAAAGGGTTTGTGGCTGATGTTTTCGTTTCTTCTCATAGTGTGCAAAGTACCTTCCTGTACCGAAGTCACTATAATGCAGGGGCAAAGGCTCTATGTAGGCACCAGCTTGACTTCTCCATGTTCACTGAGTTGTGTAGGTGTTGTCTTTAGCAATGGGGACTTGTCAGTTTGTGGTGAGCAACCTATAGTCTTGGCAACAGCCTGGGTTGTTTGGAAGTTTTCATGGAATTCTCATGGAACTCCCTTTGGCCAACAACTAAATTATTTGTAGCCCAATCCCAGTACTGGAAGCATCATTTGGTGACAAGAGATGGCTAATTCAGATTGCCTCCCCAACTCTTTGGTAATTCTATTTAGGTTGCATATATATATATATATATATATATATATATATATATATATTAGGAAATATATATATTTCAGGTTTCCATACTGCCCCTCAAGTGGACCTAGGATTTTAACTAACAAACTTGAAGTCATCACTGGACTTATTCAGGATGAACAAAGAATTAAATTTCATGTGTACTGCATCTGAAGGGTAAAGTTGTTCCAAAGACTGTGGGTGTGTGGGTCTCAGGTGTAGGAGGTGTAGCATTGGGAGTTGCCAGCCTATAAAATGACTTGACACTAAGAAAATCTATGAATATGTCCTCAGGAAAGTGACAGCTACAATAGAGGGGGCTTCCAGGAGAGAAATTTGGAGCCTCCTACCATGGAAGGGGAAGAAGCTGAAAGTATCAGTAAAGTATGCCAAGATACCAGCAGGAGGACAGCACTCTTTGAAGATACAGCTTGGATGGCTTGGCATGTGGGTGTTTGAAGAGATCCCTGGTTGTTCTGAGGACTCTATATTAGCTCTTTCCTTGTTCCAAGAATGTTCTCTAATTAGGTCTGACATGGCTACTAGCTTGGTGCTCTCTCTCCTCTTTGAGTCACCTTCTGTTACCATCTGTATCAGGGGTCGGAAAATGTCTTCTGTAAGGGGCCAGTGCTATGCTATGTTGTCAATATATTTCTCAAAGTTCTTTTTAAAATTTAATTAATTAATTAATTAATTCATTTGTGTGTGTGTGTGTGTGTGTGTGTGTGTGTAGTATTGTGTGTGTAGTATTGAGTTTGGAGGTTAAAGAACAGTTTGTGGGAGTCAATTAGTTCTCTTTCTCTACCATGTGGGTTTCAGGGATGGAACTCCAGTTGTCAGGCTTGGCCGCAAACATCTTTCCCTGCTGAGCCATCTCACCAGTCAGTTCTCGAAGTTTTTAGGTTGGAAACTCAATGCTCAATGTAGAAGTGTTAGGAGGTGGTGTGCCAAGAGGTTATTAAGTCATTGGAAGCTTAGGCTTTGTGAATGGCTTAATGTGTTTATCTAAAGAGTGGGCTGATTATCTCAAGAGCGGATTTATATATCGTATACAGCCTTTTCACTTTGTTTACTCTTGCCCTTTTATCTTACATCATGGAATAACCAGCTGGAAGAGTCCCAGATGCCTGAGCACCATGTTCTCATATTTCTTTGCCTCCCAGAACCATAAGCCAGACACATTTCTGTATACAATTACTTAGCTAAACTCGGGCATTCTTTAATATCATCAGAATACATACCAACATAGAAGACAGATGATTACCAATATTATCTCTGTATACTGTACAAGAGGTTCGTGTGACTCAGTTCTACTGTCGAAGCCATCGTAGACAAGGGCAGACGAACACAGCGGTGCTTCACTGAAACTGCATTGATTTTTTTCATTTCATTCACATGTTTTCATTCATGATGAACTTGTTGACCTGGTTTGTTGATCTATGACCCAGAGCTATACCTCTGTCTGGTGTTGTAATGAGCATAGTAAAAGGAACCTTTTAGACATGTTAAAATATGATTCCCACTAGACCGGAAGGCTGTACCTGATAACCAGAACTCAATGACATCACTCACTTAAGATAACCAGACACTTCCTAGACCCCATGGACAGTAGATAAGCAGAGACCAGAAGCAATGCTCTGCTCTGTACATCCGAAGAGATGCCAGTTTCTTTTGCCCTATGGCTGGAAAGTCTCCCCTGGATCATGACTCTTGAATTGGAGACTCTCTGATAGAGATTAGACCTGACCCTCAGCTAAGATACATCACACAAGTGAGCAGTCTTCAGACATAGGCTTAGGGCTGTGGTTAGGAATTTGAGTGTGAACCTTGTGTGATGACTTTCAGCACATATATATATATATATATATATATATATATATATATATATATATATGTTATACTAACCATGTGTATCTATCTTCTTGTTCATGAGAGGCATCCTTTCCTAAACTTGATCCTTTCTTCAGTAAACACTTGGCTCCAAACAGTCTAACACTCTTGGACATCTTGTGTATTCCTATATTAAATCTCTTCCTTCTGGTACATTCTCTGATATATTCCATAGAAAAATCCTTTGGTCAAAAAAAAACTTTATAATAGGTATTTTAAGAACAGCTCTGTAGGAAGGCGAAACTGAAGACTGGCACTTCACTGAAGCATGCCACTGTGAAGCCTACGTAGTGTGTTAGAGAGCTGATTTGTTGACTGCTTCTTAAATACCTTCCCCTCAAATTTTCAAAATTAAGGCCTGGAGAGACAGGTGCTTGCCACCAAGCCTAGTGACCTCAGTTTCATCATTAGAACCTAGAGAATTCACACACACACACACACACACACACACACACACACACACACACACACTATTTTTTTTAATGAAAAAAAAAACCCAACTTAATTATATATGTTGGCTGTATAACTATTCTCTAAAATTTTTTAAAATTCAATTAAAATATAATTACATTATTTCCTCTTTCTCACTTCTCCCTTCAAATCCTCCCACGTTCTTCCCTTCCAAGTCTATTTCTTCTTATTCCTTAATGATTACTGTTACATATATGTGAAAATAAGCATATAAACAAATCCTGTTCATTTATTGTTGCTTGTGTGTATGTTTTTAGGGCTGAACAGTTGGGATAAATAGCCCTCCAGAAAGCTCCCTCCTTAGAGAAGAGTAGTTCCTTTTCACAGAGCTCTTTAATTGCCTAGAGTTCTTCATCTAGGGATAGGGACTTGTGTAGTTTTCTCCTTTCACATTGGTACATTAACTCGTGTTGTGATTGTTCAGGTCTTGTCTAGGCAAGCATATTGTTGATATTTCATGGGTGCAGACACAGTCTCTCTAAAGGCATCCTGGTCTCTGGTCTCTTACAGTCTTTCTACCCACTCTCTTTGACGTTTTCTGAGTCTTCCATATGGGAATTGTGTTGTAGATAAACTGGTTGGGGCTTGTTAGCTCCAGGTCAGCTGTTCTCTGCATTTTGTTCAGTTGTGGATTTATTTAATGGCCTCCTTGTACTGCATAAAGAAGCTTCTTTGATGAGGGTCAAGAGCTTCACTTATCTGTGGGAATAAGGATGAGTATTTAGATTGTAGCTAAGGATTATACTGGTTTAGGGAAGCACAGTAGCATTTTCTCCTCAATTCAAAATTAACTATAATATGGGCTTGATCTGTAATATACTTTTTATTTTTATAATATTTAGTTTTAGAAATTATAGTTACATTATTTTCTCATTTCCTTTTTATCCCTCCAACCCCTCCCATGCCTGCTTCCTTGATCTCTCAAATTCATGGCCCTTTTCTCTTTAATTGCTGCTTTACACACACACACACACACACACACACACACACACACACACACACACACTCTGCATACATAAATACAATATCCTTAGTCCACATAATGTTAGCTGTGTGCTTATAATCTCATGACTGACCACTTGGTATTGGATAACTAACTGGGGGCCTCTTCCCTGGGGAAAACTATTTCTCCTACTGTCATCATTCCTCCTTGGCATCCACAGTGTCTAGGGTTAGGGGTCCCATAAGCTTTCTCTCTTTCATGTTAGCATGTCCATTAATATCATCATTGTCCAGGTCTTGTTTAGGCAGCAGCCATGTTGATGAGATTTCACGCGTGAAGTCTCTGTCACTTTTAGGAGACACAGCAAACTTCCCATTCCTCAGGCTCCTAGAATCCTTTTTCCCTCTCTTCTGCAATTATGCCTGAATCTTAGGTGTGGGAGTTGTATTGCTGGTTTATCAGTTGGGATGGGACTGAGTACCTCAGGAACTCTTGTTCTCCGCAATTCGATTGTTTGTGGTTATCTGCAATGGTCTTTGCCTGTTGCAAACAAATTGATTTGATGGGAGATTGATTTGATGTGTATTTTAGACTGTGCTTAAATTGCACTTGATAACAAGTCGGATTACGTTGTATTTGTGATGTAAGGATGACTTTATTTCTATGTATTAAACCCTTCGTGATATATTGTGCTTCTTTGGGAGTGTAGAAGGGTTCCTGGCCTTTTTTTTTAGAGGGTATTCCCATGGAAGGACTTATGTAGAGATTGCTAGGTTATCCTGAAAATTTGGGAAATCTAGCTTATCACTGAACATTTTAAGTAGAAAATGACAGCGTGTCAGTAGAACTGAAAATTAGAACATGTGCACTAAAACACTTTACCCCACAGGAAAGCAAGGCTTAGAAAATATTGGAAGTTTTCTAAAGCAACATTTCCTTCCACAGTTCTTACATTCAGACTTCTCACTATTGATTAGGAAGTACATTCCAATCTTTTTTTTTTTTTTTTCAAATTGAAAAATCCTTATTTATATACATTGATCTTTATACCAAGAAGGCTGATGGAGGAGGGCTGACTTTCCAATCTTCCCAATCTTAATTGAGTTGTTTATACAGCATTTCGAGCCTGCTATCAATTAAGCAGTCAATCTGTGATATGTGAGTCCAGGAGGGAAATACAGTGATTTTTGGTGTCAACTCTGTGATAAGAAGTCAGTGTATGAGCAGCAGAGCCCGGGAAGTAGAAACTCTTTGTTGCTGCTGCCTGGGGCAGGTGTGTAGATGTCTGGTGCACGATGCCCCTTCGAGGCAGATCTTGCTGCACAGTCATGGTGGGGACCTCACCTGCAGTCATCAGGTCACAATGGATGTGAGCTGAAAGGCAATAAAACCAGGGAATCTCAGCTTGAAGATGGATTTTTTCCTTTAGATAACACTGGCTCCGTAACTCTACATAGATCAGGGAATCTCTGCCTGAGGATGCAACGTCCCTTAACTGCTCCATAACTTCATAAACACCAACATATCTCAGTCTGAAGATGGAGGCTCCTTAGATAACACTTATTCTAGAACTCCATAGAAACCAGGGCATCTCAGCATGCATACAAAAGCCCTTTAGGTTATATTTACCCCAGAACTCTGTTAATTTTGTATAGCCAGATTTACAACTTAACTCTGCCCGGTCTTGCTTCTACGTGTTCTACTGTGAACGTTTTGCATCCCAAACACATTTCAGTGTCTGCCTCCAGGAGACCTGGGCTGTGTTAGCAGGAAGTGATGGGCAAGCCCCCATCTTCCACACAGCACACAGAGAATAACCAGGAGCACTTGCATTTACATTTGGATCACAGTGATGATGAGTCCTCCAGTATCTCTCAAACTCTCACTGGGTCCTGCTGCAGCACTGACAATCTAGAAGGATGTTCAGCGCTGTAAACAGTAGAAACGGTGAGAAATCTAAAACGCTGCTGTCTTTGGGAAATAGAATGAAACAAAAATGTTTAGTCCTTTTGGAAGAAACAAACCCATTTTCCACATCCTGTTTTGACAAGCCTCTTTGCTATCACCCTCTGTGTTAGATGGTTGTCTAACTGACTGTATTAGATGTTGTCTAACACTAGATGTTGTCAAACTGACAATCAATATTAACCCTGACACACTTGTTCTCATCTCCTTGATTCTTCCTATGTAATCAGCCTCCTAATTACCACATGCACAGGGGATGAAGTTATCATGCCTGTCAAGGTTCCTGTAGCTCAGACTAGAATAAGGTGGATGGTACTTAGAGGAAGGCATCATTGGATTAGGTGCTAGGATAACCAACCTTGTGTGGTCCCTAAGGGAGGTGGCAGAGCTTCTGCTAGTGTATAGGAGGATGCTGCTATCAACTAGGAGCCTATGCACCCTGCACACTTGCCATCATATAAAAGCTTTCATTACACAAGATAGTTATTTTAGGGGGATTTTTTCATACAGAAATTGACAAAAATTGTGTTTGTCATAGCCAACATGATAGCTCTCCTTGTGAATATATAGGCACACATATATTGTGGGATGAATACTTCATGCTGATTAACATGGATATTACTACATTAGTTGAAGAAACTGAAGAGCACTGAGATTTAAGTGATTTGCCCAAAGTCATTTTTAAATATGTCTGGGCAGATATGGAGCTAAGGACACTGTGCTCTGGAAGGCATTACTAGTTCTGAAGTTTCCCCGTGTTTCTTATGGTTTTGAACATGGTTTTTGACTGTGTTTTGTTCTATTAGGCATACATAGATGACGAAGTTTCCACCTATGGATGCAAAGGGATGTGGCTGGTGAGACGGCTTGGAAGTCTCTTTGAAAAGAGATGCCAATGTTTCCTTCCTTGTTTCTCAAGTCTTGATATCTGGAAACATGGATGTAATAACCAGGGATCCAGCAGTCACTTAAACCCTGAGAAAACTTTGACAGTGACACTGCACAACTGGATGAGAGAGGAGAGAGGAGAGCTGGATTCCAAGATGGCAGTGCCATCCATTCGCCCATCTACGGGCTACTTACCTCCAGGTTTCTACCTGTTAAGAGACGTGTACTCCTTGTCTCTTCTGAGATTTTGTTGCTCCCTTTTGGGTTTTTCTTCTGTGCAAAGACCTAGTCCTCATTAATAACAAACACTTGTCCATTGTGCCAGCAAAATTCTGTTTTTTTTTTTTTTGTGGTTGGAATAAAAGTTTAAAATGGATCTCCAGTACACATACATATGGATGCCATATAGTTGTGCTTAAATGATTATTAAGTTCTTCATTCCACTTCTGGAAGCATCTCAAGGTCTTCTATTTAATCACTCAACTCTCACTGTTTCATGACATACGTAGTCATACTTTTAACCAACATCCCTTTGATTGACGAGCAGTAAGCCCATGACATTTAGAGTTGCTGTCAGGGATGGAAATCTTTAGTCTCTAGTTTCCTGTATTCTCATCAAAAATGTCAGATTCCACCTCTTTGTATTTTAAAAGGCAGTGCAGCCCGCCTTTGTACTTCTTTCAGGAAAAATGAGAGGCTTATTCTCCGAGTGAGGGGAAGATTTTAACTCAACCAGAGTGAGTGATTTGATCTCTAACCCTTGGCATTTTGTTCTAAGGACACCCCAGCTCACTGCTGCATGAACACTGCAGTGGAGCAAATAGAGCCGAGAGCTAGCATATCTCTGGAGTGTGTTTGCATCTGATTCGGATTACAACAAGCAATGTGGCCTGGCTGTGAAATGCTGTATTTTCACAATTGACAGACTGAGCAGCCTGCAGCAATCAGCAAAGGGCAGCTTATTTTGAGCGAAAACATCCATCAGACTCTGATGAGCAGAGCAGAGCTGCAATCAGAGGCAGGCTCTTCCAAGAGTCCTCGATGGGAAACAGACTTTACGTGGATCAGGTGGAGAAGGAATCACTGGTCATTTTTTTTTTTTAAAGCTTCATTTTCATGCACGGACAATATTAGAAACAGTTTTGAACATGAAAGGGTGAGATTCCACAGTCCTGACATGAATTTGACTTTTCTGTCCTCATCAACAGGGAGACCTGAGTGTTGGCAGGAATCTGTTGTTCTAAAAAGGCAAGATAATAAGTTTCTCAGAAAATTCTAGCATTCATTGCAAATATCTTATGCAGATGTGGTATTTTCAATGGTATTTGAATGGAAGAATTGTACTGATGTAGCCAATAGAATGTAGATTTTTGAACCGGTTTTCAGTCTTATCTATCTGAGGTCTATTCCATGAGATTAAAAAATTGAAACGTCTTAGTTCTGTGAGCCTTCTATTCAGATATGTATCATGAAAGTTCTATAAGTTCAAAGTTTGTGATTTGATGTATAGGAAAAGTAGTTCAAATGTGAATCTCCAGTTTTCTTCTTTTGATGGTGTGTCCTGCTGTGGTTGTGAGATTTTTGGTTTTGATAAATGCTAGGCTATCTGGTAATTTTGCCTACCATGGCAGAAAGAGACTACAGTTACAAACTGGTCCCCATTTTCCTCATTAAAATTCTCTCTATTTTAGGTCTACCAGTTTCACACTGTGGCACCTGACCCTGGAGCATGATTTTGGGCCTGGCAGGCTCTTACATTTGGCTTCATGTTCCCTCCTACAGGGAGTTGGGGAGGAAAGCAAGCTAAAGTGGCGGGTTTACGGCATCTGCACTCTATTCAAAAGCAGGAGCTTTCTCTCATTTCCTTTGGATAGTTTTGGGATATGTCTCAACTTTTTTGTGTTTGACCAATGCCTTCTATTTAAGTCCACAAGGATCAACTGCACCTCTTTATGGGCTTTCTGAAAACAAAACAAACAATTCTATCTGCCTGACTCCTCAAACAAGAGAGTGTTAACCGTACGACACTAGCTAGAAAGAGACTAATATGCCGACTAAGCAAGATGAGGTTTCAGATTCACCACGCATGATCACTGATGTGCTTCTGCACTGTACAACTGTTGGAAAGCCGAGCCATATAGTCTAGAACTTAGGCAGAAGGCAGTGGGGGGGGGGGTCTCTGTTCTGAAGGCCGGTGGGTATGGCTCTCAGGTTTGGATATCCTCCTTGTCTTTTGTTTACATCTTATTTAGACTGAGCCAACTACTACACAAAGGCCCTGAAACACTCACTGAACATTTTACTCAGATGCTCTTTCAGTTACTACTGACTGAGAGGCTACTTTAGTTACCAGATAATCTGTAGCAACTTCAGAGAAAAGCTAAGGAGAAAAGTGTCTAGGGAAAAAAAAACCAACTATGTATCTTGCGACACCACTACCATTTTATACAGTGTTTCCTTAGATTCACCACTAGAATGCAGGGGTGGGGGTGGGTGCATGGTAGTTGTGAGAACCTGAGAATTTAAAATGGCAAATGGTAAATGCCAGAGGTTGCAATATGAAGATAGATGTTTGTGCTAAGTGTTTGAAAGCTGCGGCAACCTCAGCCTTCCTTCCAGATGCTCTTAGACTCCTCATTAAGGTTGAACAGGAAGTTGGGGGAACTTTCTCCATCAGCAATACCACCCCCTTTTTCCTCATTAGGTGTGGGCAGCAGGCCTAGAGGACTTAAATGATCTCTGGGATTTCTCACAGATCCCTTTGCCTCTCTGGGTGACTATTACATAGCAACATAAGCACATAGGCCTGCAGCTCAAGCACAAATAATTCCAGAAGATTTCATTCCCTAGCCCTCATCCTCGGATTTATCTTGAGTGACAGTAGCCGGGAAACCTCAAGCTGTTCATTTGGATAGGGTAGCACCGTGTACTTGGATGTAACTATTCTTTTTTATCAAATCTCCTGTTATTTGCATTTATATGATATCCTTCTTTTAATGCTCTTAAAGCAATTTCAGCTTCATAGCACTTGTGTGAATTGGATAAGAAGAAACACACTTCATTTCGAGGTTGGGATAAAAGACATAAACTCTCAACAATTCTTCTCAACAGAATAGAATAGTGTAGAAGAGCAGAATAGGCAAGCATGTGTGGTGTTTTCCCACACTGAGTTTTCCTAGACTGATTAGGGAAACTGATTTGTACAACAGGTTCTCATATGGTTCAGATATTCAGGGGCCAGTGTTCTTCGACAGATCTCTGCCAGCTTCCCAAAGTGTACACACATGGAGCAGGTCCATGTTGTCCTTCCTTGCCCTCATCACAGGGCTGCAGGTTTGCTGAGCTCATCAGATTCTCAAAGGAGCAGGGCACCTCAAACCCTTATTTACTCAAATTAAATTGGGATGTTTGTCTGAACATTCTCGACACACAGCCAGAAAGCCCAATGCCAATAAGCTTTGAACAGGGCCCCAGGACTTAGATCTGGACACTAAAAGGTTACAATTCTTGTGAACAAAGACATGCACTTCAGACCCCCCCTCCCACCCGGTCTTAGCCCTTCAGTTAAGCAGAGGAGCAATTTACTGGAGCCTTCAGGAGTTAGTGCCTCAGACTTGAAAGCTCAAGTATGGGTCTAGAGAACGGATGCAGAGGACTGAAATAGTGGCTTCAAACTTGAGGCATTTTGTCAGTTGTCTTAAAACGAGACTCACATTTTAGGATGTTAGGCTACAAGATTTTGGAAGTGAAGGATTTGAAACTAAAACTAAAATAGTACAAAATATTAAAAATAAAAATAAAAAATGGCACAAAACATTGAGAGAAATAATAAATACTAGGTTTAGACTTAAAAAATCTATTCCAAGTGGGCCCTCTTGCAGAAAACTGGGAGCTCCCGGCAGGAGAGAAATGCCCAGTCTAGGCATCAAATACCAGGTTGCTGGGAATTGAAATATCTTATTAATTAGAACATAAGCACAGGATGGGAAAGACCACTTGGCTTCATTGCTGGGAGAGACAAGTTAGCTAAAGTCTCTTCTAAAGCAGTGAAGTAGTTTGAGGTTTTCCATTTGATCCAGCCTGAGAAAGATGACATAAGGGGATTTCACTCTGATGGGAGGGAACATTTCTGTTTCCTGACTACAAAGACTGTGTGTTTAACAGGAAGGTCTATGGAACTGTTATTTCTTACATAGCTATCTCAGAACGGGAAGACAGCTCTGACTCAGTATAAGCCGACGGGTTGACCAGTTGTACAACCTTCTTTGCCAGATCACGGTGTCTCCCTTTAGTAAGTGCTCTCTTCAAGGCCTGAAAGAGTCCTCTCCTGTTGTCAGCATTTGTGTGCCAGCTCTACATTAACGCATATGGCTCCACACTCATAGAGGACTGCTTCTCGGACGTTTATTTAAAGTGATAACGGACTTTGCTCTGTGCCTTCTGGCTGGCTGCACTGTCATTTAGGCCAGCGATGGGGACATGATGTTGGTGGTGAGTCAATCGCTCCCCAGCCTCCATCTGTAAAGTACTATATTTGGGAAGCACCCTTTGAGAAGTACATGGTGTCTTTTTGAAGAGTTCCTTTTTAAATTTAACAGCGTGTTTTATTTTTTCTTCTGTAAATAAATTGATACACACTAAGAGCACAGTCTGTGGTGGCCTGACAAGATCTTCTGAGAATGTGTGTAAGGCTCATGCAGTGCTTTGTTTTGTATGGAGAAAGATTTTAGAAAATTAATTTACAGTAAAAGAGCAGTGAGCTTTCTCATGCCAATATAATGCACAGGAATGCAAAGTTGTCGCAGATGATCAGTAGGGAAGGAATTGTTGAAGACACAAAGGGACATTTTAGCTTAGAGGTGGTGAAGGTTTGCTTGTTTGCTTATCCTTCTCATTGGCCAGGGACAACAGGAAGAAGCCTCTCTGGGTCTCCCTTTCAGGTTCTTTGGGGTCCTGTTTCTCTTTTGTCTCCCCCCCTTTCCATTTACAAACAAAAGTCCTGGTCATTGATGGCTCTCTGGTACCATGACCCCAACACTCAGAGGCTGAATAGGTAATGATCCAGTGACATTGATAAATGCATTGGGTTCTCCAAGGACTTTCTCTCAGCCTGTTTCTGGCTTTACAAACCTAACCCAATCTGGCCCCTGTAACTACTGATTTCATCTCTTAACATTCTCTTCTTCACTCACCCTACTCAGTGTCACTGGCCTCTTTGGAGTTCCTTAAATATGCCAGGCCTACCCCAGGATCTTTGTAATTCCCACTTCCTGTGCCTTGGGTGTTCTTGGTTTCTTTCTTTTTTCTTTTCTTTTCTTTTCTTTTCTTTTCTTTTCTTTTCTTTTCTTTTCTTTTCTTTTCTTTTCTTTTTTGGTTTTTTGAGGCAGGGTTTCTCTGTGTAGCCCTGGCTGTACTGGAAATCACTCTGTAGACCAGGCTGGCCTCGAACTCAGAAATCCGCTTGCCTCTGCCTCCCGAGTGCTGGGATTAAAGGCATGCGCCACCACGCCCGGCTTGGTTTCTTTTTTAACCTTCTGAACTCTTCTTTTCAAAGAAGTTTTCAGGTGCATATGTAGACATGGCTTTGCATGTGCGTGTGTGTGTGTGTGTGTGTGTGTGTGTGTGTGTGTGCATGAGAGAGAGAGAGAGAGAGAGAGAGAGAGAGAGAGAGAGAGAGAGAGAGAGAGAATATGAATATGTGTCTGTGCAGGCTATACCATAGTGTGTATGGAGGTCAGAGGATAACTGTATTAGTTGCTTTTCTGCTGATATGATAAAACCCCATGACCGTGGTGACTTATAGAAAGAAGAATTGGTGTATGGCTTCAGAGGGACAGTCTAGAATGGTGAGGGGCAGGGAAGCAGACATGTTGGCAGGATCTTTTACCATAAATATCAAGAAAGAAGGAACTGGAAGCTGGTAGAGGCTATGAGATCTCAAGCATTTCCTTCAGCAAGGTCACCCCCCCTCCAAGCCACTCGCAAAAAGCACCATCTACTAGAGAACAAGTGCCCACATATACAAGTTGGTGGAGACATTCTCATTTAAACCACCACAGTAACTCTCAGGAGTTGGTCTGGGCTCAGCACTGCAATAATCAGGCTTGTTACAGTTAACGACCACTAGTTTTGGAGATATCTTGTCATCCCACATGGCTGCTTTCCTAACCTCCTGTCCTTTCTCTTAAGGAAGTCTTTTATTGCCTGCCTCCAACTTCCGTTCATGCTTGCATGACAGGCAAGCCTAAATGTTACCCTTTTAAACACCAATGATTGGCTGTCTTTTTGACATTATTTTTGCAGGTTAAGTGGCTGCTTCTTTCTCACCCAGTGATGAGGGCTTCACTGGGATCTCTGCTGGAGTATCTTAGCTCTCCACATGATCTCTCATCTCTACATGGCCTCTCTACATGGCGGTTCACTCTGTAGGCCTTACTCTACCTGGTCCTCTGTGCAGGGGAACAGCTAAGCTTCCCTCACGTCAGTCACAGGTAAGAGTGTTTGAAGGAGACAGTTCCCAGGCTTGGGCTTGGGAAACCTCGGTTTGCTCACATTGCTAATCTCATTAGCTAGTCCGTGGCCAGGATCAGTGTCAGCGTGGGAAGAAAGCATATCTACACTTATAGGTTAATTGAAGGCCACTAACATAATAGTTTCCTCAGAGTGCCCTCTGGCCCACGTGATTCACACCCCTTTCACCTGCTTAGAGGAGCATGAATGAAAGGCCTGCATCACTGCTGAAAACTCTCACCACAGCAAGGGGTGACTGAGAAAATCTATATTACAGGAGCTCCCTGCACAGCTGCTTTCTGCTGCTCTTGCATAGGGCTTTATCCCTTAAATGGCTCCACACACCTCATCTGAACACACAGTGATAATGTATGTTTCTAGGTTTGGTTTTGCTATACGTGAGCACCTTTGTTCTGTTTGTATCTTCGGAAGTTGGCTCTAGTGTGTATGGATTTCTCACCTGGTCTGAGTCTCTCACACAGGAGGACAATGGATGGAGCATTTGGTGTCAACTTGTTTGCTCAGTTTATTGGCACACAGTTTATTCTTATATCTGTACACATTCATGGATACAAAGGCAGCTATTTCCTTAGGGTTAGTACACATTATATTCGCTTCTAAGTCTTATAAAAATGCATGCATAAATGTATACTTAATACATGGAGAGAAAGAGGAAAAGATAAAATGTATTAGAATTCACTACCTATTGAAGCACAAATATAACTTATACTTTTGGGTTTTGAAGAAAGACCTCTAGTAATGTTCATCAATGAAACACATTAAATTGTAGGGTATTAGAAATTAATGGCTGGTGTACATTTTAAGCCATTTTATCGATCTGTTTTCCTTTTTTTCCTCTCTGTTCCGATGTAATTTTTTTCCTTTTATTTTTTCCAATTCTTTCCTCTAAGTTACAAAAACTTCTTCCTGGAAACACATATCATTTCTTAAAGCCTCTAAGACTCAGCTCTCCAGTGACAGTGATTTGAGGGTACGTGATTATTTTTTATCCTGATTTTATTTGGCCTAAAGCTTTCCGATAAAAATCTTCACAGGAGGGAATTGCTTGTTGCCTTTATACGATATTGTTAGAGGTGGAATTAGCCACCCAACACACTCATATTATAAAGTCATGATTCCAGAAGCCACACATACAATTCAGCTAAAATTTTCAAGAGTCACGCCTCCTGTGATAGATGAAAGGCATTACAACAATGTATAAAAGTCATCAATAGATGGTCTCATCTAATATCTGTAGTAAAATTGCAAATGAAGCGACTGAATGCTGCATGATTAGCTGTGTGGAATGAAAATAGCTATTATTTGCTTTTATGGCTTCTGTCTAAGCAACAAAATATAACAAAATACCACAGCCATGGGATAATTGCTGGCAGAATTCTGTGCGTGAACTTTAAATAAATAGAAAGAAAGAGGAAGGTTTAATTTTAAAGAGAGATATTTAAATAGTACATTCAAAGCACATGCTGTGAAGTGTCCCAAAACATATCATGAGACCTTTATGAATTATTAAAAACCAGACCACAATCTTGTTCCTTTTTGTTGAGTATAACAATGATGTAAATTGAGAGCATCTAGAAAATTCTGTGGGATGCTGGGGAGAGAATATGATCATGAAGTTGATTGCTTTTCTAAGATAAAATTGGTGAATAGAATAAATAGTAACATTTAATAGCACTGGTTTTCTTTGCTAAATACATTAATATTACTGGCATTTTTTTCCTGGAAAGATAATTGAAACCTTATTCAAAATTTCAAACGAAAGGAACTATATCCACTTCATCTTTGCCTCATTTAAGGAAGCTGAAGGATTGATTAGAGGTTTTTTGTTTGTTTATTTTGAATTCTACTCTTAAAGTTTTTTGTTTTGTTTTGTTGTTGTTATTCTTGAAAACTAACATCCCAAATGAAGAGGTTGTTCAAAGTGGGAATTATAAAAACAATAAGGCATTTAATTCATCTTGTCTAAAAAGTCATGCTTATATTTCTTTAAATCTCTTCTGCTCTGTGGACTGCTTGATTCTATCTCAGTTTTCATTGGAAATGGTCTCCCCTTCCTCCCTAGAAGGACCTCATGGTTGATGACAAAAGTTTGCTAATCATTGAGACTCAGATATGTGTTCTTTCTTGTCATAGTTACAATTTGAATATTTTTTGGTTGTGAAAAAAAAATCCAAATTTTCAGAAAATGAAGGAAAAAGAATATTATTCTAGGAGTATATGCTGAATGTAAACGGTCTTTCTAGGCATGGCAATTCAGGGAACAAATAGAGTTGTTAATATACAGTCATCAATCATTTGTTATCTATGAAAAAAATTGAAAAAAATCTTAATATTCATATTGAAGCACAAGACATACTGATATTCTAAAATATCGGAGAATAAAAACAGGGCTGGATGTATCATTCTTTTGTTTTATTTTTTCAAATCCCCTCTACCCTTTTTGGGGTTGTAATTTGATTATAATATCTCTCCCTTTCCTTTTTTCTCTTCAAACCCTTCAACATACCCCCTTCTCAGTCTTCTTCAGATTCATGGCCTCAGTTTTCACCCAATATTATTGTATGTATACATTCATATTTCTCCTACTCTCAGGATCCATTAGTTGCCATTAGTTCTTTGGCACATGGTGACATCCAGAATTCTCTCCAAATCAAAAGCCCTGTGTGATTTCATCTTTTCTCTAAATCCAATCCTTCTATCTTTGCCTTCACTTCTTTCTGGGACACAATGAAAGCATTCCTGAGAGGAAAACTCATAGCTCTGCGTGCCTCCAAAAAGAAACTAGAGAGAGCATGCACTAGCAGCTTGACAGAACACCTGAAAGCTCTAGAACAAAAGGAAGCAAACTCACCCAAGAGGAGTAGGCTGCAGGAGATAATCAAACTCAGGGGTGAAATCAACCAAGTGGAAACAAAAAGAACTATTCAAAGAATCAACCAAACCAGGAGCTGGTACTTTGAGAAAATCAACAAGATAGATAAACCCTTAGCTAGACTCACTAGAGGGTACAGGGACAGCATCTTTATTAACAAACTCAGAAATGAAAAGGGAGACATAACTACAGATCCTGGGGAAATCCAAA
>NC_034596.1:56085100-56086519 GCF_900095145.1 Mus pahari
TGATAAAAGAATCTCTGGGGGAATCACTATGCCTTGCCTAAAAATGTACTACAGAGCAATTGTGATAAAAGCTGCATGGTACTGGTACAGTGACAGACAGGTAGACCAATGGAATAGAATTGAAGACACAGAAATGAACCCACATACCTATGGTCACTTCATCTTTGACAAGGGAGCTAAAACCATCCAGTGGGAAAAAGACAGCATTTTCAACAAATGGTGCTGGCACAACTGGCTGTTATCATGTAGAAAATTGAGAATTGATTCATTCTTACCTCTTTGTACTAAGGTCAAGTCTAAGTGCATTAAGGAACTCCACATAGAACCAGAGATACTGAAATTTATAGAGGGGAAAGTGGGGGAAAACCTTGAAAATATGGGCACAGGGGGAAAATTCCTGAATAGAACTGCAAAGGCTTGTGCTCTAAGATCGAGAATTGACAAATGGGACCTCATAAAATTGCAAAGCTTCTATAAGGCAAAAGACACTGTCAATAAGACAAAAAGGCCACCAACAGATTGTGAAAGGATCTTTACTAATCCTAAATCAGATAGGGGGCTAATATCCATTATGTATAAAGAACTCAAAAAGCTGGGCTCCAGAAAACCAAATAACCCCATTAAAAAATGGGGCATAGAACTAAACCAAGAATTCTCAACTGAGGAATATTGAATGGCTGAGAAGCACCTGAAAAAATGTTCAACATCCTTAATCATCAGGGAAATGCAAATCAAAACAACCTTGAGATTCCATCTCATACCAGTCAGAACGGCTAAGATAAAAAATTCAGGTGACAGCAGATGCTGNCAAGGATGTGGAGAAAGAGGAACACTCTTCCATTGTTGGTGGGATTGCAAGCTTGTAAAACCACTCTGGAAATCAGTCTGGTGGTTCCTCAGCAAATTGGACATAGTACTACTGGAGGATCCAGCAATACCTCTCCTGGGCATATATTCAGAAGATGTTCTAACTGGTAATAAGAACACATGCTCCACTATGTTCATAGCTGCCTTATTTATAAAAGCCAGAAGCTGGAAATAACCCAGATGTTCCTCAACAGACAAATAGATACAGAAAATGTGGTACATTTACACAATGGAATACTACTCAGCTATTAAAAACAATGAATTTATGAAATTCCTTGGCATGGATGTATCTGGAGGGTATCATCCTGAGTGAGGTAACCCAATCACAAAAGAACTCACATAATATGCACTCTCTGATAAGTGGATATTAGNCCTGAAACCTAGAATACCCAAGATACAATTTGTAAAACACATGAAACTCAAGAAGAAGGAAGACCAAAATGTGGAGACTTCGCCCCTTCTTAGAATTGGGAACAAAACTCCCATGGAAGGGGTTACAGAGACAAAGTTTAGAGCTAAGATGAAAGGATGGACCATCCAAAATCTGCCCCA
>NC_034596.1:56086530-56111094 GCF_900095145.1 Mus pahari
CAGAACTGTATCTCTAGTTGCATATGTAGCAGAGGATGGTCTAGTCGGTCATCAATGGGAGGAGAGGCCCCAGTACAGGGGACTAAGGGCCAGGAAGCAGGAGTGGGTGGGTTGAGGAGAAGGGTAGGGGAGGGTATAGGGAACTTTTGGGATAGCATTTGAAATGTAAAAGAAGAATATATCTAATAAAAAAATGAAGAAAGAAAAAGAATGAAGATATCAAAAGTTTTGCAGTCAAATGAATGGAACTAGAAAATATCATCTTGAGTGTGGTAGCTTAGACCCAAAAGAACATTCATGGTATATACTCAACAAGTGGCTATTAGCCAAAAAAAAAAAAAAAAAGAAAAGAAAAAATATTCAGAATACCTAGGATACAATCCATAGAACTCAAGAAGGTTCACAAGTAGAAGGGCCCATGTGAGGATACTTCAATGCCACTTAGAAAGAAGAAAGCAATCATGGCAGGCAGAAAAAGGGGGGGGTATCTTGGTGGGGAAGGGGAGTGGGGAGGGGAAAAGGAGAACATAATAATGGGGGTGGGGAGACAAGAGAGAAGCCCTGAGGGCTGGTAGAATGAATGTGGTGTAGGAGGTGGGGGACCTGCTAGAAGGTATCAGAGATCTGCGAGGTGAGAGATTCTCAGGACTCAAAGGCAAATACCTTAGAGCCAGTACCCAACAGTGGGGAGAGACTTGTAGTAGAGTAACTTATAGAGTCTACCCCCAGTAGAAAGACAGGACATCATGTAGAGGAATGGGGTTGCCATACTACAGTCAAAAATTCTGACCCAGAATTGTTCATGTCGAAAAGAACTTCAGGGACAAAAATGGAGAAGTGACTCAGAGAAAGGGGGTGCAGTGACTGACTCATCTTGGGATCCATCACAAGAACTGCTTCTAAGGTCTTACACTATTACTGATGCTATGATATACTTATAGACTGGAGCCTAGCATGGCTGTCCTCTGAGAGGCCCAACATGCAGCTGACTAAGACAGATGCAGATACTTACACCAACCATTGGACTGAAGTCAGGAACCCCAGTGGTTGAATTAGGGAAAGGCTAGAAGAAGCTGAGGAGGAGGGAAACCTCATAAGAAGACCAGAAGTTTCAACCAACCTGGAACCCTGAGATCTCTGACATTGAGCCATGAACCAGGCAGCATACATGAGCTGGTCTGATGCCCTAACACATATACAACAGAGGAATGGCTGGTCTAGCCTCAGTGGGAAAAGATGAGCCTAACCCTTGAGAGACTTGAGACCCCAGGGAGTGGGAAGGCCTGCAGGGAGGCATCCCCTTGGAAACCCTGGACAGAGGAATAGGATGAGGAACTGTCAGAGGGCAGATCAGGAGGGGGATAATGAGTAGACTATAAATAAATAAATAAATAAATAAATAAATAAATAAATAAATAAGAAAATTAAAAATTGTGGTAGTTAAAAAAGAAAATGTATATTGGGTTTTATAGAGAAAAACATTATAGAATGAGGATTCAAAGAAAGACTTTTTACAGCTATTCAATTTTTCTGTTTTATGTTCTGAGAAATATGTCAAAATATGTAAGCATCTTTAAACATTTACAAAGCAAAAAGTTATAGTCTGTTATAGGTAATTTATTATTAAGGAGAGAATTCCATAAGCTTAGTGCTATTTAAATTTTCAATGTCCATATATCTTTCATAGTGTACTAGCATCCTGACCACCATGTCACTCACCATTAGCTCACCCACACCAACTAATATTCATTTAAGTCAATTAATGGTGAGAACTTCTTTAAAACATTCAATTTCTCATGTCATAGTTCAAGTGTTGTTGTGTGGCCATCAGCAGAGACAAACAGCTAAAAGAATATGCTGCGAATAAACTGCTTCTGATAAAGTTTGCAGCTGAAAGTTTCACATTGTCCTATTAAAAATCCCAAACCTACAGCAGCTGTGTGCTAAAGAGAGAAAAATATAAAAAGTACAAATTAAAATAATGAATTGAAATAAAGGTAACGTGAGCTTGCAGAGAGACTGAAGCAGCATGCACAAACCCCGCATGGGTCTGTAACAGATGAGGTTCTAGACCTGAAAGGAAATGTGGAGGCATGCCCCATCACTGACTCAGAAGCGTTCTCCAATTGATATTCACTTGCGAATGAAACTTCAGTTTCCTCCAACAGAGTCTCATGGAGAAACAAACCACTCTTGAGGGTAAGATGTATGCCTCTCACTAGATTCCCAAAGGGAAATTAACCCGGCGGTATCTAGTCTCATAATCTCATGTCAGAGCTATTTTTCCTTGTTTTTAAATATAATTTTATAACATGTCTTATCATCCAGATCTGTGTACATCTATTCTATGTTGGCTCAACAGAACTGCCTGGCGTGCTTTTCAGAATGTATCCCTGCCATTTTGGCTATGTTTTGTGACCCCATAAGGTTTAATTTTGGCCTTCTTTAAGACGATGAGTTTAGAACTATCAATGGGAATATCGTGGACTCATCAGTGAATCCACAATTGAATATATCATGTGCCTTTTCTCTAGACTCTATAATAGCAGTTTTTCATCAGGTAAAGTAAAGACCTTGTGTTTACATCCCTGATCCATGGTTGACAGTAGTATGGTATCATCTTATTATGTAGAGCTATTGTGGACAAATGCAATAAGATTATCTTAGTATTTTCTATGTCACACCTAGAAGAAAATATTTCACTGCCCATTTATCTACCTTGCAGTTCTTACATCCTTTCTATCCTCTCTTTCCTGAACCTTTAAGTATCCATTAATTTAAAAAAGAAATTTCCTCAAATAAGTCTGATTAATCGTAAATAAACATAGATATAAAAGAGGTAACTTATCAGCATGTTAGTTTAGCTGAAAAACAGCAGCAACTTTCCTTGCAGAACTTGAAACCCCCTCAACCATAGGTATTTAACCTGATTTACAGTACTGGGAATGAATTCTTTTCCTTTCAGAATGTTGCATCTAGTCAAAGTTCAATTGGTAAAGTCATACTTGATACTAGTATTGTAGTGCTATGTACATTTTGGCTGGTATGTGGGTATAAAAGTTAGTAGCGTATCACAGCTGTTTAAGATTATAGAAGTACCCCTAACTCCAAATACTATACAGAACCTATAACTCTAATAAAACTAACCAGTAGAGAGAAATCTTCCAGCTCAACTACAGATTGAATTCTACATTTTTGGTATTTTGTGTGTGTGTGTGTGTGTGTGTGTGTGTGTGTGTGTGTGTGTGTGTGTGTGTTGGGGTTTTCAAAAATAGGGGTTTATCAACAAATGTTGATGGAAAGCTAAGGGGAAGAGTAAAAGCATCTATTGTTTGGAGGGTTCTGATCAACAACTTTTGAAGTAATACACTACAGATGGCACTGTTATTATTCTCTTACACTGGTTCTAAATGTGAGTTTCAAACTAATATTTAAAAATTCTCATGAAGTAGGCAATGTGTATATGGTGTTTCCACAATCCCTTTAATTTGGTTAACTCTAAATCCCTCTTGACCCCACGTTATTTCCTTACCCCTTGCCCACAATCCCTGTTAACCCCCACCAGTATTTTCTCTGTTTTCTGCTATTCTACTATCCCTTTTTCTTGTGTACTTTTTTACCTCAACAACACATTTCTATTGATCTCACTTGTAGGTGTACTTCATGTTAAATACACATATCTAAATTCATACAGGAGAGGGACAACATAGGATTTGTCTACCAGAGTAAGTTACCTCACTCAATATAAATTTTCTCATCCATTTACCTTTAAATGTCATAATTATAACAACTTAATAAAATTTCCTACTGTACACATTCTGTTTATACATTCCTAGTTGATGGACATTGTACTGGCTAGTTTTGTGTCAACTTGACACAGGCTGGAGTTATCACAGAGAAAGGAGCTTCAGTTGGGGAAATGCTTCCACCAGATCTAGCTGTAAGGCATTTTCTCAATTAGTGATCAAGGGGGGAAGGGCCCCTTGTGAGTGGTACCATCTCTGGGCTAGTAGTCTTGGGTTGTATAAGAAAGCAAGCTGAGCAAGCCAGTGAAAGCATGCAAGCCAGTAAGTAACATCCCTCCATGGCTCCTGCATCAGCTCCTCTTTCCTGACCTGCTTGCATTCCAGTTCTGACTTCCTTTGGTGATGAACAGCAGTATGGAAGTGTAAGCTGAATAAACCCTTTCCTCCCTAACTTGCTTCTTGGTCATGATGTTTGTGCAGGAATAGAAACCCTGACTAAGACACATTATAAAACGACATCCAAACCAAACCTAACCAAACCAAACACAAAACTGTAACCAAATAAAAGCACATGTACACAAAAGTAGAGTTCAGATACGTTTCTCAACTACTTGTGAACCTGAGGTCTGTCCTGGAGTGGTTGATATATCCAGTGTCACTATGCTAGAGAAAATTGATTTTTCCTCTCCCAGCAGGTATAAGTGACACTTCCAGAACAATTCTATCAAGATGGTTTAGTAAGAATTCTCCTTCTTTGATAACTAACCAATTTCATATTGTTTCTTTTCTACCCACACACTCTTTTATTGCACATTGGCTAACATCTGCAGCAGCTGTGGCCCTCTTAAGGATTCAGTGCCATTGATGTCTTCAACTGAAGAAGTCTTGAATGAAGCCACTTTGCTTGTTGGACTTACTTATGTAGCATTCATTTGAAATTGGTTAATGGTCATCTAAGGACCTGTGCACTTCCTGTCCATATAGCCTGGGGATTCTTGTAGTATAGGATTCTCAAGGATAGCAACACTTCAGCCACAAGACTTCTTGTGATCTAATATCACAGGCTCCCCTTTGTGTTCCACTGACCAAGAATGAAGAGGTATTAAATTCCACTACCGAATTGTTATACCTCTTACCTACCAAAGGCTGAAAGTAATGGGAAAACATATCAGCATGTGGCTTAGTGTCTAAGAGTACTTCTTGTACTGTAGGTCTAAATGCTTGAAGGCAGAACTAGTCCAATTTAATGAAGACCATTCTATCTTTTCACCCTGCCATCTTCTCTTGCTGACTCTTGTGATAGCATCACGGTCCCCGGTCCCCTGCAATCTTATGAAGAGAAGGCCATCTAGAGAGTTATCTGTGCTCAGAGGGGGAGGGATTTGATGGACAAATCCCAAGTAATTCCAAGGTCTCTCATTCTTTGTGTAATGTCTAGCTGTGGGTCTCTATATTTGCTCCCATTTGCCATAGAAGGAAGCATCTTTAGTGATGACTGAACAAGGTATATTTTACTTTGTTATATTTTAAAAACTGAAAGAATAAAGTAATGAATGGATGCATGAAAACTTAGCCACTAAAGCATGGTGACACTCTTTAAATGTACATGCACTCCTTCCCATCTAAGCTTTCCCAGATGTCCTCTCGCCAGAAGTGACATCATTCGCTATTTCCTTACTGTGCTTATGAATATGTTGGAATGATTTGCAATGGGGACAACAGTCATTTCACTGAACAAAGGAGATAAACACATTAAAACGACTTTAAGATTCCATCTCACACTCAGTGGATTCCAAGCACTACCAGAGATACCTACACACAGGAGTTTTAGTCTGTTCTTTTCACAATAGCAAGGAAATGGAATCGGCCTAGATGCCCATCAACTGATGAAAGGATAATAAAAAAATGTGACACATATACAATGGAATTTTATCCAGCCATAAAGACAAGTAATGTCATTGAGTTTTCTGGTAAATTGACGGAACTGGAAAGGATTAAGGGATATAGCCTAGTCCCTGACAAGAACTATATGTTCCCTCTTCTCTGCGGATCTTGATTGTGATTGCATTGAATCTTTAGTGTTTGAGTAAATATCCTGTGTCTTGGTTAGGTTCACACAGCAAACTGCCACACTGGGCTGTGTATTATCCTTCGTTTCTATAATATTCTTTGTCCTTGACTGTCTTTCAGAATTTCCCCATTTATTAAAGTGACCAAGCTTTTCCACCTATATAAAACACTATAAATAACCCCCAAACCCTTTGTTTCAAACCTGTGTTATATGTCAGTGACCACCATAAAGTAATTCTTTAAAGATTAGTTATAAAGGTAGTTTCTAGGTTTTTTTTTTTTTTTTCCATTCTTTATTACTGAATTCACAATAAAACTCTAGACTTTGGGTCTCTCACTATATCCAGACTAGATTTAACAAGCATTTGTTTTATTAAGTGCGGTGAAAAAAATAACCAGTCAAAAAGGTTGTTAATTTTTCTGAAACACTGTGCTCCTTTGGCTTCTGGTACAATAATTACTGACTTTCCTTTTCCCATACAACTTTTTTTTTTTTTTTAATCTTTCTCTGGTTTGTGACACTTAAGCTTCACTGCTCTTTTGGGCTGTCTCCTAGGTAGGTGCTCAGATGTTCTTAAACTAAGCAGGATGTCAGGCATTCTCATTTATTTTCACTGCCTCAATAACCATTTATATGCTGATTTACCCTCCAGTGTGCATCTCGTCTGATCTTCATACCAATATATTCAAATCTCTCCGTATCTCCTCTTGGATGCATCTTGTTAGGCACCTCAACATCAGCATTTCTATAGCTGAACTCTTCATGTTTAAGCATTGTCCTTCTCACCCTCTGTATGCCCCCCCACCCCATCACACTCCCCCCACCCCATCACACTCCCCCCCACCCCATCACACATTCCCATTAAGAATGTCTTGCTTCATGAGCTGAGGCAGTAGGAGTTACCCACCAAACTTCTTCCTTCCTAGTGTTTTATATCCAATCCTAAACAAAAACTTCATGCATGATAACGTTTAATTACTTCTTAAATGCCCCAATTTCTCCTTATTGCCACTTCTGCCATCCTGATATAGGCCACCCTTATCTTTTCACCAGCTTAACGTTCTTTAAAAATTTTCTCACTGTTATTATTTCTTACTGCTTTCCAGTTCCTTCTGTGTTCAGAGCCAGGACCACTGATTAGACATCACATTTGGTCATCTTTCTCTCATAATTAAAGTTCCTCAGTGGCTTTCATTTGATTCTAAACTTAAGATCTTAAGGTACCCTCAAATCTCTTTAACATCTCCATAGCTCAGTGGCAAAGAAAGGTGCTCCTTGATTTTTGTTTTATAATCCTTAGGCTTCATTTCATGTCCTGTTTTCAGCCCCTTCCCAATCTTATTTTTTAAAATAGGTTTCTTTTCCAGCTCTCCCCTAGTCCTTTTGAAATTAGCACTATAATTTGGGGTAGTTACTGTTTATGAAACTCACTTACCAAACAGAGGTATCTGATGTAGTCCTGAAGAGGGAGTGTATGAATCTACATGAATGAAAACACATGCAAAATAACTTGTGTAGTTTCTGGTACATAGATTAATCACTAGGTTAATATAGTTTCTCTTTAGTCATCTATATGACAAAAGGTGTCTCTGGAATCCAGGCTGGCTTCAAACGTGTGATTCTCCTGCCTCAGCCTCCTGAGTTCTAAGATTATATCCCACCACATTGATCCTATACCACGTCTTTTGATAACAGCTTATCCTACTATTGGGAGTTCTGCGATTGTTCTGATTCCCCCATAAGTCTGTTCACTGTGCTTTAAAACATGGTTGTTATAGTACCGATTTTCTCAACATAGCCACATGCCATTACTGAAATGACCCCGAGAATATTTTAGACTAAGTTTCTTGTATATTATTGGCCTTGACTTCTGAAATACATGGGAAACTTATTCTCCCTGACTAAGGTCTTTTCTCGGGCCTCAAAATGTCATATATTTTTTCACTCAAAATATGTACTGGAAAAGTTGAACATATTTACTGTATAAAGAGTGGTTCTGTTTCACATCATCTGGAATTAGGCAAATGCATAGCTCCAAGGCAGAAGATAAAATTTCCTGATATAAATAGCTATCATTTGAGATTTATATGAATGTATAAGTTATCATTAGGAAGCAATGTTTAAAGAGAGACATGTAAAATGATATTAGTCTTACAGCCATGCGGGGGAGACTTTAATCATAAAATTGCTGCTTGCGCACGTGCTCTGGTTTAGGTTAAGAGATATAGGAATGCCATTTATATTTCCATTTCAAATTCCTTAGGTGCTGACACAGAATTCTCAGAACAAAAGAAACCTTGAGCTTCCCTCTAGGCTGAGATAAAGCCATAGCTGACAAGGAAAAACCTTCATAAAGCCTAGTGTTTGCTTTTGTTTGATCTGCAGGTCTTCATCTATCCCTTGTCTCGTCCAAATCCAATCCCCAGACTTATCCCCAGGTTCCTAGCTGAACATCTCCCAGGTTCTGATCTCCCCTTCTTCTCTGACCCCCAACCCCAACAGATCACATAGATCTTCTCTTCCAACCTACCTCCATTCCCATCCCAATATCCCAACCTCCAACATCAGCAGGCCTTTCCTGAGAACATGCCTGCCATGCAGACCAGGGAAGCAGACTGTTTAACTGCAGATCTTCACCCCTCCCTTCTCCCCCCTAAATCGAGTCCTCCAATCTCATCCCCAGCTTTGTAGCAGATCAACTGCTGTGGCCTTCACTCCTTCCCTGCCCCCATCTGCAGTGCATCATACACATCTTCCCTTCTACACTTCCTTTCCTCAACTCCTTGCTTTCTCCCAGACCCCAACTTCCGCAGGCACTTCCCGGGAACCTACATCCACACACTTATAGACACTTGATTTTTGATAAAGAAGCCAGAAAAACACACTGGAAAAGGACAATATTTTCTTTTCTTTTTAAAGTTTTATTTATTTATTTTATATATATGATTCCCTGATTTGCCAGAAGAGAGCATCAGATCTCATTATAGATGGTTGTGAGACACCATGTGGTTGTTGGGAATTAAACTAAGGACCTCTGGAAGAGCAGTCAGTGCTTTTAACTGCTGAGCCATGGCTCCAGCACCAGTATTGTCAACAAGGGGTGATGGTCAAATTGGATGGTTGCAGGAGAAGAATCTGAATAGAGCCATTCTTATTACCCTGAATAAAACTTAGCTCCAAGTAGACTGAAGACCTCAACATAACAAACAGATACACTGAACCCAATAGAAGTGCAAGTGGGAAAAGCCTTGAATGCATTGGTACAAGAAAAGGCTCTCTGAGCAGAACACCACTAGTCCATACACTAAGATCAACAATTAATAAATGGGACCTCATGAAACTAAAGACTTTCTGCATGGCAAAGAACACCATCATTCAGACAAAATGGTAATCTATAGAATGGGAAAAGATTTTCCCCAATTATACACATCTGATAGAGGGCTAACATCCAAAATATATAAGTAACATAAAAATCTAGATACCAGCCAGGTGGTGGTGGCACATGCCTTTAATCCTAGCACTTGGGAGGCAGAGGCAGGAGGATTTCTGAGTTTGAGGCCANCCTGGTTTACAAAGTGAGTTCCAGGACAGCCAGGGCTATACAGAGAAACCCTGTCTCTAAAAAACCAAAAACCAAACAAACATACAAACAAACAAACAAACAAAACCCCCAAAAACCTAGATACCAAGAAAACAACCCAATTAAAAAATTGGGTACATATTTAAACAGAATTCTCAAGAGAGGAAACTCAAATGTCTGAGAAACACTTAAATGTTCATCATCCTTCGCTATCAGGAAAATTCAAAACAAACTACTTTGAAAGTTCATCTTGCACCTATCTGGAAGGCTATGGTTAATACTAAAAATGATCCTCATGTTGGTAAGGGTGTGGAGTAAGATGAACACTTATTGATTGCTGGTGGGAATGCAAACTTATATAGCCACTGTGCAAATGAGTGTGGCAGTTACTCTGGAAGAGGGAAATCAATCTCTCTCAAGATCCAGCTATATCACTTTGGGGAGGAAGCCCAATACTCTTCATCCTACCAAAGAGGTACTTGATCAACCATGAGCATTACTTCTCTATTCACAATAACCAGAAACTGGAAGCAACCTAAATGTCCATCAAAAGGAGAATAGATAGAAAGGTAGTATATTTACACATTTGAATATTACCCAGACTCCCATGATATTTTGAAATATATAGGTAAATAGACAGAACTAGAAAAAAATCACCTTAAGTGGGGTATCCTAGATCCAGAAAGATAAATACAGTGTGTATTCATTTAGATGTGGATATTAGCTGCCTAGTCAATGATAACCAAGCTACAATTGGTTGAACTATAGAGATTAGGTATAGAATAATGGACTAGTTGGGAGACAAGTAGATATTGTAAGAAAAAGAAATAGAAAAATAGTTGTGAATGGAGACCTTGAACAGGAAGGTGAGGGAAGAAGGCATTGAGGAGAGACTACAGAGAGGAGAGAGAGAGAGAGAGAGAGAGAGAGAGAGAGAGAGAGAGAGAGNGAGAGAGAGAGAGAGAGAGAGAGAGAGAGAGAGAGAGAGAGGGAGAGAGAGAGAGAGGGAGGGAGAGAGAGAGAGCTAAAATTGAGCATTTGAGGGGTAGCATAGAAACCTAATATAGTAGATGTTTTCATATATATATATATATATATATATATATATATATATATGATCTAAAGGAAATCTTCAAATAATGGGGGAGGCAAAATTCCAACTGGCCATCTTTTGTCACCAAATGAAGCTTCGAAGACTGGGATTGGGTTTCATCTAACTGAGTTCTTTGCAAAAGGGAGAACCCACAAACAACCCAGGCTGTTGCCAGGACTATAGGTTCCTCTCCACAAGAACAGTAAGTCTCCACTGCTGAAGACAACACCTACACAATTCACTGGATATGAAGAAGTTGAGCTGGTGCCTACATCAGAGATTTTACTACTATGTTCTAGAGTCTTTGCTCTATGAAAGTCCTCCTCATGCTACTAAAGTAGAAACATAAACACCAACACATCCACAAACACTTAGGCCTACAATGATATCCTGCCTACAAGATAAGCTAGGGCAATGGTGGCACAAAGCTTGCAGGAGTAAAGAAGTAATATCTGACTTGACTTAAGGTCTACTCCATGAGATGGAACTCATACCTGATACCGATTGGGTGATCAAGAGGCAGAGACTAAACAGCCTAGGGACCTAGGATAAAACCAGATGCTACCATTCTAAACCAACCACCCACCCAACCAACTAAACGGACAAAGCCCAAAATATAAAACTAGCAGTCAAATCACTCCTAATGACATTTTCCTATAGTCATATTGTTGTGGTAAATCTCTAACCCAAATAAGCCCTGGCAATGAAAACACAACTCAATTAATATGAATACATGCTGTGTGCCTAGATTGGGCAGATCTACCACTACACTACCATCTTCCCCATATAAGGTACCCCTTAGAACTTCTCCAGGCCATGTGCTTCTGCTCAGCTTTCCTTCCATATCCTCCTGTGCATCCTCTCTCCCTCCCAACTTTCAGCTCCACCTTCCCTTCCTCTGTCCAATCACCAGCTCCCGACTTTATTTTACAAATTAAGGTGGGAAGCAGGTTTACAGGAAATCCCCTGAGTGCTGACTCATTCCTTGTTTGCAGCCCCTTGCAGAAGAAGAGAATTAGCATCAAATTACAAATAACCCCAGAGCTATTTGCAACCCCATATATCAATAGCTTGCTTAGCTATTATTAGAGAAGCTTCCTTGTGCAACAGATGGGAACAAATACAGAGACCCACAGCTCAACATTATGCAGAGAATAAGAGACCCCAACTCAACCCTAATTGGGCTCTCTCTATCAAATCTCCCCTCTCAGGGCTAAGGAAACCCTGTAGAAGAGGAGGCAGAAAGAATTTAAGAGCCTGAATGGAAGGAAGACACCAAGAAAATGGTCTAAATCAACATGACCAAGGCTCATAGGAACTCACAGAGACTGAGGCAGCATACACAGGACATACAACAGTGGGATTGCTGAAAGAGCAAGAGGACACCCTGCCCGCATCCCTAACCCCTAAGCAGTCTCCAATTGATAGCAACTTGCAAAGGAAAATTTAGTTTTCTACAAGGGACTCTTACTGGGGAAACAAACTCTCCTAATGTGTAGGCTGCATGTCCAGCAGTAGATGGTAAACAGAAAATGAACCCAAGGGCATCTCTGGATGTCCTGTACTCATGTCATGTCTTTCTCTCTCCCTAGACATAGTTTCATCATAGTTTACCTACAAATTTTTTTCTTCTCTCTTTTTACCCTACAGGTTCTTTGCATATTTATGGTTTCCAGTTTAGTGTTTTTATGGGATTCCCAAGTGTGTGAATGAGTGTATTTCTGTTTCTTGAAATATACTTTTCTTGGGCTCTTTTCCTTTTGGGTGTTTTGTCCTATTCTGATCTGTTAGTTTTTGTTATATCATATCATATTAATGGTAGAGGATGTGGGGAGGAGATGGAAGGAATAGAGGGGGTGGGAAAATATAATCAGGATATATTAAGTGAGAAAAATATCTATTTTCCATAAAAGGAAAACAAAGGTATGCATGACCTAATTACCACAGAATTTTCGTTCAAGATGCCCCTTCACACTAAGGCATTGTTTTATCTTCAAATAGTAGTTCTTACAAGAAAGGCACCAAATAACGCTGTGTTTCATAGATGAGGCTTTGAATAAAGTACATACAATTTCTGGTATTGTTGGAAAGAAATGTGTTATTTTTAGATAAATTTGAATGTAAGGGTAGATGCTTTCTGATGAAACCTGGAAGGCAAACTCTTGGCAAAACATTGCAAATTGTTGAAATACGTAATAAAATCTAGCGAAAAAGAGAGATGTCATCCCTAAATAATTTGATTGTATTCACTGACTGGTACAGGTGCACGCAAACATGTATCTTTGAGGTGTGCCTATCCCATTTAAAAACCCCTTGGAACCAGTGAACCTATCACTGTTGGTGCAAAACTGCCAAAAGCACGATCAAGAAACAGGCAAAATAAACCAGCAATTCAAAATTCAAAATGTAAGGTGGAATGTCATGTCTTGTGATTGGGCAACTGTTGGCTGCATCATACAGGTCTACTGTTCTAGGACAGTGACATCTGACTCTCCAAGCCACTTTCCTTTTGGGTGAGCATGGTACTTTCTGTTCTATGTGGATATTTGAGCAGGCATCTTTCTCTTCTCCTAATGAGCACCAGATTCTCCCAGTGTGTAAATTAAGCTCTTTTGGAATCTACTACCAGGCCGCAAGGGTGTCATGCAGTGCACTGAAGTAGTAATTTACTAAATGGGACCCTCATGGCCTAAGAGAGTTCATTTAGCTTCCCAAATGCCTACCTTAACCAGGCAATGGTTTATGGTCTGGAGAACCTAATGAGTGTTCAATTATACTATTACATTTAGAAAAGGAGACTCATATATCCCCAGGAATTTTGGAGGTGCTGTATGCTTTAGCTCAAACTCAAGTTATTTTTAGACTTTTGACTCCCACCATTTATTTCCACTGGGCAACCTTCTCTTCCCCCGACTTAAGGATTCTACTGGGTTTTTACCAGTTATAATGTCGTAAATTTGACTTCATTCAAAGGACTGATTGTTATTGGAAAGGTGATAAACATTGAAAAACAGCTATCACTTGGTGTCACTCACTCACAGGAACAGATTTTTCTACCTGGCTGTTTTGCAGTGGTCAAGGTACAGGGTCCTCTGTATAGATCCTCTGCTTTTGTTCAGCAGGGATAGGTATTGTTTTCAACTTCTAAAAGACTGTGGTAGCCCATTGTATCCAAAAACTTCAAAAATCATAGTTAAAATTTAAAGAAAACGAATCCATATAGCTTAAGAATATGATGTGAAGATGTTTCACGTGGTTTTTTGGGCCTTTGAGTTACAAGACAATAGGCCAATGTTTTCCTTGCAATGCATGTAGATGGCCAGGGTGCTGTCATTTCTATTTTCTCTAGGTGGCAGCTTAGCTCTACCTCAAAACATTGTCCTTTTGGTATTTTTCTCACTGACATTTCATTTTAGAGCTAGTACCGGAATACACAACAACATGTAAAATGGACACAGCCAAACAGGAGCTGCTTGCCTTTAACATGTAGCCTTTTCATGTAGCCTTGCCAGACTGCTGATTTTAATAGAAGGACTTGAATATAACAGTATTTTAAAAAAGTGCCATTTCCTCACACGAAGGTCGATAGCTCTCTTTTATGATCAGGCTTCAGTTACAAGGCAGCAGAAGTGTTCTGGGCTTTGGGCATTATTTGCATGTATCGAGCTGGTTGTCATGCTATTTAGTTACATCGGAGATGGTTTTATTTCCTCCTCTCTATTATAGTCACTGGAGCAGCTGGTCCGAATGTCACCGTACCCTCGTCTGTGCAACGAGAGTCCAAGTGCCTCCTTGAGAACTATGAAAACAGCAGCTGAGAACAAGAGGAAGTAACGGCTCCATGTTTTACATCATTAGCTCAGAGTGCAGCAATTGCAACCCTCGGGGTAAAAAAGTCTGAAGACATTTAGAAGGATTTATCATTACAGTTTATTGAAATGTTCTCTCTCTCTCTCTCTCTCTCTCTCTCTCTCTCTCTCTCTCTCTCTCTCTCTCTCTCACACACACACACACACACACACACACACACACACACACGCGTGCTGGCATGCATAGTGTGCGTGCGTGTGTGTGTGTGTGTGTGTGTGTGTGTGTGTGTGTGTGCGTGTGTGTGTGTGTCACAGTATGTGGAATGGATGTCAGAGAACAACTAAAGGAATCAACTCACTCCACCCACCATGAGGCCTCAGGGATCGAACTCAGGTTGTTTGGTGTGGTTCCTTTATCCTTGGAGCCACTTCACTGGCCCTGACACTTTTGATTATTGAAACTGGTGACAGAGAAGCGTTGCTAGCAGCATCTAGAATGTCAGCAGAGCCTAAGGACACTGTTAAGAACCCTCCAGTGCAGACAACAGTTTTTCACAACAAATGTGTCCAGCACAAATGAAAGTTAACCTATGGTAAAAGAAAAGAGCGACAGATGACGAGTACGGAGAACAGAACCAAGCTTATTAATCAACACAAAATGCATATTTAAGTAGGTTACTGGAGGTTATAAATATCATCACGCCCTTTCTGAAAAATCCTTTGGAAAAAATTTTCTTGTGATTAATTCAGTAACAGATTTCTCACGAAATGATGACTCTTTCGCGTTGCTCCACCTGTTTTCACTCACATAAAAAATAAGCTGTGTCCTTGAATTTCATTTTCTTAATTAACAACAATGTTCAAGCCTTATTTTGCATATCTACAAACTCAGGAAACCTCTTTCTGAGAACCACTGTTTACTGAATACACAGAGTTAGTCTGCACAGCTGTCAAGGTCTGTATTCGGGTTTCTTGCCTTCCTATTTTGTGAGTCAGTTTTATTATAACAGGTTTGAGGTGTCTCAAGTTTATCAGTCTTATTGACTATGGAATATATTAATTAAAATTATTGAAAAAAAATCAAGGTTTGATCATATTGAAGTTCCTGAAGGATTTAGTAAAAGAAGTGACTTAATTTATCATTGCCAGGAGGCTGGGAAACAATGACAAACTTGTTTAGCATCCTGAGCCCGTGCAGCTGGCACAATTCATCATCGCGTTCTGCCTGGGATCCATTGTAGGGCATAATTAAGAGTACTCACTATATATGGCTTCGTCAGGTACTCTGACATTTAATAAGCTGATATGCTAAGATTTCTCCATTACCTTTTGTTCTCCTTTGATCAATTATCTTTCAAATGACATCTTATTTTAAGCCCTTCTTCATAAAATGGATTAAGTTTGAGTAACTTCTGTTGTAAGGAAGGAACCTGCAGAAGCCCCAGGGCACCATTGCAAGAGCTCAGCCTTCTCTACTGAAGAGAGTGTGTAACCTCTGGAGTAGGCTCAACAGGCTTGTGTCAGTCACTGTCTTTTAATTCTTAGATATCCACATGTTCATCTTGCAGAGGGGGGTGGGGGGGAAGGAGGGGAATAATTCTTCTTTGACTTCAAACCCTTTCTAATTAGAATCTGCATTCTTTGCTCCCCCCACCTCCTGCAAACTTTTTTTTTTTAACAAAATTATTTTATTACTTTCATGTATAAGCATTTGCTTGCATGTGTGTCTGTGTACTGTGTACATGCCTGGGGCTCATTGAGCCCAGAAAAATATCAGAAACCTGGAAATAGGCAGTTGTGAGCTGCCATATGAAGGTTAGGAATTGAACTCTGGGTCCTCAGGAAGAGAAGTCAATGCTCTTAATCACTGAGCCATCTCTTCAGCCCACTAGCAAACTAGCTAAATGATGTTTTGCTTTCTATAAACCTTGTTTTTACTTCCCATTTTATTCCAGTTCCTAAAGTAATTTCCATCTTCTACTTTTCCTCTTCTCTGACCACTGTGTTTGGTATATCAGTTCTATACGAGAAGGTCAGTTTACTTTCAGCCTGCTCTGTTTCTCAATAAATGTTGATAAATGTGTTCTCCCTTCCTTCTTGTACATCTTCTCCGATCTTTTCTCCTTTCTCCACTGATGATTCTCATCGTTTTCTCTTCGAGTGATAGATCCTCAGTACTGAGCTTCCCCGAGCTTCTCTCTGAGCTCCCTAAGTTGTCTTCCCCATATCCATGACTTTAGAGTTTATACATGTTATATCTTTAGGCTAGCCCTCTTCTCCAGATCGGTACACCATTCTTATCCCAGTAGGACTTCTTGGATATCCACTCTTCTCATCTAATGTCTTGCTTCTCAGGAGAAAGCATGGTCAGTTGGTTCTAACAAAAAGCTTGGATTTCATCCTCATTCTCTACCTTCTCTCACTGTCCATGAATCCTGGAAGACAGACCTGTCTGTATTTTCTCAACTCCCACACTTAAAATGTCCATACTTCACAATTCCTTCCATGAGTGTATTTAGCTGAGTCTCCATCACTTCTCCTTCCAAGAGGTTCCTCAATTATCTGTTCCTGTCCTTGTCTGGGCCTCCATCTGTATCTCTACAGCAATGGTGAGTCCAGCCAAAATGTTAAGAAAGATCTTGAAGGTGACAATTCCCATTGTAGCAAATAGCATTGGTGAGTGTTGAGATGTTAAATGATATCAAATTGATTGCTTACAATTGTCACGTGGAAAACTACTGCAACCTGAATGCAAATCCCATGTCATGCCCTTGGACCTGTCTGTCTCTCCAGTGCCATTTCTCCCACTTGCCTTCTCTCCCATGAATACTTTATGGTATTGACTTGTGGGGTTTGGAGAGGTCTTATTTTTTCCACCTGTGGAGCTTTTATCTTATATTTTTAAAAATTACCCTTTCAGCTTGTTTTTTTCTTTTATACATAATCTTTGTGTTTTATAGATATTACAAATCATAGAAATATTCACCCAAGACTGCATTTACATTTCAGTATTTTTAGTCTTATTTATTGTTACTTATTTGTCTCTGCCTCACTAGAATTTAGGCTTCCTGATGACAATTTTCTTGTCTGCTTGCCTGGGAGCATTTGGTACTTAATGCTGTATTTGATGAAAAAAATAGTCAGCATCATATGTAGGAGAGATCAAGATAAAAGACAAGCATACACACTCTCATATGTACTTCTTAGTTTTTTAAAGAAAGATATTACTCAGTAGGAGGATGTGATAAATGGTATCTAATATGTAAGGATTAATGTAGAAAAATTGGTTGGACATGGAACTGACACCTAGAAAACAGAATGAGAATATGGGTAGAAGCTAATATAGAGACAAAAGAATTATACCTGCTCGGGAGATGGTGAGCTGTGGCTTGCAGATGTTGGTCAACTAGAATTGAATGACAGCCTTTTCAGAACATGACATTCTTTTCTTTCAGTTTTGAAAGTATATCATTTTCCTTTCCCTTTTGCTCCTACAAACTATATCATATACCTCTCCTTGGTCCCTTTTAAATTCATGGCCTCTTTTTTTTCACACACATGCACACAACACACACACACACACACACACACACACACACACACATACACACACACTGTGTCACTCTTATGTATGTTTATATCAGATTCATTTTCTTTCTTTTCTCCTTTTTTGTAATATTTAGCTAATCTATATTGTAAGAGTCATGAAGAACACTTTGAAGTTAAAATTACTGTATGGATTTTTTTTTTTTACTAATGGTTTGTTTTTATGCACAACATATTTTTATACCATTTTTGCCAAGTCCAAGAGGGAAGAAGATTGGCCTGTCCACATGATACATAAAGGGGAAACCGAAACAAAGGGCACAGGTATTCTGCAGTGGCTGGAAATAGCAAGAACATGAGCTGTTCTGGACCCTTCAGAAAGGACCACAGCCCTGTCCCCAGCTCTACAAAACCCATTGCAACTCTGGACTTCCAGAACGGAAGGGTTCAAGGTTGAGGATTTGCCACTAAGTTGAAAATAATCTCTTAAAGTTGCAGTAAATAAATGGAGCACATCACTTCACTGTACAACTTGTTTGGCAAGGGTCTCCAAAAGGCAAGTAGATATAAATTCAAAATGTCATGGTGCAAAGGAAGGAAGACAAAAATAAATTTTGGGTAAACTATAGGTAGATGACAGAAGCAAATGAATTTATGAATGCTAGACAAATAGTATCCTGTCTATGATAGAAATAATAGCCACTAATGGGAAGGCACACTACAGAGCTGCTGTGGTTTGGATGAGCATCACCCAGGTTTAAATGCCAAAGATTTGATCCCCAGAATGGTACTGTTAAAGAGTGATTGAGTGTACAGTGGATGGTACTGTGTAAAAAGTCCTTCAGTCATTCAAAGTAGACTCCCAAAAGGAATAAGACTACTGTCTGTTTTCTATTCTCTGTTTCTAACTTACAACATGATTATTTTCTATTGTTATACATCTTGTCACAATTGTTGACTTCACTGACACAGAGAGATGTAGGACTATTTGATCTTGAGGAGAAACCACAACCAAAATAATCCTCTTCTCATTCTGACTTAGCTGCCTCTGGTATTTTGCCACAGTAACAGAGAGCTGACTAATACAGCATGACTATAAAGCTAAGTTGTACAGTGTATAACAGTAAAGTGGAAAATGGGGTACAATATCCCCCATAGAACATAGCATACTTTCTTGATATATTATTGTTGGACTACTAGAAAAGCTAAAAGTATGTAAGTGATAAAAAAATAAAAAATGAGAAATATAAAGAACATCAAAAAGCAAAATAAAAAGAACATAAATGGCTCTATGTTAAAATAACAAAATGTGACCAGTGTCCAAATGAGAATAGCATCTAAAGTATGGACAAATCACATGAAGAAAACCAAAAGTAGCCTGTAACTCTGCATTGTCTAAAAGAAGAGACATTATATGTTTATATTTTCTGTAAAATAACCTCAAATAAAAAACTGCTCTCAAATGACAGGTGTCTAAATGTAGACAGATGGATTCTTGTTGTTGTTGTTGTTGTTGTTGTTGTTTTGTCTTGTTATGTTTGTTACTTTGATTTTGTTGGGGTTGGTTTTTGTTTATTTGTTTGGTTCTGTTGTATTTTACTGTTTCATATAATATAATGAAAATTTTGTGTGGATTATTTTTGATGACAAAATATAAACCGCCTCTGGGAATGCAGCTATTCTTCAGCTACATAGAGACTGTTAGTCTATCCTAAAACCGTGATGAACCAATGGATTTCGCTAAGATGTTTATAATCTCTGGAAGTCAGCCAAGGAATACTGACACTGTTCCACCTTTATTCCTGTTTATTTCTCATATCAAATGTATTGTCTGGTAACTGAAAATAAGAAGTTCCAGGTAAATATTAAAAGATATGATAGCAGATAATGGTTGCTTTTAAAACATAACGTTCAAAATATAACATGTGAAGTTGTTTTAGAATCAGTGTCTTAGAGTTCCTACAGCTGTGATAAAGCACTGTACCCCAAAGCGGGGTATATTTGACCTTACAAATTTCACGTCACACTACATCACATAGAAATGGCAGATGAGAAATTTAAGACAAGAACCTAGAGGAAGGAACTGAAGAAGAAACCATGGAGAAGAATGCTTACTGGCTTGTTTATCATGACTTGCTTGGTTTGCTTTCTTATACCACCAGGATCACAAGTCCACATTCAGTACCACCCACAGTGAGCTGGGCCCTTCCACACCAATCATTAATCAAGAAGATGCCTCCACAGACTTTCTTACAGGAGTCATTTTCTCAGTTATGGTTCCTCTTCCCAAATAGGCTTCCTGTTTAACTCTCTCCACTTAGTGATCTTACTTGGTTTCCTTCCAAGGTTGGGTTCTTCCCTATCATTGACAAAGACTTTAGGAGAGGCTGTCCAGGCTGACCTGAGAGTGGTATATTAGTCTAGTTATTCAGGAAGCTGTGGCAGAAGGATTATGATTTGGAAGCTAGCCTTGTCCACATAGCAAGATTCTATCTAAAAACAACAACAAAACAAAACAAACAAACAAACAAAGGATGCCCAATGAGGTACAGCTGTAGGAGCCATACATACTATACACAGAAAAAATAACAGGCAACTACTGGAAAACACAGATATGGTTCAGAAATCATTAAATATCACCCATTCAATGAGGAAAAATCCTTTGGATCACCAGCCAACGGAAATCAAAAAACCCAAGGCCTACTTCTCTACTCTCAGCATTTCTTTGCCGCCTGTAATTCTCTGTGTAGAGTTGGAGCCTCATAGTCTTTTCCCTATCCTCTTTAGCATGTCTTCTGTTGTCTTTGTCCAGACCACGTTTCGGCAGTCTTGTTGGTAAGACTTTATAAATGCAGTTTCTGAGATTTCTAGGAGACATAATCTCATAGCAAAGTCCCCGTTCCTCTAAGTATACCAACTGGCTATCCAATTTCAAATGATCGGCCCTGAAAACATACATAGGAGTGACAGTGTGTGTGTGTGTGTGTGCGCGCGCGCGTATGTGTGGCATATCAGCCAAGCAAGCACTCAGCCAATTGAGCTGTCTCCCCAGTGCTTCTTGTATAGTGAAGAACTCTTGTGACAACACTGAACTCACAGGATAATTGAGACTGATTTCCCCAATTGGAAAGTGAATTGTTTACTAACCTTGATTCTACTTGTAATTTTAATCACCCTTTGCCAATAACAGGAGGAACACTTCTATATTCTGGGGAGTAGAATGCCTATATCTTCGAGGTGGGTGTTGATTATTCTGCATCTGTTATTCAGATGGATGCAACAGTCACATTACCCTTGGGCTACACTTGTGGCCCCTTCCTGCTTCTCCATTTGACTAATCTCTGATGACTGTAAATGAATATATAGAAACGACACCTTTGATTTTTGCATTTAAAGCATAATTAATGCATAACTTACTTTGATATTTAAGTGACAAGAAAAAATAGATAAGTGTCAATCATTCCCCTTTATTTAAATGATTTATATCAGATTCATTTTCTTTCTTTTTTCCTTTCTGTAGTATGTAGCTAATCAATACTGCAAGAGACATGAAGAACACTTTGAAAATTAAAACTACTGTATGGAAATGTTTTTTGTTACTAAAGTTTGGTTTTATGCACAACATATTTTTATACCATTTTTGCGACTTGCTATGAAATTCACAAATGATATGAGCTTGCCTCATTATTTAATTTTAATAGAAACTCATATAGTTCTGCTGAGGTCTGTCTGTGTTTTAAAACATACTGTCACCTTTCTTCATTCTCTGTTAAATACAAAGATCCTAGCAACTCCCTGAGGAGTACCCATTTGTTCTGAAAGCCTACATATGCTTAACTGTAATTAAAACTGTACAGTGGCTGGTGTCTTTATCCAATTTTCAATATTTAATGCACATTTACAGTTAGTAATTTTGCTATTTATACTATATTATTGATACTTATTTAACTTCTTAGGTTTAACAATAGCTGTATTCTCATATTTAGAATGTCTTTTCTTAAGATAAAGAGAAAAATCCATTTTAAAAATGAAGTCCCTGAATTAAATTCAGACCATACCTACATGGAACTTTGGACTACGATCAGGAAGAGAGTCATAGGAACTTTGGGTAGAGACAGTTTTTCCTCCAAGGGAAACTTCCTAACAGAAGAAAGACATTCTTGTACATTAGACTGCAAGTCATTGTGCTCAGTCTGCTCAGGTTGAGTGAACCCCTCCCACAGTCAATGGAGTCAAGCAGACCACTGAGCTCAATACATGTTAACCAGGTCCAACTGGAAAAGCCCACTGTCTATGAGGCTATCCTCTCTAGTTACAACATGGCTAGAAGATGACCTCCTGCATTTTCAAGATCTATGGCTGCTTTAGGTCTAAGGTATGCCCTATCAGCATAACCAGCTCCCAGACGGGCCTCTCACATGCCTACTCTGAGAAATAATTAAGACAGTCACTCAGGTGATTCCTTTCCTCTCCGTGCATTTATACAGCTAGGGTTTCTCAAAAATTTCCCTGAGACATTTATATTTTTCTATTTTCATTTTAAAGTTGATTTTATAAAATAAGTGGAAAGTTTGGAAAGAGAACTGGTAGATGGACTGAGCAATAGTACCAGGGAAGGACCATTGTGAAAAAAGGAGAAGGATTCAATAACTCAAATGCTGGAGGCTTCACTTGAAAATGGTGCTCGTGGTTGGTCTCGCAATCAGTTTATATGCGAAACATGGCACAGTTGAGAATCTACATGGACTGTGAGCAGCAGAATCTCAATTTTTTAGTTTGATACTTCTGTGGCATGCAGACAAGAGCTGGTAGGTGCATCTCTTTAACTCGAAATAATGAGAGAACTTTCTCTTTTCTGAATTAGTTAGGAAGTTGGCACTAGAACAGCCTCAAGGCATGGACTGTGAATCCAAGTGAATCCACACCAAGCTGCCTTTCATTTAAGTCTGTTTAATAAATCATCTTCCTAACTGCGCTGGGGGTCTGAAAGTTCATGCCTCTGGCACACCGAGAAGGGGAAAGGGATCAGGACATGAGCTTTTAGAAATGTAATATTATTTTCAACTTGTGTTTTCTGACACAGAAGGAAAAAAAACACATTTATAAAATATCTCTACCTGAATAAAACAACTCCTCCTTGGAGGTTAAAAATAATATTTGGAAAGTCAGAAATTGTTTGGCTTTGTTCAAATTTCAGTGGATAACACGGAGGAAGGATGAGCTGAGAGTTTATGAGGGTAGGGTGAGATGAACTTTGATTGCCAATGGGATGATATTTATATATGCATATATACATATATACAATGTATATGTATCCACACACATATAATACACACACAGATATCCATTATATATTAGATATAATCATGAACCGAGAAAAGTACCATGGTGTGTTTTGGGGGAATCAGGTAATGAAATATATGTCATGAAAACACAGGAAAATATTTGGGGAGGAAGCATGGGAAGTGGGAGAAGACTGATCATAAGAATAAGCATGTATGAAACCTCGTAATGAAACCAATTACTTAAAAATGATTGTAATGAATGAATATTTAAGAAACAACATAGAGCAAGTGCAATACAATACCAAGAGCAGTGCATCATGGAAATATATAAGGTAAAAATAAGACTCAATTGTGGTGTTAGTAAAAGTTTTCAAGGATCAGTAACATTTGAGTTGCAACCTGCGTGTTAAGTAGGAGGAATTGCCAAATCGAAGGCAGAGAATGGTAGAAGTAGGAGGAGAGTAGGAAGCTTGTAAAATGTTGCATGTAGTTTAAAGCATCATAATTGGACCTTACAACATTGCATTAAAGTTTTTGATTGCTAAAAGACAAAAGAAGCAGAGGGAGGGGAACAGCAAGGGCTAGGAGCTCAAATCACTCCAGAAGCCGAGCTACGGGTGGGGAGAGGTGAGATGGACACCGGGAGCAAGGCCAAAGGAAGACGGGTCATGAAAGCCAGGCCAGGGACTTAAGACTGTGCACTTAGGGTCTAACTAAGATAGCAACTGAACAAATGAAAAGGGAACACCTGGTGATAGGAGACTGTAGAGAGTTTTCAAACCATGTTGCTGCAGAATGAATGACAATTTTTCTGTGGTTCACAATTCTTGTTCTGGTTGTACTGTGGAAAACAGGTGAAGATTCAAAACCAGAGGGAAGTTCAGGGTAACAGTAGGTTCAGTCTAAATGGTGATGTACAGTGCCCTTGAGATGAGGTAGACATTAGCTTTAGGTGTGTTAAACTTTAGGTACCTGTGGGCTAATCAAAATAAATTCTCAAGGAGACAGTCAAATGTGTAAGTCAGAAGCTTGCAAAAAAGGTCTGAATGAAATATGCATATTTCCATATTATCAGCCTAAGGGTAGAAACAAAAATGATGGAGATTGATCCAGTTGCTTAGAGTATATACTGGCAGTTCTTACAGCATGATCTTTAGAGTCAGATGGTGCTTTTTAAACAAATAAACAGGAGGCAGAATCCAGGGAGGCAGAGTGGGCTGATGAGATAAGAAGTCTATCAAGACTGTGAATGTGACATATGTCCTACATTTAAGTATAGTGATGGGGGAGGGGCAGAGATTGTGCAAGGAAACATAGGAAAGGCATTCTTTGTAATATGTACTTATCAATTTCTCTTCTCTGTCTCTGTCTCAGTTTCTCTTGGGTGTGCACGTGTGTGTGTGTGTGTGTGTGTGTGTGTGTGTGTGTGTGTGT